>NC_062221.1:80517074-80831574 GCF_902686445.1 Sciurus carolinensis | reverse complement strand
TTATCCCCAGTCCCAAAACATCTCTACCTTATACTCTTTCACTTATGATTCCTTTTTTTTTTTTTTTTTTTTTTTTTTTGGTCACATACTTACATGGTACTTATTGTATCCCAGGTATTTCTCTGAACACTTTCTATGTATTATTTTACTTAATCCCCGCCCCCCAAATCTGTCTGAGGTAGCATTATTACCCACGTTTTACAGGGAGGAGGCTGAGGGACAGCAAAATCCAACAAGTTAAGGTCATATTGAGATTATTAAGTCCTCAAGAGTCCCAGCTAAAGATGAAAGCACTCCTAGGAGGAAGGTCTATTAAGTCATAATTACCTACAAGTATAAATGTAAATTGATTTATGAGTTGATCGTAGAGTAAGAGAAGAGATCCAGGACTGATTGATTATAGGCATCACCACAAGAGGAGAAGGGGGAAAAAAATCTACCAAGGCCTTAATAGCATTGTCTTTCTAGAAGACTGAGAAGTTAGATGTATTCTGAAAGGAGGGAGGGTGGCTTTAGATGTATTCTGGAAGAAAAGGAAGGGAAAAATTGATACCCAAAGAGTGTGAACAAAAAGAAGAGAAAGGAATGAATTAATATAATACTTCACTTATTCTCCATTTTTTACCTAAAGCAAATTCTTTCTAAAAATTTCTGTTCCCTTAACCAAATGTACACACCAGTTTCTGTCTCCCTCAACTCATTTTCAACCTACTGAGGATTTAGTGAGCTGTTTTTATCATGATGCAAAATTACGAGTGCACTTTATAGCTTCTTAAAGCTTTCTTCTCTATAGTGCCCATGGTAGTCACACTTACTACTAATGTAGAAACCATCACATTGACTTGGATTTATTTTTTAATTTGTCACTAAACTCAGCTCTGGACAAACTTCAGGATGTCATATAGGAAGCCTTCAGTCTAGAAATGGCACTGGCCAGCTGTGTTCATGAGGCAACTGATTAAATTTTAGTCTATCAGGAAGCTATAAGTGAATTTTGACTCCTCCTTTAATGTTATACATTAAAATTAACTTGAGATGGACCTTTGTGCTTAACTCAGAGAGCTTTTGAAAGAAAACATAGAAGGATATCTTGTAGAATTAAGAGTAAGCAAAGATTTCTTAGATCTCAGAAATTATAAAAGAAAAAATTGGTAAATTCGATTCTATCAAAATTAAGGAATTCAGCTCATCAGAATGTGTCATGGAGATAAAAGTGAGCTACAGGATGGGAGAAAATATTCATAAAATGTATCTGACACAGACTAGTACCTAGGATATATAAATAATTTCTACAGCTGAACGTTTTCAAAAAATGAAAAGTATTAGTAAAAGAATTGAATAGCTACTTCATGAATGGTCAATAAGCACATGACAAACTGCTCAACTTCGTTATTCATCAGAAAAATACGAATTAAAACACTGTGAGATGTCACTAACATCCACTAGAATGTCTAAAATTAAAAAGCACCAAATTTGAGGGAGAATGTGAGGCAGCATCCATATGCAATGGAATAATCTCTTAGGAACAGGTCTTAAAATTTCTTAGAACACTAAATGTAAACCAGCCTTATAATACAGCAATCCTGTGCCTTGATAATTAGCTGAGAGAAATAAAAATAAATGTCCATTAAAAGCCTTGTAGATGAATTCCCATAAAGTTTTATTCATAACAACCAAAAATTGGAAACAGCTTGTGTATTCATCAATATATTCATCAACAGGAAAATGGACAAACTGTGTTATACAGTATTTAAGAAATAAAAAATACAGATCCATGTAACACCATGGATGAATTTCAATACCATTATGCTGAATAAAAGAAGGCTCACACAAAAGAATACATATAGCATGGTTAATGTGAAGTTTAGAACAGGTAAATGTCGTCTATCATGGGAAAAAAAAATCAATAGAGGTTGTTGCCTTTGAGAGGACCAAGCAGGAATTGACTGAGAAGGAGCATGTGAGAACTTTCTGGAGTACTGCTAATGCTCTATACAGTTATGAGTTTGGATTATTTATATATGTTTGTCAAAACTCAGCAATTGTACACTTAAGATATGCACATTTTATTGAACGTAATCTTTATTTCAAGAAAACTGGAAACACATGCAGACTCCTATTTAATCATATTCTTGCTGAATCATTTAGGGGATGTGTATAGATGTTTGCAATTCAACTATGTGAAAAATATAAGCTGGATTAGTGCTGGTTGATGAACAGATAGGTGGCAGGCAAGTATAGAAAAATTTTAGCGGTAAAATCTCGGTGGTGGATATATGGACTTACTGTAAAACTCTTCCGATGTTGCATATGTTTGAAGTTTTTGTTATAATAAAAAATCAAAGAACCCAGCAATTATTAGACTCTTGAGCTCAGTGTTTCAAGGTCCTGTTGACACGGTTATCCCTTTGATGCTTGGGACATAATCTCCCTTCCGTCAAAGAAACCCAAAACCCTGGAAAATTTAATTTTCTGTTGGATTAGAAACAACTTCATCCTTCCTGGAGATATAAGCTTAAATGGACTTAACCCGGGGGCTTGTGCCTTATTGATATACTTTGTTATACTGATGGAAATGCTGTGTTTCCTTTTCTGGAGAAGTCCTTCTAAACTCTCAGGTCTTTTCCTCTTTTCTCCCAACACTTTCCTCTGTGTAGGAATCTTCCTGCCATCCTGGACTGGGTGAAAACTCAGAAGCCTGGTGCCATGGGTGTCAACATCATCACGTCAGACTTCGTGGACCTGGTGGACTTTGCCACGACCGTCATTGAGTTGAATGACCTTCTGCAGGAGGACAGAGCTTTGGCTAAATGCTGATTTAATTGTTTGTTTAACTTAGGGTTGAAGTTGTTGATCCAGGGTAGAGTTCTTTGAAGGATTTCCTGTTGGGATGGCCCCTGGGCAGTGGTAGTGAAAAGAGAATAAGAGGAGGAGGGTTTCTTTTTTTTTTCTTCCTCACAGGACCATTTGGTTAACATTATAGGGCCTTAAATTGCATTTTTCCCAAATGAGTTTTAAAAAGCTTAAGTCCAAGGGAAGAAAGCATGTTTCATGTGCTCAAGGACAGAATCTCCCCAGTGAATTGTGGTAGTGAATAGAATATGGAGATAGGGTCTCTAGTCTATTGGAAAATGGAGTAACCCTCAGTTGATCCACTTCCCTATTGGTTTCCAGGGTCTTGTGTTGAACCAGTGGGAAGGCTAAGCCAGAAAGGCATTCCTGGTCCAAAGGATGACTCATTACAAGTGTGGACTGCCCTGTGGCTGGCTCTAACTTCAACCTGAGGTTCTGGGAGGACAGGCAGCCAAGCATCAGATCTCTCCAGGGTTGTCAAATGGCACCACTACTTCCCTGAGGGAATAAGACTTGTTTGTCACCAAGGTGTCTCATCCACAAGCTGTTCATGCATAGCTTGTGCTGGTAACTGGTCACCTGAATTCTTCAGATAAACAGTGCCTACTGCCCTTGGTATCAGAAATGTTTCCTAGTTTTAAAGCTTTGATTCCTTTCTATTTCTTTCGGCCCCTTCTTAAAGGGAAGGGAACAATGATGGGAGATCTTGTCAGTATGGGGCCCACCAAGAAATAGACATGCATGTTTGCTGCATGCTGGCTTTCTTTGATTTAATTCTCTAGTGTTTTTCTAAAATGACTGCCAGGTAAACACCTGCATCATTTTGGCAAAGTCCTCTTTGGCGTGGGGTCTTCAAGCCAGACCTTGGAATTGCATTTCATTGTCGTCTGCCAACGACTGAGACCTGCACTGTGGAACACAGTAACAAGTAGAAGACACCTTGTCCATGGCACCATGGAGGCTGAAGCAGGATTCATGGGAGAGTGCAATGGCATTAAAGGAGGAAGCTCCAAGTGGGTTTGGAGCCATTCTAAAACTCCTTGAAAACAAGACTACCTCGAGGACCTTTAGGATGACTTGTGTGTCATCAAGTGAGAAATACCCAGTGCTGGGATTTTTCCAGTGCTTGTCTGGATTGCTCTACTTTCTGCAGGTTGTTCTGAGCCTACTTATCATTACTGCATGAGGGCTTTGAAACTCAAGAGGGTTTTTTTTTATTTTTTATTTTTACTGATAAGAGGTGCTTATCTATGAAGAGCCCTCTTGTGTTTTGGTTTATTTATTTATTTATTCATTATTTATTTATAGATTAAGTATCTGCAGTGCTTCTGACCTCAAGAGCACTCACACAGGAGCTAACTGACCTTTCCTTGCCCAGAACAGACGCTGCCACAGCCTTCCTCTCCTTACCAGGACTGTGCATCTCAGGTCTGTGAGTGACACTGGACTCTGCTACAGGCGATCTGACTCCCCCAACTCTGCTGAGGACAAAAGGGATGTGTGGATGTGAACCAGATCCAAGAAACACTTTCAAGCCACACATAGGGACCGAAAATGAAATGGGTCATGGAGAACTCTCAGTCCTTGGGCTAGACCCTCCAGTGGAGAGCTGGAAAGAAAGAAGCTAGAAATAAAACTGGGCCTGAGGATGCACTCACTTTGATGCCCCTCAGTCCTGTTGTATTGATGGAATCCCTAAGGAAGTGTCAGTTTCTGGATTTTTTTAAAGAGGAAATATAAATCTAGAATCCTGAATGGATGGGGGCATTTATAAAGATTACTGGACTCTTCTTCCAGCAGTTTCCCATTTCTGTCCTTTGATTTCTCAGGCAGATTTTGCATGTTGCCTGCAATGGGGGATGTCTTAGGTGAGCTACCAAAAACACCTACGTGTCCCCAACTATTGGTCTTCCAGCTTCGCTTTCTGTAAAGCAACTTAAGTCCTGACCTTTCTCATTCTCAGTTCAAGATGATCACAACAGGAATGCCTATAGGAAAATCTGGCTTAACTTTCCCTGTTCCTGCATTTGAATCCTTCCCTGAAGAGGTTTCCGGAATAGTATTATCAAATTCTATGGGGTCTTCTTCAAATAGGAGTAAGAAGGTGGGTGTTCTCACTTTCTTAATTTTCCTTCAGTTCTGCTGTTGAACTCTAATGACAGGCTCTGAAATCCCTGACTTAACCTCTGAGTTTTATTTTCTTTCTTATTGCTCCATTTTGGTTTGGTTTTTAATTCTTGGTCATTTGCTAAGGACTAGACCATTTTCTCTCTCCTAACCCTGTGTTCCTTGACAAAGATTTAAGGAGGCAAGAGAAGAGTAATTCTGCTCTGTTTTATTTGAGCCTCAGCTTTGTCCAGGTGCTTGGTGCTATGAGGCCAGGTGTGTTGACAGGTATCTGCACAGGAGGTCAGCGACACCCAATGGCTGTTCACTGTCCAGTGAAATGTTTACTTAATGTTCTTCCTTCATTTAAAAATATATAGTTGCACTTCTCTTGGATTGTGACATTTTAAATGCATTTCAGTGTTTGCATGTGAAGAGAAAAATCATGGAATATGACACAGAAGAACAGAATTCCTAAGGTTGCACCTACAGATCCCTGCTCTGCATGAGGAGTGCAGGCATTTACTCCTCAGTGCTGCTATGGGTTGCTTGCCTTGCTTGAATTTTGCAAGTCTGCACTAGAGTTCTGGGAGGTAGGATGATGATTATTTACAATTTTTCCCAGTAAATGCTCAAATCTCTGCCCTCAGAAAAAGGCATACTTTATTGCAAAGAATGTGTGCATTCTGCTCCTTGATCATGAGGCTATGCAAGAGAGCTCAGGCACATAGCACAGAGAGAAAGTAGACTTAAGGTCAGTGACTCATTCTGCAACCATAAGAATGGTAAGCCACCCACAACACTTGTTCTCACAAGTTCTGGGGCCCTTTAGAGCAAAACAAGACTCTCACACTTGCTCAAACTTAACTTCAAGATCAGCTAAACAGCTACTTGATAAAGCCCATGAAGAATGTATCTCACAGAATTTGGGGTCCTGTTTACTCTGAAATATAACAGTATTTTCCATGAGCTTCATTCCAACACTGTCACATTTCCAGGATTTTGTGGCAAAGGGACCATCACAGGTTTTAACTAGGTGAAAGTGGTATTTTAAAGGCTTGGACTTTGAGCTTATTAGAGGTGCCCTGTGGTGTCATGAAGAGAAGATAGTCTAAGGGCTGGAGAGAGAAGTCAAGATGGGGTTGATAGAAGAAAATGATAAGTTATTTAGTATTAATTTTTTTTATTAATGGAAGATGTAATAGGGTCATGCAAGAAAAGTTTTTTTTTATCTGCTGCATTTGACTCAATAATAACTGTTTAGTCATTTTCCTTTGTGCTGAGTTCAGAGCCCTGAAGTTTTGAGGTTAAGCCACAGTATAAATCCAAGTTTTATATAAATGCAAAGAAAAGCACAAGACCTGGGCCCAGGTGATGATATATCTTAACTATTTTATAGTTCTTCTTGCATGACCTCATATTCAAATAAAAATTTATGTTTCTGTCCAAGAGGACAATGTAGTAGAGTACCTTTCTTAGGAAGAAAAAGGGCTTACACAAAATCAGGTCATTGCAGATTACATTCCTGCCAGAGGTAAAGTTGGGTAGTGTTCTTCATTGGCTGTTCGGTTCTGGGAAACAGAATTACCTAATGAATGGGACATGGCCATGAGACTCCCCTTCCTTAACTGAGCAAGTGACCCTGTGCAAAATTGTCCTTAGCTCTTTCATCTGTAATGAAGATGCTATCTGCTACCTAGTGATGAGTGTTTGGAAAACCTTGGTTACTAGTTACTGAAAATATAAGGTCCCTATGTTTAGATTAAATGCCTTATACTCAGGGGATGTACAGTTGTGGTAATTCTTCTTTCTATGCATGTGTATAGAGAATG
Organism: Sciurus carolinensis; assembly: GCF_902686445.1. Classification (NCBI taxonomy): domain Eukaryota; kingdom Metazoa; phylum Chordata; class Mammalia; order Rodentia; family Sciuridae; genus Sciurus; species Sciurus carolinensis. Next base: position 80,824,783 of record NC_062221.1, on the reverse strand, counting down.
TGACTTGGGCTTAGTTCCTAAAAGTGTGGTGTAAGTTGACAGAACTTTACCAGGAATGGCACCTTCTGTGTTCCGTGTAATGAAATGTGTAGGGCTCAAAGAAACCTGCCAACATGCTTATTGGCTCTGAGAGGTGGAATTTCTTAATACATGCTAAATAGTCTTGTTAGGCCAAGAGGAAACAAATAGAAAATGAGCGTGTCAAGCATTCAAACCGAGAGGAAGTTTGGTATGGCACAGAAGAATATGGTTGCCCTTGAAATTCCACTCACTTACCAGTACATCTTGGCTCTCTGCTGCAGGCTGGCTCCTGGTATTTGCCACCGTAGCTTTGTCACTCAAAAGTGTTGCCCTGGAAAACACAGGAGCGAAGTGATTAAATGACAAGAAGTTTAGCTGGAAACTTTACCCTTAATTCCAGAGGATTCTGATCAGCTCTTTACTGCCCCCAAGAGACACACTATCTCCTTAGCCTTTGGTTTCCCAGCTTCCTGCTAGAAACAGCACACTGATGGCACTGTATTTCTGAACTAGCCCTAACTCGGAAGTATCCACTACAAAATGCTATCGATTTTCTTAAAGTAGCACAGTCTTAGATACTGTAAAAATAGTCTAAGATAATGCTGTCCTGCTTTAGATATAGTGTTTTAGCATCTTCAACAAAACCCATTCTACTTAGGACTTTCCAAACTCATTTCTAAACCAAATGATTTAGATAAAACATCTCCTTTCTCTTTTCTGGTAGTGCAGTTTCACAATCTGTTGAGGCAATCCCATCAATAGTCTGGAGACATTTTTCTATATGATTCCTTCCTCTCTCCTTCATAGAATACCATTTTGTCCTCTTGTCTCCTGGCCATCCTCCATCATCTGCTGACCACTCTTCATTACAGGATGTTGGCAAAAGGCACATACATACAGTGATGTCCTGCACACTCTACCACAGTGGGTTTTGCTCCTTAATTATTTTCAGTGCATAATTCTGTCCCTCAGCCCCATTCATTCAGTAGAACTATACTTGATTTCAGTCCAGAACTTGGGACCAACACTTAGTTCAAATAGCACAGGCTTCCTCACAAGCTTTAAGCTCAATAAGAAGCACAGCACTTTGAAAAGTGAAATATGGATCTTTGGTAGTTCTGTACATTTGCAATTTTACATTGTTATTAGTTTTTAGCACTAATAACACTTCATTTATGAATCCGTAGTATCAACATGACAAATTTTAGAACCTATTGTAGAAATGATATTACCTTGCTGCTATTATACTTACTAATTTACACCCCAGTGTAAGTAAGTATTAAATACAAATTGTGTATGCATTATTTGTTTTGTGTATATGCCAACTATAATACTTAACCTCACTGATCACTGATTAAAAAAATACAGAAATTGTCATAGTGAAAATAAGTCTTGGTCAATTCAGTCAATTTATGTATCTGATAAATGCTCTAATGTTATATTTTCTCCTCTATTACTTGTTTTACACTACAGTGCATGTTTGCTAAGTTAAAAATAATAATAAATTATATCAATTTTAAGGTTTTAGGATTAAAATTTTGCATATATGCTTCTTGATACTCTGAAATGTGTTTATGGCTTAATTATCTTATTCATACAGATTCACTTGGCTTTTTTCCCCTCTAGGAAATAATTGTTCAAATATATCTCTTTCCTTCTTGTAACCTTGATTAAACCGTGTAATTCAACCTAGAACATTGTAAAGCCAGAATACCTCATTTTAACTGTGAAAAAAAATGTCAAGGGGTTTGATGACATGATGTGTTTCCTTGCACTTGATTTGAATGACATAAATAGGATTAAACCTAATAATAAATATTAAACACTGAAACTTTGACAGGCATGTGTCCTTTGTTTGAATGAACGTTTTATTGTTGGATCCACTCCTAATTTTGTTTTAAAGAGCTATGGACTCAGTGTCAGTAAAATACCTTATTATGCAAATGTTAGATGAACACCCTCTCAGATCTGCCTAGAATGTATTGGGATAAGATAAATATGACTGCAGTTCGAGCAGTGTGTGGAACGTGTGCACAACCACATCACCCATGCTTTTCCAAGCTTTGTCCTTGTCACTTCAGTTATTTCCACTAGTTTCAAACCAGTCCTTACTGACATCATACTCTCACTCTACCACCTTCTTTATGCACATTAATCTGAGTGATTTCTTGCCCAGAAATAGAGCAATGCACAGATTATTTATACATAAAATGAATAAATGAGTGGACCTGCAGTTATTGTTGCAAAGCCCCATATTTTTCTCATTCCTAATTCTTTTTCACAGAGTATCTAAAATCACTAAATTTCAGTGATTCTTAAAATTTTGCCTCATCTGCTACAAAAAATGATGGATTGTGTCATGAAAGCCCTCTCTATGAATTTAACAGAGATCCAATTAATTCTAAGTAATCATTTATTTCATATAGTTGAATGTTGGAACAGGTAATTAGGAATAATGATACATCTGTTCAAGTTACCATAGCAATTTAAGAACATAGTCACATTTGGAATTTTCTGCCTATATTATTGTTTAGTAACTCTATCACAATGTCCTCTGGTTGGCTTTAATAATCAACACATTCAGTGTTTCTCATTTGGTTTTTAGTTATAAATCACATGACATAGATAGGATTGAGTCCAAATATAAACAAAGTAGGTATGACCTACATGGTGTAATTGCAGAGATATTATTGTCCTGAACATGTACTCTGGTTGAGACCTTGCTGCTATGATAATGGAGCTCTTGCATTATGTGGGAAGTTTTCAATATCACTAATCACAGATTAATTTATCACATTACTACAATGTTATACACACAGTAGATGCACAGACCCAGGTTCCTATTCCAACTCCAGAACATCTTGGTATGTGACCTTAGGCAAATTATATCTATATCCCTATGTATATAAAATATAGGGTTAATGAATGCCTGTTATGAAAGTGTTAAACCAAATAAGATAGGTAGAAAACTAAACGAGGAAATGTGTGGAAAGCATTTTAGCACAGATCATGGTTTATAGTAAATTTTCAATAGTAGCTATTAGTATCAGAGGCTGGGATTGTGTACCTGCCTTCTCCAAAGAGTACCTAACAAAATCCTTTTAACATGATTGACTGCTAACTTTTGTGTTCATTGAATGATTTAGCAGGAATTAACCAATGAGAGATAAAATAGATAAATTTGGATAGTGGAAGAGAATGTATCTGAAGCCCTTTTTGTGGCAGACTTACAAGGCTCTGTGGCAGAAAGTCAAGGCAGCTGAGGATGCTCGACACTTAGACTGGTTGATTCCTCTCTCTCTCTCTCTCTCTCTCTCTCTCTCTCTCGCTCTCGCTCTCGCTCTTTCTCTCAATAGGTGAGGAAAGGTGGTAGTCAGGGGCAAAGAGATGGACCTCATATAAGGAAATCACTGGAGACAATGTCTTATGATTTGTCTAATTGGGTGTTCCTACCTCTGGGAGCTTCCTAAACTGGAAGAACTCATAATAGACAAGTCTAGACCCAATCCCCAGAGCTCTGATTTCTTAGGATATATCTCAGGATGTGTCAATGAAATATGTGTGTATGTGTATGTATATATGTGTGTGTGTGTGTGTGTGTGTGTGTGTGTGTGTGTGTGTATTTGCCTTCAGGCAGGACATTTTTGGACTAAATACACTTTGCTCAGAAAGTGGATTCATGCCATTGGTGATATTTACAATGATGTGGGCTGGCAAATGGCCACATCCTTAAGTAACATTAAGCATTAGTACCATTAATCACTTAATCAATCCTGATTAGTCAAAGGGAAGTCTAAATTTAGTGATGAAATTTTTCTATCCTAAGTATCATCCAAAAAGAGAAAAGCAATAGTAGCTAGCTAACATTTAGTATCATTTGTTTATATTGTATTTATTTTACAGTTACCTTCTCTTCAGAGCAATTGATCCTGTGTTTTCAGTAGTGATATAACATTCCCTTTCAAAATAAATTTAAGGTTTTTAAAGAGTACACTGTGAAGAAACCTAGGAATGGCCTAAGTTTGTGATCCTTCTCATTTTGGGGTTGGGGGTGCAGTTAGTTCTGCCACACACTTTTGCCTGCAACTGGGTTTGGTTGTGCTCTTTCTAAACATTGGTATTCACTATATATATATATATATATATATATATATATAAAACAGCTACTATTTGAGATAGAAAGTCATCTCTCTTTCAGAAGGGAACTTTCTTCATGTGTTTGGTAGAAGTCCATGCTCAGGTAATCTCCATGTTGTCCTATGGAGCAATTTAAGCTAGAGAAATCAAGATCTTGGAGTCCATCCCGCAGATGGCTGTGCTGGGTAAACATGGAATAATAGAAGGCACACTCCGTTCTTCAGCTTAAAAAGTGATTCCTTTTTGTGAATCCCTTGTGATTCACAGATGTGATGTTAGAGTGCCTGAATGTCCTGGATTTTGTTGTGGTTTTTATCCCAAAGGAATTCTTCCTGATCAGCAGTATGTTTTTGTTTAGCCCTCTGCAAATCTGCTCACTATGACCAAAGGATTGTTATTATTTTTAAGACATGAAACTTTTCATTTTCAGAGAGGGTGGGAGGTTGCAAGGGAGGGACAGTGGATAAAGGTCATGTGCCTCAAACCTCACCCAGGATGGCCTGGACAAGTGCCAATAAAACAAAAGCACTAGTCAAACTAGGGTGTTTTCACAGCTGGGCAGTGTTTGGGGATAGCATGGGGTGGTGGGAAGGACACAGAAGTGTCAGCCTCTGTCCAGTAGCATCATGTGATTGAGAGAAGCCTTAGGCAGTCAGATGGCTTTAATCTAAGGGGCCAAGCATCTAAAGAACAGGATTTATCCTGCAGAGAAAGGCCCTTAGAAGCAAAGCTCTTACTGCAGAAGGAGGCCACTGAAAGCTGTTCTTTGTTTAACCTAAGAACTTAGCTGCTTTTTGGCCTAAAGACAGTCCTGCCCTGATTCTTACTGGGAGTTCATTCAATACAGGCCCAGTGGGTCTCATTTCTAGGACCTCCATGAAGTGTAAGAGGAAGGTGTTAGACTGATTTTTGAAAAACTTCCCCTAACCAACAACCTTGTGAGTGTAGAATGCAGAGTGTAGAACTTCAGTACAGCCAACATGCCTTGAAATGATGCAGAAAATTTTAGATGTATGTGTAATTTTTTTTTTTTTCTGGTGAAGGATCTATAGCTTTCATTGGATTCTTAGAGAAATTTGTGATCCTAAAATATTATAAACCTCTACCTTTCAGGTGTCTATGTATTATCACTTAAGTGTTAAGCAAGCAAGGATGGTTAATTTAAGTAATGCTAGATAGTCTTGGTCCTTCCTGCTTAAAAAAAATAATTAAGACATACGAATTTGTTCACTATATAGTTGCTATCTTTCAAGAGATAAAATCGGACAAAATAAGATAATAAATGACTAAGCCAAATCCAAATGATCCCAGGAATAGTTAGATGGGCTCTAGCAAGAGAATGTGGTCAGGGAGCAGGGGGAGCAGAAATGGCTGGACATCAAAATTGGATCTGAGCACCAATTTTGAAGGGAAATGAGTGAAATGGAGTTTTCCCAGAGGAGGGCAACTAAAGGAGGGAAGGGTCCAGAGGTCATGTTGTGTGAGAAATGGGGGGTGTTGAAACAGGAAAACACGGGGGAAAAGTGACAAGAATATCTTCAATTAAAGTCTTACAACCTTAGATGTAGACGGAATCAAAGAATATTTGTGCCAGGCACTACTGTTACAGGAGAGAAATCTGAAAGTCCAGAGAGAACTGACTGGCTAAGGCAGAGCTGGGCCTGGAATCTAGAATCCATACTCAGAGTTCCTTTTCATGTCATTCGCCACCGTTTCCAACTGCCTCCCTAAGTGCTTTATGTGCAGAGAAGAAGCAGGGCCACAAATTGGCATTTCAGGAACGTGGAGCAAGCCTATGTGAAATGAATGCTTAATGAGATAGTGTGCAACACCATGAAGAGTATTTCTGAGGGAGTGTGTATTAGTTACCTATTGCTGCTGTAACAAACCACTACAAATTTGATAACTCACAGTAGTACAAATTGATTGCCTTGCCATTCTGGAGTCAGAAGTTTAAAATGAGTCATCAGGGCTGTGTTCCTTCTGAAAGTCCTGGAGGAGAATTCATTTCCTTGCCATTTCAGCATCTAAAATCTGCCAGCATTCTTTGTCTTGTGGTCTTGTGGTCCCTTCTTCCATCTTCTAAGCTAACAGTGAAGTATTTTCAATCTCTGACTCGGCTTTTTCACCACATCTCCTCTGATTTTTACCTCTTATGAATACAAAACTGAATAATCCAGGACAATCTCCCATCTCAAGATCCTTAACTTAATCACAACCACAAAATCGCTTCTACCATGGAAAGTAGCATATTTGCAGGCTCTGGGGGTTACGCATGGGCATCCTTGGATAGCTATTATCCAGTCTACCACAGAATATGCTTGAAATTTCACTGTTGCTGGCACTGGTGTTAAAGCATCCCCGAGTTCTGTCCAGTTTCAATATCTAGTAGTTGTATGACCATCTCCCCTTTGAGTTTCTGGTCCCTCAACCAAAAAAATGGAAATAAAATCCCAAGCTTATCATGAGAATTTGTGGTAATATATATGAAATGTGTAATATACAGTGCACTCTCAATAAATGCAACCGTATTTATTCAAATAACTGCTAGGTGGTTCTCCTCAGACAAGAAGTCAACAGAAGGAACTCTATTATTAAATGGGAGATTTGATAAAGTGACCTCCAAATTTCCTTCCAAAACTGCTAAAATGTAAGGGAATAAAATTTTCATCTCTTATGTAAATTATTGTCAGGGCTTCTTGTCCAGTTCACAGATCCAGTTTCAAGGCAACCACTTTGCTGGATAGTCAGTAGCTATCAGTCTCTGCTTCCTGCCCCTTATAGTCCTGCTAGCTGATCGTGACACTCAGCTCCCTGGTTAGATTTGAGCAAGGCTAGGAGCTGGCTGGTGTGTTATGATTGGCTGGGCCAGCAGCTGAAACCAGCGCAGACTCCCTCCTTCACATCTGTCAACATACCTGGCTGCAAGCAAGTTACTGCCTGTGGCCACAGCCTGCAGAGGCCAGAGAGAGCAGAGAAGAAAGTGGTGGTGAACGCCTGCTTTCATGCGTGGGGAAGAGCATGAGCCTGCATTGACATTTCTTTCCAAGGTCCCATTTTCTCCAGGTTGGAATAACTGTGGGTCACCACTACTGAGTCAGGAAGCATGCTAGAGGAGAATCTCCATTGAAAAGCAACAACCAAGGTAGGTGATTTGTCTGGTCATTAGCTCTTCTTTTGAGATCACAGAAGAAGAACTTTACTTAGCCTGGTAACTGGAGGGTCTGTGAAGATGGTCTGCTCATTAATAATGCTAGTTGTATGTCAGGAGAATTCAATCATTTGTCCATCCACATGTTCTAGAAAGCAGCATATTCTTCTCTCTCCCCTGAAAGTGGTTGGTGTTTTTCTACAAATTTCAAAGAGTTGGAAGATTTCTTTTTCTTTCATTACACAAAATCATATTTGTGATGTATTGAAATTTTTCTATTGATGGTGATTCCACAAAAATGTCTCTCTTCCAGAATTTTGCCTGCATAAATTCTTTCTACTTCCAAGATTTACCAGTGAGGACAGTTCATATAATTCTGAGGACCATACCGTCAGTTCAGAGATGTGTCAGCCTCGAATGATAGAATCTCCCAGGGAGCTGTGTATGTTTTTGTGCTTTGGAACCTAGGGAGTTAAAAGTTCTGAAATTACTGGAGCAGAATCAAACCTGTTTACCTAAGCTTATCATACGCAAGCAACCAGGTCAATGATTTACTGCCACAGAGCTATTTCCTACCTTTAATGGAGGACCACTGAGGTCCATGCCTAACTGAGTCCCTATACAGACCAGATATATGTAGTAGAGGGCAGCTTTCTTCCAACTTATGAGCCAAATGTTCTTCTGGCCAGGGTAGGTTTTTATCTTATCTAGAGTAGTAAGCACCACAAGGATCCTCCCAGATCAATGATTAATATACATGAGCAAGGTTCATATACAAATCTGCTACCTGATATCACTTCAGGCACAAGAGCTGTGGCTTTGGAGAGAGCATCCCCCATCACTGGAGTCTGTACAGAAGAAATAGACTAATCACAGAACGAGTAGTAAGTGATTCTTGGGAGAGAATACGGTTATGAAATAATAATAAAAAATGGAAATTTCCCTTTCAACCCTACACATTCTAGAAATCCTGTTTTTAATGAGCACGGAAACAATATTCTTTAGGTCTGAATGTAACTCCTCTAATTGCAGAAATGTTGTCATATTATCACCACATTGACTTGTCAGGTCCATGGAATAGTTTTTTGGTTCTTATTAGTTAGGAGCCCAGTAATAGAGAGGCTCTATTTTTCTGAATTCCTTTTAGGGAATGGGGTGGGCCTTGTATGAGACAAAGTAATGTTTGACAGCAGTCGGGTCAATCATTTATGAAACTGAAGTGAATCCCCTCAGGTAGGGTTCATGGCTGGAAATTTTAGTGGCTGCCCTAGTTATATTAGATGCAGGAATTGAAGCCATTGCAGACAAAAATTTCACGTGTGATATGGTTTACATCTGGACTATCTCCCAGGAATGTTGTGGAGAATTATGGAAAACTGTGACTTCCATGAAGATATTAAGCCCCATAAAATGTTAAGTGTGTATCTAGCTGCTACTTAGTGTGTGCATGTACATAACACAAGCAATGGAGGCAGATTTAAAGAAGGTGAAGAGTCTCAGGACATTTGAATGCTTTGGGAAGATTTTCTTATGGTACTGTAGGTTACTCAGAGGTGGACACACAGTACTGACCTCTCCTTTCTTTGCGGCATCTGGCTCATAGCCAAAAATACACTGGAATACCCTGAGGGTATTCCAACTTTTCTTTCCATCTCATGTATGTTGGATATTATGGAGAGGGAGATTATTCCTGAGATTGACTGGATTGGATAGACATTTGTATTCCTTTAATATGTTGGGAATTTAGAACACAGAAGTCAATTAATTTGCTCAAGATCATGCAGTTAGCTGAGCACAATGGCACATCCTGTAATCCCAGCAGTTCAGGAGGCTGAGGCAGGAAGATCAAATGTTTGAAGTCAGCCTCAGCAACTGATCCAGGCTATAAGTAACCCAGTGAGACCCTGTGTCAAAATAAAAAATAAAAAGGACTGGATAGGTGGCTCATTGGTTAAGCACCCTTGGTTTCAAACACCAGTACCTGGCAGCGGGTGGGAAATTGTGCAGTTACAGGCTTACCCAGGATCCCACTCAGCTCTGCCTTGTTTCCAACCCATGGCCTGTCCTGTATGGTCATAGAGTTTAACAAATGGAGGAGCAAAAATGGGAGGGTTACTAAGGTAAACAAAGCTGACTTAACAGGTTCTGCATTGGGCCTTGCCTGAGGATATACCATGCCTGAGGCCAGTGTGCTGCCATGCCAAGAGGCCAGGGTTGAACTAGACCAGACCTTCTGTGAAGAGAGGTACCAGGAGTAACAGATGGAGAGAAAAAGGTAGTGTTTCTAATAGTTTCAATCACTGTGGTCTTCTCGATGCTGGAAATTTTTAAAATCAATCCAGCTAATGCTCAGGCTAGACCACTGCTCACTTCTATAGCATGGACTCAAACCCATAAGCCCCAACTGAACCATTAGAACCATTTCCAGAGAAATAAATGAACCCACCCCAATTCTTCTCTGGTAACTCAAGAATTTACTCTCATGAACCTCAACTAAGATCCACTGATCTAAATACAACAGATTTGACTTAAATCAAGAGGAACTATCAGTAGCCCATCATATCAAGACCCTCAGTATCTACAACACAAACAGACCCATATCATTTTGGAGTTCAGTCTGTCGGTATCATTGAAGCTGTAAATGGGTAATCTACAGCAACAAACCTTCCCCACCCTCATCCTCAGGCTCACTTCTGTTCAGATGTAGCCTAAAAATTTCATTAGATGCCTGGTAGAAATTCCAAAGCAGCTGCAATCCCTAGGTATTTACAAGAACAAGATAAAGAAATGCCATAGAGAGATGTGGCCAACTGAACATCTTTGAACAGAGTTTTTTCCTTTTACCGACCTGCTTCATACATACCTCAGCAAGGTGATAGCAGAACCCTTACGAATGGGAATTGCATCAGCACATCCACCAGTACCCTTCCTAATCAACTGACCCCACATGAACTGTATTCATGTGTTATCATTATATCAACTAAACCCCCAGGAGAAGAGAAAGTGCTGAAGTTGGAACATAAGAACTCATATCAACATTCCACCTTGATCATGTACTTAATTATGACTTGGAACTGATCTGCTGCCTGTGTATCTACACATTTTTTTAATTTAATTCCCATTAAAAAAACCTTTAGAGGGCTGGGGAGATAGCTCAGCTGGTAGAGTGCTTGCCTTACAAGCACAAGGCCCTGAATTCAATCCCTAGTACTGCAAAAAAAAAAAAAAAAAAAAAAAAAAAAAACCTATAGAACTTATTCGGGTTACAGAGTTAATAAGGTAAGGTGAAATTTGAGTTGGGACCCGGCTGATGAGAAAGTTCATGTTCTTAAGTGTTCTGCTCTGGACAATGTACTCAATCCAATGTCTACACTGTGTGCATTCTAAGTGAAAAAGAAGGAATCCTTCCTAAAGTATTTGCTTTGATACTCAGAGTATACATTTATTTCCCCTTTCACCCCCACCAGCTGTTCTTAACCCTGTACAGGTATAAAACTTAGTATCATCCTACTTTCCTCTCTTCTAGGAAAATAACCACAAAACACCCCACATAGGCATACCCACACGCCCCAAAATAATTGCCCATGGGTCCGTGTTTTGATCCCTTTCCAAAGTTTTGAGAGATAATTGTTCTTATCTCCTTCTTCACAAACACTCTTTGATTGATTGTAAGGTAAAGGAAACAAATTTTTTCATTTGTTATACTAAGATTTTTTAAAAGTTGATTTCTGAAGTGAAATTTGCCTGGGAGAAAGCCAAATCTTTCAAAACTTTCTAGTATGTTGATTGCTTTATTTAATCTTCATGACAGCCTTGTGAGATGAGTACATTTCCAGATGATATTCTTTCAGATAAGAAACCTGAGACAATAGCTCTGAGAGCCTCTTTGTTGCACTCAGCTTACAAGTTCCGTGGGTCTAGGGCACTCATAATTTTTTGCTCTTTCTTTTTTTTTTTTTTTTCTAATATACAAGCAGTTCTTTGGATTCTGAAGGCCTACAAATAGCAAGGATGGAGCCCACAAGCTATTTTCAAAATTAAAATGCCAAATGACTACACAGTCTGTTTTCAGGCTTTAGAGACCCACTCAAACAGCAGTTTCTTTGCTTTTGGTTAGAATTCTATCAGGTCAGGGTGGTAATGCTATTACTCTTAATTAGATTTTCTCAGAGTAATAAAAATGAAGACATTAATTGTTACATAACAAAATCTGCCTTAAAAGCAAAAATCCTTGAAACCCATGTGCCCATGATCAAAATATCAAAGGAGTTCATGTTAGGAAAAAGGTAAGAAGCCACTGTCCTCTGATCTGTTGTGTGCATACAGGACAGTATTCATGGTAGGGTTCAGAGTCCCCTGATGTACATACATGCTCTCTTCGTTAACACAATAACCAGATGGCTATCTCATGGGCCAAAGAGTTAGGAACCTAAGAAAGTCTCGCACAAAGTGGGAATCTATTACGAGTACAGTTTCAACACCTGTAGAAACCAGCTATGGTTAAGGAAGAATTCTTGTGCCCTATAAATTTTATTTAAGTCCTAAGATGTCCTGAGGGATCCGGGAGTCCTGTGTCAGCTATGCATCTGGAGATCAAGTGTTTCCTTATTCCTGAAACTTCATGAGGAATTGTTTATGAGTGTCTGCCTGAGTCTCCATCCCATGTTTTATTGTCTATGTCCTGGCTTGGGATTAATGTGTATCTTTATTCTACCTTTTGTGTCCATTTCTGGGACCTTGGAGGTTCTATAGGCTGTGCTACGGGAGAACCCAAACTTTTGGGGAACGAACAAACAGAGATTGAAACTTCTGCCCCACACCAACTTGATCAGTGTTTCCCTCCCCTCTACAGTCCCAAGGTCAGTTTTCCTATGGGAACAGTAAAAGGACTGGAGGTCACAGAAAGCTGGCAATTCACCATGCTTTGGAGGGGTTCCCAGAAAGTAAAATGAAAATGAGATTGTTTTTGCATAAGACCTCTGTATTTGGAGAACAGGACTCAAATTATTTGAATCGTAGTTTCACTATGCACTGAGGTAACCCCCACATAGTCCATGTTTCCCCCTGTAAAGCCAAAACATTATCAAAAATATTTCCTGCAGAGAACTCTAACTAGGCAGAATTCTTTTTTGTCATCACTGGACTGATGTTTTCAAGGATGAATTTCTCTAAGATAAACCTTGTAGAGTGCATTTGGCCAAGGTTCATGTGTACCTCTGTGGGTGACAGCTTTCATCCATCGGGCCTGCCCATTCTGTGGTGATCTCATTAGGTTTCACAAGGTAAGTTGCTGAAAACTTGTGGCCAGTACATAAGCAGGCTGCAAGTGGAGTGAAAATCCAGAGGACAACCAAAAAATTTTGCAGTGAGTGAGTACCTGGCAGGTTTCATTATAACCCAAGGGCAGCCAGTACCCCTATCTGACTATACCAATTCCAAGGAGATGTACCCTCAATTTCAAACATGTACTTTACAAAATTCCCAACTCGGAATTCGGAACATAGACAGACCAACCCCCAGACTTCCCAGAATCTGACTGTTCTTTATAAAAATTCATCCCATCTTGCTTTTCTCGCTTCTCCATGAGAGTCTCTCTCTTTTTTTTTTTTTTTTTTTTAGGTGAAAAACCTAAGAAAGTCATTTTTATTTCCTCTTTTATTCAAACTCAGCTACTACTATTGTAGTTCTAAGAAAGCCCCAAAAGATCATTTCATATTTTCCTTTACTCCTTTTTTCTTTTTTTTTAAGTTTATTTTTATTATAAACAAATGGGATACATGTTGTTTCTCTTTGTACATGAAGTAAAGGCATACCATTTGTGTAATCATACATTTACATAGGGTAGTGGTGTTTGATTCATTCTGTTATTTTCTCTTCCCCCCTCCCCTCCCTCCCCTCTTTTCCCTCTATTCAGTCCCTCCTTCCTCCATTCTTGCTCCTCTCCGACCCCCCATTATGTGTCATCATCTGCTTATCAGTGAGATCATTCATCCTTTGGTTTTTTGAGATTGGCTTATCTCACTTAGCATAATATTCTCCAATGTCATCCACTTGCCTGCAAATGCCATAATTTTATTCTTCTTTATGGCTGAGTAATATTTCATTGTATATATATACCACAGTTTCTTTATCCATTCATCAATTGAAGGACATTTAGGTTGGTTCCACAATCAAGAGAGTCTCTTTTTATAGAATATGCTTGTGTTGGTAACTTGCAGTCCAACAAAAAGAATATGAAGAAGTTCAACAGAGGCATCTTCATTGCATCTTCATTGTCTTTCTCCGTGGGTTTGTGACAATGTTTAGGCTTTATACCAATGAGCGAGTTTCAATTGTGTACTTGTCTGCATCCTCAAAGTGAATAACCACATTTTATTGATGGGTTACCCTCAGTTTGGCAACAGTCTCCTGCTCTCTCCCAGACATGCGTGAGACACTGTTAAAACAGTACTAACTAATTTTTCCATTCATCAGAGATAATATTTTTAACTTACAAAATGGGCCAAACCCCAATTTTCCTAAGTCCTGTGTGTGTGCAAGAGGGTATGTGTGTGAACTTGTAACCATGAAGACAGGATATTATGGGTTACCAGAAGGTATTTGTAGGTTGTTATGGATTGGCAATCAACTGTGAATTTAGCAGAGAAAATGATTTTTATACAAAACTTTGGACTGGATGTATTAGCCAGAGGTGTGGAACAGGTAGTACATTAAGAGTCTGCTTGCTCTTCTGCCATCCTATAGCAGAATAGCGCAATAGGTAGGAGACCTTGGATTTTTCATTCTGCCACTACTACAGGTTAACCGCACAACATCAAGCACTTCAACTCTAGCAGCCTCTAACTTTCCCATTTTCGAAATTGAGGCAGGGAGTAGGGAGTATGTCATTTATAAGGTCTCCTCCAGTTTTGATATTTGGTATTCCATTAAAACCTAGAAAAATGGAGGTCAGAAAGTGCTTTTTAATATAGGAATGGTTTTAATCTGCTTAGGCAATCAATCCTATCTTCTAGATAAATGAACTAGGGCAGAGGGAAGTGAAAAATAACTCAAGATATCCCAGGGGTTTAACCTTGAAATATCCTACACTGGAGAGGTTAAGAAACATCAGTCTTTGTAGAGAAGGAACCCACTCAGACAGAAGAATCACTCAGGGAGGCTACATCTGGGTTCCTGTGTGCAGCTGCAACCTGGCACCAATGCTCAGCTTTGCCACACGTGTGTGTCACTAGCAAGAGTTCCAGCAAGCAGTCAGTCATGAGTGCTATCCTGCTTTTATAAATAAACAGAAGCCCTTGGAGCTGATGCGACTTGCCCAAGGTTACAGAAACATGGCAATGAGTCAGATAGAACTGTGTGTGTTTAGGGAAGGGAGAGCAGGTGACATTATAAGCAGAAGGCGGAAGAGTGAGAGACAGATCCACGCCTTCTCTGAAGTACAAAACAATGGACAAGGACTGTGGAAGAGTACTAAGTCGGCTCTGGATCCTGAGGCCATCCCTGTCCACCTGCCCCTCCCTGAGCCAGCTGCCCTCCCCAGGGTTACTCACTGGGCTGTTGCTAACTGGGTGCCTGTGCTCCTGCCTTTTCTTGTAAGCTCCATGAAAGACTGTCATGACTCAAAGGCACATCAAGGAAGTGAGACTGCATCAGAGATCTTCCCTGAGGCCCTGAACTGAAAGGGCAGTTTTCTTTGGAGACTGATTTCTCTCTTATAATTTGCAGAAATTAATGGTCATCAGAATGACAGGCAGAATTATAACATTCCATTCTAAGGACAGATACTTATTTATTTATTTTTACCTCTGGGACTATTTCACTCCTCTCTGCTCTACTTCCCCACATAAAGAAAGAAAGAATAATGCTTGCTCACTGTGACATTGTGTAGAAGAAAGCAGCCCAGGGCAGTACTGTTCAAAGAAATCTGCTAATTGCATTAGACACTAAAGCAGGCTGGAAGCTTTGTGAAGATGATGTACTAGCATCCAGGTTCACACTGGTTCACTTTTTCAACTCAAATCAATGACAAGGGAGCTGTAAGATGCTGAAGCTCCACACTCCCAAGTGATGGTGAAGGACGTCCATTTAAGAAAGCACTCAAAGAAACTGGATGTGAGTGGTCTTATGTCTCACTTAGAGGGTATTTCACCAACTGTTTATTTTTGTTCCTTTTTGAAGAAGAAAACAAGAACATTCATTGTTATCATAAGGAGATATCTGATCATTTTCTGGGGAAGGGACATAATGTTAGTTCAAGAACACTTCAAAGATGTTTCTGTGGTACTCACAACAATCTTACTAAATCTTTCCCCTCTTCAACTTTCATTCTACTCCTAATATCTGACTTCTTTGTAGGTCATCTCTTAGGTGGAGGAGGAGGAAACACAGTGAATAATGCTTCTTTGACACTGTCCACAACCATTTTGACTACAGTCACATTTTAGAAACCACAAAATCAACAAATGATCACCAAAAGCTACCCATATACATTAAAGTAAAGCTGGATAGGAGGAAGATATGTGTGAGATTCAACTATGTACTCTCTCTTTTTTTATTATTTTTTTACAGACTGCATTTTGATTCATTGTACACAAATGGGGTACAGCATTTCGTTTCTATGGTTGTGTGGTATACACACACAATGGAATATTATTCAGCCATAAAGAAGAAATAATACTATGGCATTTGCAGATAAATGAATGGAATTGGAGAATATCATGTTAAGTGAAATAAGCCAATCCCAAAAAACCAAAGGCCAAATGTTTTCCCTGATATGTGGATGATGTACTATTCTCTTAACGAGGCCAGAGTCAGAATGGCAAATGATTCCAACATTCATTATCAATGTCAAATGAGCTCAAATATAGACCTTAGTACTTCCATGTACTACCATTGTGTTATTCAGGACTGCATCACTGTGACCCGAATATCTGACAAGAACAACTTAGAGGTTGGGAAGTTTATTTTGGCACACAGCTTCAGAGATTTAGTCCATGATGGGCTGACTCCAATCCTCTGGGCCCAAGGTGAGGCAGCACATCATAGAAGAATATAGCAGAGGGAAGCCGCTCACAGCAGCCAGGAAGTAGAGAGAGAAAGGAGAAGGATGGAAGGAGCCACAGGTAAGATGAGCTCTTCCAGGGCACACGCCCCGTGACCCAATTCCTTTAACCCAGCCCCACTGGCCCACAGTTAGCACCCATTAGTACATTCAAACTATGATAGATCGATTAGGTTACAGCTCTCATAATCTAGTATTTTGCCTCTAAATACTCCTGCTTTAATACAGGAACTTTGGGGGGACACCATACATCCAAACCATATACCTATGAAGTTAAAAAAAATCAAAACAAAAAATAGGCAAGACGCTATAATATGGGACCATCCCCTTGTTCTCTTAGCTCGTGACTAAATATCTTTGGCTTCCTTGCAAGTTCTTCTACAGTGTCAGTGAGCACCACTGTTCTTAAGTTGAATTGAATTCCTGTTAGAGATAGCCTGGCCAGTTTTCCAGCAGGAGAGAAAGGTTTTCTGAGCATGAAGTAAAATGGAACTCTATTATCGTACTTCTATTTTTTTTTTATTTTTTATTTTTTATTGTATTTTATCGTACTTTTAAAAATACCATCCGACTGCTCTTAAAGTTACTCATAGCCTTCCCTCAGCCCCTTGATGGTCAAGAAGTCAGATTCATGGGTGTCCCATCTGAGCCCTTGTCTGCCTGACAGTTAAGGAAAGAGCAGCTTATTCAAGAGAGGCTTTCCAGAAGATGCAGGACTATTCCCCATAGTCCAGTTTTTCACAGCCCACTGGGCCAAAGTGGAGGGAGGCAACATTTTAACCAGAGGAGGGTTTCATGCTATAAATCTTCAAGTACTTGGGGACTCCAAGTGTCGGGCTGTGATTGAGGTGGAACTAAAATTATTTGTAAATAGTGTGTGTGTATTCCATGGAAAGAATCCTAGTGTGACAAGGGCTTTAGATGGATTTTGCAATAAGAAAAATCTTGTCTGGACTATTCCTGGATGTGGGTTACACAAACTCTAAATACTTCATAATTTCTGGAACCAATTAGCAAGTATCTGTTTAAAAGACTGGCCTTGAAGACTTCTATTGATAGCCTGCCTCTCACTCTAAAATTGCTACAACATATTTTGATCATTTTTAGAAAAGGCACACTATAAGAACTTTTGGCATGTAAAAAATTCTCTTGTGATGTCCAAATAAATCTCAGGATTGGATAATTATATGAACTTCAGATGTCTTCAAGTAACTCTTGACATGCTGAATTGATATCCCATTACCATTCATCTTGTTTTAGGAGGTATTATAAGCAAGATTAACTAATGAAAGTCAGATAAACTGGCATGGATACAGTGATCTGAGCATCATTTGTTAAAATTGTGTACATAGCCTACCCTCCACACATATTTTTTCTTCTGTTCTGCAGACACACACACTAACCATGTCTGGTTTTGCTTAATCTTTGGCTGTTCCCCTAAAGAGATTATCTGGGGGTCACCATATTTCCTCTTTTAACCACTATCTGATAAACCTCCAGCTGTGATACTATTCTTCACATGCATTTATATCAAAAGCTATTAATTCCCACTTCCCCCAAGCCAAGGTCATAACAGCATGTTGGAATCAAATATTTTCCTTTGTTCTAACACAGATTCAATAAGAAGTGCTGTAGATTTAGAGAAGAGTAGTTTACAGTTCTGCCCAAAAGGGAGATTACCATCTCACTGAGCAGATGAACCAATAAAGAGGCAGCACAGCATTGTGGGAGACCATAGGGGCAGTAATAATTGAACACGACATGGTAAAGTTCCAAATGGAAGTTCGGGAAGACTACCAGGAGAGCTGAAGTCCAAGTAGTATTCCAAAGAAGAAAGAGATTAGGATTTGCATGCTTCCTTTTTGATAATTTGGACTTTGAAGAAAAAACTGCTTTCTTTTAGGAATTTGCCAAATAATCTAAGGAAGAGAAATTACAAGAGTAGAGTCAGTTGTAGTAACCATGGGTAGGAAAGTTTTGATACCTGGAGAAGGAAGATAAGAGGAGAATCAGGAAAGATCATTCTAATTAAAATGTAGGCAAAAGATGAACTTGGCCCTGATTCAGCCCATGCCTAATTCCCATCCCTTGAAACTGAAGACCTAATTTAGAAACATGTTCTGTGGCCCAGACCTCACATTCTACCCATTGCTACCCCCATACCCGAGAGATCCTTGTCTGGTAGACAGTCCTGTTACAAATATGATCTCTATTCAGTTATGGCTCAACTGTAATTTATTCTGGAGCAATTTTAAACACAAAAGATGAAGAAAGATCAATACTGGAGAAGGGAGAGTGAAGTCTTCAGATGTCAGTAGCTGACCAGGTGGGAAATTGGAGATTAAACAACAGGGACAACCCACCCAGCACCCAAATGGTAGGCATTAACTTCCAAATCTAACCTTGACTTTAATGCTGCACATTTTAAGCATAATGTAAGTCAGAAGGGTAAACTTGTAGCTTTCAACCTAGCCTGCCTGGAAATCCTTCTTAGATTGATTTAGGTAAACATATAGAATGTGAGTGGAATTTTCATCATCTTTAACAATTTTGATGTTTCCTAGAGTGGTCCAAACAGATTGTGGAGTTGTATGATTCCTTTAGAGACTCAGATCATAAATCAGACTCCTAATGGATCAACTTTTATGTTGGTTTCATTCTTCCATCCACTAAAAGAGTTTATGCAAATTATTAGACTGGATTTGACTGCATAAATATCTAAAACTCCTTTTACAAATTCTATAAACACAGATAAAAATAGATAGTGAACTGGGAAACTATATTTGCAACATAAATAACTGGCTAAAGTTTATTGTCCCTAAAGTATTAATGAATCTATATCAACTAGAGCAAAACCCCTGGTAGAAAGTTGGGCAGAAAATGAAATGACAATTCACAAAGAAGAAAGGTACATGACCTGCAACATAGAAACAGATGTTCAACCACATTAACAATGAGATAAAGGCAAATTTAAACCATAAGGCAATATTTCCTTTTCATGAGACTGGCAAAAATCAGGTACTAGAGGCTATTGGTGAGATGTGAGCAACAGGCATTTTAACACATTGCTGCTGGTAAAGTGCCAATTGCCAAGACTTTGCTATTACGGGCAGTTTATCAAAATACATAAAAAATGTTTTACTGTAGGTAACTCTTGATTTAGCAAATTCACATCCAGAACTTATTTTTAGAAAATATTGAGTGCAGAGCATAAAAATTTTCCATAGTACATATATATTTAAGTGAGGTTTATAATAAGAAATTCTGACAAGAAGATTTCACACACACACACACACACACACACACACACACACACACACTCAGAGATACTATGTAGCTACACACAAAAATGAAATCCATGCAGCAGTGGTAGCTCAGAGCTTGAACTCTGGAGTCAATAGATCTGTGTTTACATTTTAGTTCTGCCAGTTACCCACTGTGTGGACTTGGGCAAGTCATCTGACCTCTGGAAGCCTCAGTAATCTCATTTTAAAGAAATGGTGATAATACTGGTACCCATGTCTTTGGATTGATGTGAATTTATAAAGCTGTTATCATGCTATTTGACACACAATAAGGCAGAAAAACTGTGAACTATTGTTAGTAAGAGTTTATTTATTCAATACTGCTAAATGAAGAAAATGAGAATAAAATTAGCTCTGTTGGCTTCTTCACAAGGTAGCAAACTAACTGTATGGTTTCACCTCTTGATACTCCCAACACCTTATTGAAATAAAAGTTTTAAGAAACAAAAAGAATATTCTTATAAAAGAAAGAGGAAAACAGTTATCAACAAGTTGCTGGAAGATTAAAAAGGAAACACTGAGTAAGAATTGCATTTTTAAAGCAATAAAACCACTATATAAAAAAGAAGGATCTCAGAAAATTACCTAAGTGATTAAAATTATATGTTATAAAAAATCAATAGGCAGACTAGAAAAGAATGTCCAGTAAGTTTTTCAAAATTTAAAGCAAGGGCCTGGGGATATAGCTCAGTTCATAGAGTGCTTGCCTGTCAAGCACAAGGCCCTAGCACTGAAAAAAAAAAAAAAAAATTAAAGCAAAATAACATAGGTGAAAATATGAAAAAAGATAATTTAATAGTAATGAAACTAGAATAGCAATATATACTTAAAAGTATATACTAAAAGCACTTAAATATGTGCCAGACACTGATTTACAACCCCTGCATGCATTATTTCACTCAGTCTGCCTGGAAACCTACAAGGTAGCTAACAATATTATTTCCTCTTAGAGCTGGAGAAATTGAGGAATTAAGAAATTAAGAAATTCACTGCAGGTCACAAGTCTAGTATGGGAAATGTTGATGCCCAGAGCCGGCTCTGTCACTTGGCATCTCCAAATCCCTTCTAAGGCTCTGCACTGCTGAGAAGCAGGAACTTCATTTCAAGCCCTCTCCACATAGTTCCAGGTTAGAGCCTGGAACAAGGATCAGTGACTAGGAAGGAAGAAAAAGAGAGGCCACCATTCTCCAGAGGTACATGCGGGCAGATGCATGGGCAAAGATTGGTGTGAGGTTTGAAGTAGCTTAAAGCTAAGCATCTAGAGAATCATGCACGTTAGGTTGGTGGACAGAACCCAGCAGTATCAGTTCAAGAAACTTTACTCTTCCAGACCTTCAGTGCTGGAAGACATGGAAAGACTCTTGTCTTATTGACCAGCTCTGATTGACACAGGCTTCAAACACTGAAATCCAATTTTGGAAGTCTAATATCTAACTAATAGGTGTTTCAAACATAGCATCAGAATTTGAAGGGAAAAAATGTTCAAAAAGTATAATCATAGTGCTCAAAAGACACAAAAAAAATAGATGGAAGCATTAGAATCCCAGCACAACCAACTTAAAAGAAAAAACAAGTAGTCCACCTTGTGAGATTTTAGAACGTTAAAGATTAAAAGAAAAGAAGATCTTTCAGAGAGGAAAGAAAAATAAATTGCAAGGAATACAAATTAACTAGCCTTGAGTTCTCATCAATGACATTGTGTGACTCTAGGAGATACTGGGAAAGTGCCCTCAAAGTTGTGCAGAAACAAGACTTCATCTCAGAACCCCAGACCCAACCAAAACTCTAAATCAAGGCTTAAAGTAGAATGTACACTTTTTTTTTTTTTTTTTTTACCAGTAGACTCCAAAAATTGAAGTTCATGCACAATATTTTAAATAAGAACAAAATCCCAGCTCACTTAAACTTGCTGTGGAATGCAAGATGATGATATATAATTTTAATACTGTGGATTTATTTCCATGAGTATTAAAAAAATATGTAGCCAAGCAAGCTTCCACATTTAGGTATATTATTTAGAACAAAGGTATTGAGGCATTAAAAAAGAACTTTAAATGAATAGGTAGAAGGGCAATATGGAAAAATCTTGAGGAGAGTACACAAATGACTGAAATTTGGGGAAAGCGTTGCCAAAGTAAATTCATCAAGTTTATTTTCTTGCATATTTAATGTATAGTCTCTTCCAAATACATTTACATTTTAAAAGAAGAAACTTAAGGGACACCGCAAAACCAAACTTAGGAACTCAGCTGCAGCAAAAGAAGGACAGAGGAGCCCAAGGACTGTTACTTGCTGACCACTCCCCTCTAAAGTTGGCCCCATTTCCTTTGCTTTGGTGGCATTCATCATTCACTCCCCAGAATCCTGTGACTATGTTTTGGCTTCCTAGGAAGCCCCTCACTTGCCTGTAAGTTCCATTGCTCATTACAAAAAAATAAAAAATAAAAAAAAAATAGATTTAACTAGCAAATTTGTACTTCAATACCTTCATTTTTACTTCCTGTTGTTCCTCTCTTATTGATTATTTATCTATTTATTTGTCTTGCTGGGTTGTGTTTTTTCTGTGTAAGTGACTGCCAATCATATTTGGAACAAAGGCGAGTTAAGTGAGTAACATTAGTGATGTGAACCTGTCTTGTGAAGTGCAGCAGCCCCCAGAACCTGCTCACCGAGGGTCACATGGTCACACTGCACTTTCTGTTCCTAAACCTGATATTTCAGTCAGAGCTCTTGGTTCCATGAACACACTAACCCTGGAGCTGTAAGGAAAAACAAATTTATCAAAAGGAGGTCAAACGGTTCACAGAAGGACTGGGGAAGGTTGGAGATGGAGGCTGGTGTGGGGAAGGAAGCAAAGAGGAACCAAGACGGTGGTGCACCAGGAAGAAGGTGTTCAAGATGCAGTTGTGGGCATTTTCACCATGAATACCAGCTGCAGTTCCGTCAGCCACACCTGTCTACCCTCTGTCAGAGGCACCAATCATCATCTCTAAATGTCCCCTAATATTCACATTCCTCCATGAAGACTCAGTATCTTGGGAAGATGCATCTGGTGACTTGAGCTGCCAAAGAACGGGAAGAAGCATCTAACCCTTTGGACTTAGGCTTCCTTCATGGTATTCTCCAAAACAGAAAAACAGGGAGAGCAAAAATGACAAAATCCTTCTCACTTGGTGTTCCTGTGAAGCCCCACCAGATCAACCAACTAATGTTCCTTTTTCTCATCACCCCATTTTATTTTGGTTAAATTCAGCAGTTCACAAATCAAGATATTTGGTTAGATTAATTACATTTCCTTAATACTGTATACTGGCTTTCTATTCCTTTCAAAGTCATACTTTGAACATGTTTTTCTCTTTTGAGTTTTCATAGTATTTTCATTTGTACTTCTAAACAAACATGGACAAGGTTGAGAAGACTTTCCTACTAAATTCTGTTGGGATATAAGTAAACCTTTTTTGTTTAAAAAAATCCATTTTGAGGATTAAACTCAAGGAAACTGAATGCTCTAACATAATTAACCAACAATAATATATGAGGTTTTTAAATAAATTCTTAAAAGAGAACTTCAACTGTGGTAATGTAAAATCCAGGGAACTGCCTAACTCAAGAACAAACTAGATGCGTCTGGTAAATTCTGATCCCAAAAAACATCTGTGCAGAAACAAAGACATCCATTTTGGTAGTGTACAAAAGACAATGTAGGTATATGTTTTAAAAATAATGGACACCAACTGTTGGTTCGTACTCTTTGTACTAAATCATACTCATAAACTAGATATTCATTTTTTATTGAACCCGACTTCACACTGCCCCATTAGAATAACATTTCCCATGTTTGTTTTTGTCTCCTTCACATTTACAATGTCCTGGAGGGTGGTGGTGTTAAATTTAATTTGTCAACCTATGTTTAATTTTACAGGAATCCAGACCAAACTGCTGAATAAACAAGGATTGCCTTGCACAGGCTTCTTGGTGATTAGGTTGGAGAAGTCACAGCTGAACAAAAAAAATAAAGCTGTAAGGAGGATTTTTTTTTCATTTTCCTCCCTATAATTTTAATGACTCAAATGAAAGAACTGTTTTTTCTTTAACAATAGTATCCTTGTTCAAAGTACTTTAAGGAACTGTTCAGCAACACTGAAACAGTCTAATTAGAGCATTAATACAACAAAGATGCCAACATTCCTAAATTCAAAAAATATCTTCCATCCCGTGGTAGGTATTAAAGATGATTTTCTTTTTTTTTTTTTCCAGCATGTAACTTCATTTCCAGTTTGGTAACTCCTGTCCATTAGCCATTTCCTTGCAGAGAAACATCATTAATCTGTGAGACTTACTACAATAGCATATTATTTCCCTCAACAGTGGCTGTCATTGAAACTCATATTATCAAGGCAGCTGTCCGATTAAGTTTTTACAAAGGATTAGGGGGTTATATGAGTACCTAACAGCTGCAGCATGAAGATAAAACAAGGGTTCCCAAATCTCATGCTTCTTGGCATATGGAATGAAATGATATATTCTTTACCCACACAGCAAGATATTGACATTTAAAGGGAAAATTAAACTAGAAACAAAACCTCATTCAACCGAGAGTAAAGCATTACATGAATCAAATGAAGAATTTAAAAAAGTATAAAATATTACCTCTCAAGGTGGCTACCAGAGCCCCAGGAGTTCTACAAAAAAATCCAAAATATCAAAGAAAATTGAAGATTTAACTAAAAGTTTGAAGCACAGTAGAAAATATTCCAAGTTAGTTTATGAATAACTGCTGAACCATGTAGATGTCTGCTGTGGAAATTCAGAAAGCAAGAACACTTCAGGACCAGGGGTCAAAGAAGAAAGTTGATGTGATTTATCAATTAAGACCTTAAAAAATATTCACCAAGAATGTCTGAGGGCTGGGTGCAGTGGTGCATACTTATAATCCCAGCAGCTCAGGAGACTGAGGCAGGAGAATCACGAGTTCAAAGTCAACTTCAGCAACTTAGGGAGGCCCTAAGCAACTCACTGAGACCCTATCTCTAAATAAAACACAAAAAAGGGGTAGGGGATGTGGCTCAGTGGTTATGTGCTCTGAGTTTGATTCTCAGTACCAAAAAAAAACACAAAGTCTGAGGGGCACAAGTGAAAACCGTAAGTGACCTGAGAGATCATCTTCTACTTCAGTGCTTGCTTCCTATACTTACCTGTTGAAAAGACTCCAGAGAACTCTTCTAAAAGTAAAAGCCTCTGGTTTCCCTCAGTTCAACTGAATTTTATATGCCAGGGATGGAATCCTCCCAAAATGTATTTTTTTTAAATGCAACAGGTGAATTTTTCATCTGGAAATTTTGGGGAAAGTATTCTAAGTTGACCTGTGATCTCAACAAATAAAACATTAAACAAGTACCAAATATTTAAAATAAGATTTTAAAAAGCCATGGCGTGTGTGTGTGTGATTGTAGATGGGTAGTCACGTGGTAATCACTCAAGGTAGACCAGAAAGGAAAACTTGTTCAGGATCCAAAGCCCAAGAACTATGGCCCAATGCTTTTCACATGGTAAACACTCAAGAAATACCTTGTATGGAGTGAATTAAAGATGAAGCAAAGAACAAAACAAGCTGTAACTCCGAGGCATTTGATGAACTATGCACTACTTATTACCACCTCATGATCCGTTCATTTTCTAAAACCTCGAACTGGAGACACAAACCATGAATCTTAAAGAGTCTCTTGAGGATTATGCAGCAAGACCCAGTCAAAACACTCAGAGTCTGGGTAAAACTTAAACCCCAAGGAGTTAAAGAGATTTTGCTGCAATAAGGTAAGAGTTGAAATTCAAGAGAAGGAAACTCTAAGCTGCATCTCAGAGCACATGTCCATATGCTAATTAGATTGTGGTAGATTTCACCAAAGCATGTGACAGAATTAATCGTTCATAAAATAATTGTAAACTGCCTTGGAGAACCTTGAAGAAAGTTACTGAAAACTAGCTGAAGCCCAGAGCAAACCACAGAAACATAAACTACCATATGGGGGATAATCTCACTGTGGCAGGGTGGAGCCGATGACCTAATGCGTTTCTCCACCATCCCCCACCATCAAAGCTCCGGTTCTTAATGCCTCTCTCTTGGCATTCCTCTGGTCTGTGGGAGTTTCTAAATTTTAGTGTGTGTATGTGTGTGTGTGTGTGTGTGTGTGTGTGCACTTTTAAAGAAAGAAATGCTTGCACTCATATCCTAATAAGTACTAAAAATTCTGCCATCCTTTTTTCTCTCTGATTCTCCACTTTTTAAACATCGAAATGTATAAAAGTATCTGAATAGAGTTCATTATA
Source organism: Sciurus carolinensis (assembly GCF_902686445.1). Taxonomy (NCBI): domain Eukaryota; kingdom Metazoa; phylum Chordata; class Mammalia; order Rodentia; family Sciuridae; genus Sciurus; species Sciurus carolinensis. The sequence goes on along the minus strand of NC_062221.1, from coordinate 80,798,781 downwards.
AAACTTAAGAAGAAATAATGCTTTGACATTGATAGTTTATTTATTGAAGCATTGAGCACATGTATTTTAAATATAAGGATCAAGGTTTGTTAGAAACATCAGATTTTCATTAGATGAATTTTCCAATAAAATATTCAGGTGCTTTTTTTTTTTTTTTTTTTGGGCATAACTTGAAGTATCCATGGCTTGACATGTTCCATAGGATCAAATTCTTTAAAGGGTAAATCAATGACCTAATAAAATCATGAAAGTGTTTTGTCATCAATTAGATGGATAGACACATGCAGCAAGCTGTACTTTATAAGGGAACAGATTCTAGTAGTGTGGGCCTGGGCCATGCATGTCCTGTAAGCATCATCCAGGATGCCAGGAATAAGTAAATTCATTGTGATGCTTCATGGAAAAAAAGGAGAAAATTTGCTACTCCTCAGAGCTGATTAGAGCAAAAATATTATATGTATTATATACATATATAAATATGTATAATATATATACATATTATATGTATTATATACAAATATAAATATTATATTGTCCCAATTATATATATATATATTCCCATAATATATGTGTTTCTCAAAGATCAATTGTCTTAATCTGTTCAGGCTCTTATAACAAAACAGCATGAACTGGGTAGCTTATGAACAACAGAATTTCTTTTACGTTTTTACATTTTTTATTGTTTCTGTTTTGGTTATACATAACAATAGGATTCATTGTGGCCTAATTACAAAATCATGGCGTATAGTTTGCTTAAATTCAGTGCCCAATACTTCCCCTTTTCCTCTTCTCCTCCCTCTCCCTGTCCCCTTCCCTCTACTCTACTGATCTTTCTGTTATTTACTTTTAGGTTTTTTTCTTTTTGGTGAGTATCTTGTGGATATACATGAGGGTGAGATTCACTGTGGTATTTTCATGTATGTACCTAGGAAAGTTAGATTAGATTCATTCCTTTGTTCTTCCCTTACCTCCTCTCATCTCCCCCCTCACCCCTACAGGCTTCCTTATCTTGCCTACCTGTCTCCGTTCTTTTCTCTTTCTCACTCTCTCTTTCTCTCTTTTTCTCCCTCCTTATTTTGAACTAGCTTCCACATTCAGAGAAAACATTTGACCTTAGGCTTATTTCACTTAGCATGATTCCAGTTCCATCCATTTGCTAGCAAATGCTGTAATTTCATCCTCTATCACTGAGTAATACTCCAATGTGCCTATATACCACATGTTCTTTATCCATTCATCTGTTGAAAGGCACCTAGGTTGGCTCCACAGCTTGGCTATTGTGAATTGTGCTGCTATGAACATTGATGTGACTGTAAACAACAGAATTTTATCTCTCACAGTTCTGGAAGTTGAAAAGTCTATAACCAAGACACTGACAGATTTGCTATCTGGGAGGGCTCCCTTTCTGGTTCATAGATGGCACCTTCTCACTTATCCTTATATGGTGGAAGAGCAAGCTTACTATCTGAGCTCTGTTTATAATGACACTAATCCTGTGCATGAGGACTCCACCCTCATGACAAAATCACCTCCCAATACTGTCACATTGGGGATTAGGTTCCAACATATGAATACCGGGTGGGGAATATTTAGACTGTAGCACTGAGTATATATATCAACATTGTGTGTGTGTGTGTGTGTGTGTGTGTGTATGCACACATGCAAGACAATATTTGTGTAACATGTAGTTTTGCTCTTTGCACCAATGAAGTTTAAGATTGCAAAAAATAATATTCTCTACTAAATGCACTGTATCATATCCAAATCTGTCTTCATGCAAATCTATGAGGTGAGAATTTTTATCCCAAATGTATAGGTGAGGAAATAAGTATGAGAGGTTAAATAACTTCCAGTGACACACAGCTCATAAAAGATAAGGCCAAGTTTTTAGATTTGAGTTTATCTATCTCCAAATTTTTTATTTTTAACCAGTAGACTGCAGTGGTTATCAAGAGTTTTCCTGGGAAATTGTTGGTTTATAATAGCAACAACATCAATTTATAGGGCAAGAGAACTTGGTGCATCTGTCAAACAGAGAAGGCCACGTGGAGTCTGTTTCTTCGTTCTTCCTCATTGGATTTGGGCTGCTGACACATACACAGAACCATCACAGGAAAGGCATTGCCAGCAGTCTCCACTTCCATTAGGCCAGATTTTATTGCACACAATACATCTTGCCCTCATTTGCATGTTGCTAACCCAGGCTCATGACTTACATTCTTTGGTGTGTCTGCAGTGAATTAAAATAAGACCAGATAGCAACAGGGAATGCTGTGGAAAGCTCTCTTGAAACTCAAAAACTTTCTGTCAGCAGAAACTACTTTTACATTTCAAACATTTTTATTTTACCTTATTTGGAGATATAAGATGGAATCCAGGGACCCCTCAAACCAAAACTTAATATTAGCAAATCTTCATTGAGATAAAAGAAAAATATCCTCCTACTCCTAAGTAGCTAAATGCATATCAAATCAATAATCATAATTTCCATTTTCTGGCAAAATTGAATAAAATTTTCTTTTATTTTTTTAATTAGGAAAAGCAGCATCTCAAATAACAAACAAGGCTTTGGTCACAAACTAGAAAAGCAGGAGTTGTTTTTATTCAGTTATGTTTGCACAGTTATTAAAAGGCAGATTTGTGCTGAGCGTTGGGACTGATCTCACACCAGCTCCTGGAAAAAGAAGGCAGGAAATTTTCCTGGTCTCAATTCTCAGTGTGCACACAGTTTTGGTTTTCCTCTGGGGAGCATGTGGGACTGGTGAGGCTGAGACAAGCTTGAGCCATAGCTCACATTTAAAAATGGAGGCAGTGACGTTCTCCATTCTCAGTTTTAGCTGCTTTACCCCTTGTGATAAATTGTAGGTCGGAATTGGAGGGAAGGGACCAGGATGCTGCTTGGTTCATTCACAGAACTACTTGGAACCTTTAAAATCGAGAATATTTAGATATGAATGCCAGCTTTGCAAGTGTCCCATTCGACCTAGAACTACAGTTTTATTCAACATTTTTTTTCCTATTGTGCATGAAGGGTAACTTGAAGCTAATCATGCACACTGGGAAATTAACAAATGGTTCCCAGAAGAGAGGTGGGTAATTGATACACATGGTGATGGATAAAGTTCAGTCTCCTCATGCACAGCATTGATTCAGAAAAGAACGGACACTGCTGATGAAATTTATGACACAAGACAGGACACTAGCAAATCCTTCATCCTAAAAAGGACAGAAACTCAGAAGGGAATGACTGGGGAGAATGAGTCACTAGCAGCTGTTAAGAATCATAGTTGGACCTCTATTCCTGACTTAACCCTCTCCTTTATTCCAGAGGCCAGTGGTTGTCAAACTTTAGCTGTATCAGAATCACTTTGAGGACTTGCTCAGATACAGATTGCTGGGCCCCATGCCCAGAATTGCTGATTCAGTAGATCCAGTTGGGGCTGGAGAATCTGTATCTCTAACAAGTTACCAGGTGATGTTGGTCAAAGATACCACACTGTGAGAACCACTGCATAGCCAATACTAGCTTCAGGATTGAGTCAGAAAGACCATGTGTTTACCTGGAAAACTAGTACCTTTCTTAACAATAGAGGTAGTTCAATGTTAGCATGAAAGGGGTACTGCTAAAAAATAGGATGAGATGTCAGAGGAACACAAAAGATGGTTCCCTATCTCACCCACCAGATTCAGCCCAGGGTCTACCTTAGGGTATCAGTTCATTGTGTGAGTTGGATGCCAGAACTCCCAAACTATACCTGAGGAAATGAACTTGTTTAAGTCAGTCACTTCCTTTTCTAAGTTGCTATTTCTTCCTTAAAAAATTGGAATTAATAATGTGTCTGATATCAAGTTATTGTGAAGAGAAAATAAGATAATGTTTAGGAAGCTTTTACACAATGGCTTATGCATATTAAGGCCTCCATACATGTAAGCCATAAGTATTGCTTAATCATTATTTAGCTAGCATTACCATATCATTATTATATAACCAATGTGCATGTTTTTAGCACTCTCGAAGAACTTTAAGGTTTTATCCCTTTTTCATATATTAGAAACAGAAGCATCCAGGGATTAGTCCCTTCCCCAAGGGCATCCTAAATCATGCCCTGTGATGCCATCTATCATCATTATCCTAAACTCAGGCACCTAGGTGTGATTGAATCCAGATCTTGTGGCCAACCCTCTCAAGAACCTGGCCACTCTCCCTAGAATTAAAGGCAGAGGTATTATTTCTGCAGGCCCTCCTGGAGTGTCTCTCAGCCTTTTTTGGCTCATGTACTGCTGTATATTTTGTGTCTGAAATGGAAAATTTCTGTAACACAATACCCAGCTCTGATCCCCACGGATTCTCAAGTAATCTCTCTCTTTTTTTTTTTTTTTTTTTTTTTTTTTCTTTTTTGGTTTGGGTCAAAATATGACTTCATGTGCAAAAAAGAAGACTAATTTACCAGCACTCTCAGCAGATTCATAAACACTACAGATTCAAAACCTTCTGTTTCCTAAGAATTCCAAAGAATTTCACTTTCTGGAAAACAAAGCAGTGACTAACAAATGAGAAATGGAGAGATGAAAAGCTAGCTCCCTGTTGGATGCAGGAGCTGTCCCTCTGAAAGCCACCCCTTTCAGCTTCTTGGCCTAGCAGTGTGTCACACAGTGCTCACACAGGTGGTCCCAAGGAAAGGCAGGGAGCCGGCTGCCCTTTGCGTTTGGATTTGCCCAGAATTTGGCCTGTCAGGCAATTGTTGAAGGATTTTAGAAGTTCAATTCACTGAACCCCCAGCACTCTTCTCCTACAGAATCGTCTCTTCACGCACTTTGTCCTGGACCGATCTGAACAGCACAGAGGGTCTCCTCTGAGTGACTTGTTTCTACAAAAGCCCTTCTAACTTATTAGTGAATTACATGGCATGAGGAACTGGTCTCTCTGCCTTGGAGTCCCAGTTCTGCCACTTAGTAACTGGGTAACTTCAGGTAAGTTTCTAAACCTAAGTCCTGGTTTCCTCCTTCATAAACAGGGATTGTCATTAGCTACATATTGTGAGATTTTTTAAGAGGAATAAGTTATTCTGTAACTTATAAAATATTAGGGTGGTCCCTGCTACAGAGTTGGTCCATGTGTATGTGTATTATTATTACTATTACTACTATCCTTCCAAAAGTAAAGGAGTAGTGATATGATACAAATGTTTGCATCCCCCCAAATTCCTGTGTTGAAAATTTAAGTCCCATGGTGATGGTATTAGGAGGGGACAATGTCATGATTGGGAATAATGACCTCATAAAAAGACCTCAGAGATCTAGCTTGCCCCTTTCACCCTGTGAGGACACACTGAGAAGTTACCACATATGAACCAGGAAACTGGCTCTTACCAGACACCAAATTTTCCAGTGCATCAATCTTAGATTTTCCAACCTCCAGAACTGAGAAATAACTTGTTTCTAACCTACCAATTTATGATATGTCATTATGGTAGCCCCAACAGATGAACACAAGTATCTATGGCTATATTTGTTCAAGAAAATATAATGCCAATGTAGAAAGGAAACATTTTGGTGTTCTGATAATGGCACAATTTTGAAGCCAGACAGACCTGAGCATGACCCCTGATCCTGCTACTTAAGTTCTGTGACCTTGGGCAAGTTACAAACCTTTTTGAAATCCAGCTTTCTGTTTATACAATCGAGATAACAGCACCTAGCTCATAGGGTTACAGGCAGGATCTAATGGAGCAATGTTTGGGAAGCACTTGACTGTTGGTTGGCAGCCCAGGAATGGTAGTTATTATGTGGCAAACTAGTCACGTGAATAGAGATGCATTAACTCCTGAAAGCACTTACAACCACCTACTCGATATGAATGACTAAAATAATTCCAATACCTGAGATTCTTACCAAAAAAATTTTTTTTTTCAAAGACGGAGTACAAGGTAAAATACCACAGTCCTTTGTGCATTCTTATGTCTCTTGCAATAAACTTGGTTTGTTGTGTGATTTATAAATTGCCCTTTACCCCATCCCCAACCTGGACTTCTTTAGCAATCAATTTTTGTTTCAGCGTATGCATATCCAGATAGAGTTTTGCCAGATTTCATAAAATAGTTGGAAAAAAGTACCCCACAGACCTTCACATTTCAATTTCCAGAACAAATGAAATATTGTGTGATGAGAGGAAAGTACTTGAGGCAGGGCAGCAGCATTGTTCCATGCCAGGGGTACCTGTTTCTGACATATGGCCTTAAACCTGGGCTCCAAGGAGTAAGGACACAACAGGACAGGTGCCTTCTGGCATTATTCCACAAAACTGCTCTGTTCTCATTGTGCAGGAAGCAAGGTTCACTTACTCAGACTTGAGTCCTGACCTCCCTTCTCTTGATTACTCAAACTGTCTTTCAAGCCTCAAGTTGTACTTGCTGAGTGAGAACATGCTAATCCCCCAGTGATGTCATCAGGAAAAGGAATTGCAGAATTAGTTTCTGAAAGTTGAAAGACCTCTATGGGTCATCAAGTCCACCCTCTCCAGAGCCCCAGGAGGAATATGTCAGCAAAGCTCTGATTTGCTTTTTGTCAATAGGGATATAAGTGAAGTTTGACTTACAAGGAATATTGGAATTCAACAAATTCTCAGCACACCAGAATTGAATCACCTAAAATCCTTTGCTCACGCCACCACACCTGTGTTTGAAGTTTCTTAGTTCTGACTAATGCATTTCCTGAAGAGGTGGGAGAAAGTAGTAAGGATGGTACTCCAGATGTATGTGTGTGGAGATGATAATCAAGACTTCTACAATTAGTTGTTGTGAAATTAAATGGGAAAAAATCACTTAAAGTACTTACAGATGTGCTTGGTGAAATCTCAACAAGTTATAATGATGATTGTCATTGATCCCATCTCAACAGCTCTATCCTTAGCCATTGTTGGAGGCTGTTGGTTTTATTGGCAATGGGAAATATGTTTTGTTACAGCTTCTATTTCCAAAAGTTTCATTATTTTTTATATGCCTACTACATATTTTATGAAGATGTTAATTTTTGTATTGACTTAGGCTTGATTTTTTTCAAGTTCCTAATTGGGTCACATATGAATTAGGTGGTATAGGGGAAATAGATAGAAATTGAGAAAAGTTAGTGGCATGTGATAAAAACTGAAATTTAGAAGCTAAGTTGGGAAGAGGAGAATGAGTGAAAAGATAATTGATCATGTTGGGATTGTCCAGAAGAAAATGAAGGAAAGGTAAAAGTAGATTCAGTAAATAGGGGCACTATCCCCTTTTATTTTTTTATTTTTTGGGGTGCCAGGGGTTGAACTCGGAGGAACTTGATCACTGAGCCAACATCCCCAGTCCTATTTTGTATTTTATTTAGAGAAAGGATCTCAATGATTGCTTAGTTCCTCATGTTTGCTGAGGCTGGCTTTGAATTCATGATCCTCCTACCTCAGTCTCCCAAACTGCTGGGATTACCAGCTTGTGCCAGCACACCTGGCTACTTTCCCCTTTTAGAAAGAGCCTAAAGAAACCATTTGTATTACTAGACCAAGTAATATCCAGGCAAACTACCTAATTAAGTTTAGGTGATTTTTTTTTCTTTTTTTTTTTATTGTAAACAAATGGGATACATGTTGTTTCTCTGTCTGTACATGGCGTAAAGGCATACCATGTGTAATCATAAATTTACAGAGGGTAATGTTGTTTGATTCATTCTGCCATTTTTTCCCTTCCCCCCACCCCTCCCACCCCTCCCTTCCATCTATACAGTCCTTCCTTCCTCCATTCCTGCCCCCCTCCCTAAACCCAACTCCAACCCCAACACTAACCCTTCCTACCCCCCATTATGTGTCATCATCCACTTATTAGCGATATCATTCTTCCTTTGGTTTTTTGAGATTGGCTTATCTCACTTAGCATGATATTCTCCAGTTTCATCCATTTGCCTGCAAATGCCATAATTTTATCATTCTTTATGGCTGAGTAATATTCCATTGTATATATATACCACATTTTCTTTATCCATTCATCAATTGAAGGACATCTAGGTTGGTTCCACAATCTGGCTATTGTGAACTGAGCAGCTATGAACATTGATGTGGCTGTATCTCTGTAATATGCTGATTTTAAGTCCTTTGGGTATAGGCCAAGGAGTGGGATAGATGGGTCAAATGGTGGTTCCATTCCAAGTTTTCTAAGGAATCTCCACACTGCTTTCCAGAGTGGCTGCACTAATTTGCAGCCCCACCAGCAATGTAAGAGTGTACCTTTCTCCCCACATCCTCGCCAACACCTGTTGTTGCTTGTATTCTTGATAATCGCCATTCTAATTGGGGTGAGATGGAATCTTAGGGTGGTTTTGATTTGCATTTCTCTTATTACTAGAGATGTTGAACATTTTTCCATATGTTTGTTGATTGCTTGTAGATCTTCTTCTGTGAAGTGTCTATTCATTTCTTTAGCCCATTTGTCAATTGGATTATTTACATTCTTGGTGTAGAGTTTTTTGAGTTCTTTATAGATTCTGGAGATTAGCGCTCTATCTGAAGTATGATTGGCAAAGATTTTCTCCCACTCTGTAGGCTCTTTCTTCACATTGCTGATAGTTTCCTTTGCTGAGAGAAAGCTTTTTAGTTTGAATCTATCCCAGTTATTGATTCTTGCTTTTATTTCTTGTGCTATGGGAGTCCTGTTGAGGAAGTCTGGTCCTAAGCCGACATGTTGAAGCTCTGGACCTACTTTTTCTTCTATAAGATGCAAGGTCTCTGGTCTGATTCCGAGATCCTTAATCCATTTTGAGTTTAGTTTCATGCATGGTGAGAGATATGGGTTTAGTTTCATTCTGTTGCATATGGATTTCCAATTCTCCCAGCACCATTTGTTGAAGAGGCTATCTTTTCTCCATTGCATATTTTTGGCCCCTTTGTCTAGTATGAGAAAACTGTATTTATTTGGGTTTGTGTCCGTGTCCTCTATTCTGTACCATTGATCCACCTTTCTATTTTGGTACCAATACCATGCCGTTTTTGTTACTATTGCTTTGTAGTAGAGTTGAAGATCTGGTATTGCGATACCCCCTGCTTCACTCTTTCTGCCAAGGATTGCTTTAGCTATTCTGGGTTTTTTATTCTTCCAGATGAATTTCATAATTGCTTGCTCTATTTCTGTAAGGTACATCATTGGGATTTTAATTGGAATTGCATTGAATCTGTATAGCACTTTTGGTAGTATGGCCATTTTGACAATATTAATTCTGCCTATCCAAGAACATGGGAGATCTTTCCATCTTCTAAGGTTTTCCTGAATTTCTTTCTTTAGTGTTCTGTAGTTCTCATTGTAGAGGTCTTTCACCTCTTTTGTGAGATTGATTCCCAAATACTTTATTTTTTTCGAAGCTATTGTGAATGGGGTAGTTTTCCTAACTTCTCTTTCTGAAGATTCATCACTTATGTATAAAAATGCCTTAGATTTATGTGCATTGATCTTATATCCTGCTACTTTACTGAATTCACTTATGAGATCTAAAAGTTTTCTGGTGGAATTTCCTGGTTCCTCTAAGTATACAATCATATCATCAGCAAATAGGGATAGTTTGAGTTCTTCTTTTCCTATTCGTATCCCTTTAATTTCTTTGGTCTGTCTAATTGCTCTGGCTAGAGTTTCAAGGACGATATTGAATAGAAGTGGTGAAAGAGGGCATCCCTGCCTTGTTCCAGTTTTTAGAGGGAATGCTTTCAGTTTTTCACCATTTAGAATGATATTAGCCATGGGTTTAGCATAGATGGCCTTTACAATGTTAAGGAATGTTCCCACTATCCCTATTTTTTCTAGTGTTTTGAGCATGAAGGGGTGCTGTATTTTATCAATTTAGGTGGTTTTGACAGAAACTGGGTTCCAGGGAGAAAGCAGAATTTCTGCATGAACTTGAATTAAGAAGTGGTGATATACACAGAGGGGAGCTAAGGGATTAAACATAAAATCCTGTTGCGTCAACCTGGATTCAATGGTTGGGTTACCTAACTACAAATGTAACAAATGTTTTTACATCAAAGTAAGGAGATTATTCTCTGTAAACAGCACACTAGTGTTTTCAGAGACCTGTAGGGGAGAAAAAATTTAAGAGAACCACTGGTCAGAGCTGTGGTGCTAAACCAGGGCCTAGAGATTTTGTCCACCCAGAACCAGCCTCAACCCACTAATAGTAATGTCAGACATGATCAGCAGTAGGAGTCATGGAGTTTGGGGAGCTCTGGAGAGCTGTAGGCCCAGCCATCAGGCAGACCATCAGTTCCTCACCCACATCCTCTGAACCCGCCACAAATACTGGAGTCGCTGCATGACAGCATTAATGCACGCAAGCTGAATAAGGGTCCACGTGACTGCCTGGGACTTAACTGTCTTCCCGACTATCCCATCACCCACAGCACCCACATTCTTAGAGTTTCCTCTGCCTTGCCAGCTTCTTTAGCTTTGCCTAGCTGGGCCTACACACAGTCCTCCAAAACAATGTCAGGATTCATGCCTGGAATGCTTCAACATACCACTTAACCCACTCCCACTTTTGTCTGTGCCTGAAGAAGAGATTCACAAGTGCTCTTGGGGCTCTCTGGCCATCAATGAGCAGTTTCTCGAGCCTTTCATTACGGGCCAATGAAAACAATGCCTTGAGTGAACTGCTGCCTCCCTTTCACCTCCGACCCACGGTGTGACACGTGGCTGTGAGTGTTGCCAGATGGAAATTGTTCCTGAAGATCCACACTTAGCAGGGTTTCGTTTATGACCTGAGAGTAGCACTCATCGGTTACCCTCCAGGTTTCAGTTGTGTTTAATACATAAGTGACCTCGGTCCTGTACTAGAAACTTTCTGTAATTGGATGAGACTTGTTCTGTGAAAAAGAGAATTTGTCCCCTCCATGTTCCCTTGCTAAGCACTAGGACTGTGAGGAGGATAGGGGAAGCCTGTCCAAATTATTAGGTAATAATAGTCTGGCAGAGAGCCCAAAACCCAAATAAACATTTTCATTTGGGTCCGAACCCTTGCTCTGCAGCTCTGACAGACACCATCTTATCCCCATTTTCCGCCATTCCAGAGATTATAAAGATGAACTCTTTGTATCTCACAGGGGTCTACCAAACAAATATTCAACATCTGTCTTCCCCCAATCTGAACAACTTATAGCTCCAAATCAAGCATTTGTTGGAATCTTGTCAATCAGTTCCTAAATAACAGAACATAGGACTGAAGTTATGATCACATGTTAAGAATTTTTACCTCAGGGAAGAGGAATGCTAAAGAATTGGAATTCCTCCTCTCCAAAGTTTCCCTGGATGAAAGGTACACTTCTAAAAAAATGTGCACTTGAAAAACTTCTTAGCTCTCTGGATGATGCAATATTGATTTCTACACCCGCAGTTTTAGAAAATTTTTCTTTTAACTCACTGTGTTTGTTTCCATTCTAAATTGTATGCTTTTGAGCTGTCATGCTTAGTAAGTATTTGGGCAGATGACTGCAAACTGATGAAACACATATGGTGTAGATAGAGATTAAGAACCCTGCTGGGCTGGACATACCTGTATGGTGATTGCACTAAGTATTTTGGCCATTCAGGCAATATAAATATATTAACCTGCAGAATCAATTGTTGAATTACAATTACTTTACATTTTTAGTTTCTCATATAATTTTACAAAATTGGCTTCACTTTTAAGTGTTCTTATAATGGGTTTGAGAGAAAGCACAGGATCTTCAAATCATAAATGGAAAACTTAGGTAATGAGAAAGACCAGCCAGAGCCACACAGCTGGAACTCATTGGCAGCATCCAGAGGCCCACGTTTCCCTCAGTGGAAGGTGCTTCCTCTGGGAAGGGTTCTCATTACATCATCAGTGGATTTTTCCAGATATCAGGCTCCCTTGGGATGTAGGAATTCTTCCTGGGGAAACATTTGTCATCCCTAAGATCTGTGTAGAAGGGTTCATCGTATTTTATCACTGTGTGTGTCTGTGTGTGTGTATGTGTCCCTATCCTTAGTAATCACCAAATAGTAAGACTTTGCAAATTTAATTGGACAATTTTTTGTTACTATTTTTAACACTAATGCCAAGTAGCTTTTCTTTGAGAATCTGATGTTTTCATGCTATTTCCCCCCAAAAAAACAATTATCTTGTTTAAGTTAGTGCACACACAAAAACATATACAGAATATATCAGATTATAAAACTATGGAAACACACTTGGAAAAATGCTATATAGTGTATGAGAAGCACTTTACCATGTTTTTGCAGGAAAACTATGATACCACCAGACTCATTTCAATAATGGGTATTCAGAGAAAATGACTTCTCCAATATCACAATGTTATATCAAAAAGGAAACCATAAACCAAAGGTGGAAATCTCACTTATCAACCCAGGATTTTGCCAGAATATGCTATCTTAGAAGATGAACAAAGGGAGGCAAGAATAAAAATCTTAGTCCCAGAGAGCTGGTCAAGAATCTGCTATCTACAGAGAAGATACCAGAACACAACCGTGTTTGGTACAAAATCAGGGAGTCCCAGCAAAGCAGTCAGGTTGATGATGCAGCTTTGGAGGAGTGAAAAAAATATAGGCAGTCCAACAACTGCATGACACCCAGGCTTCCTCTCCAAGACCCCACTCACCAGGACATAGCAGTCCCTTTCATTGGTGGCAGTTCTGGTGAAACTCAGTCCTCTTAGATGGAACCAGGGACAGCTCAGCAATCATGGGTTTTGAGAAAGAAGATGCTGTGCCAAGGTAAGTGTATTGGTTTCCTGGGGTTGCTGTAGTCAAGTTCCACTAACTGGGTTGCATACACAATAGAAATTTATTATCATACACTTCTGGAGGCTAGAATTTTAAGACCAGAATGTCCGCAGGGTTGGTTTGAGGGAGAATCAGTCCCATGCCTTTCCCTTTGGCTTCTGGGGGTTTGCTGGTGAATTTTGGCATCGCTTGGCTTGTACATGCATCATCCCATCACCACCTTCGTCTTCACGTGCTGTTCTTCCTAAGTGCACAATGCCTTGTGCCCAAATTCCCCCTTTTAATAAGGACACCATTTGCATTGGATTAGGGACCACCCTCCTGTCCTTCTTTTAACTTGATCACCTGCAAGGATCCTATTCCCAAATAAGGTCATAGTCATAGGTACTGGGGGTTAGAACTTCAATAACCTTTGGGAGAACACAATTCAACCAATAATAGAAAAGAATCTTTCTTCTTTAAAGGCATCTCCAAATCTCAAAACAATCACCTTTGACATAGCTGTTTTGGTGTCACGTATTTCAAATGTAATTGTTAACTGTCATTTTATAATAAAGTTCAAATTCCTTTCTTGTTAGATTTACTTTTTACTTTTTGTATTTTGACAAATGACCCTTCGAATTTGGTATAGAATGCCCTGCATCACTGCCAAAAAAATGATAAATGCTGCACTGAAATGGAAGGCTGTAATCATTATGAAAATTTATTACCTCTCTCTTACTTGAACTATGAACTTCATCCATTCACATTACGAAAGACAAGTAATTTGCTTAAAATGGCTCAAGATCTATGATCTTTTTTTATTATTGTTATTATTATTCAAAAGGAAACCTATTCAGAGGAAAGTCTTTTTCAATTTGGTGTTGGGAAAGTTGTAATTTCAAAAGAATTTAATTTCATATTTCTAGTTTCTTTTTAAATAAATTATTTTTATACTTTCAATAGGAAAAGAAAAAATACATTTTAGGAATTGAAGGTTGGGGGAGGGAAAGAGTAAGAAGGTAGAGAGGAAGAAGAGCCAACCTAGAAGAGAGAGCAACCATGAACAGGGCTACAGGTTTCTGCCTGAGTTAATCACAAAGCTGGAGGGCTCTTTAAAGCTCTATCCACTGTCTGCCTTCTTGACTCAGAAATGCCTACATTAGCCCTGCCTAACTGGCCACTGGCAATAACATGCTTCTTGCAGGACAGTTTGTGTCAGGGACCCAGTGAAGACTGAACTCTGGGTTTCACTAGCATTTTCCTCAGCTCAAAATCCCTGGTAAAATTTCCCACAAGAGGACAGTCAGGGTCACTTTCTTCCTCTAAAGACTTGCTCTTGCACCCTGTGTGTCTACAGGTCCCAAGAAAAACAGGATTTCAAAAGGTCCACACCTGGAAGAGCCTGCACCCCTGGAACAGGGATGGGGTGTATGAGGAATGTAGTTTGAATTTTCTCCACAGAGAGGTGAGGACTCTTAGTTGAAACCAAAGGCTCCTTCCCTGTCTACTACTACTCATGTGTAAATCAGACACTTCTGATTCCCAGCATATCTTTCCTGGATGTTTAAGCACAGAAAGCAAACAGCCTCTGTAAACATATAGGTAACTATGTGTTTTTTTGCTACAAGGTTGAACTTGTAAAGGTCAGAGATCAGTTCTTAAGTGAAAGAAGCAAGCAGGAATTTCAGAGCTCTGACTGCATTATTCAAAAGGTAGTCTGAGAATCACTTTTTGCAGAATCACCTGGAAACCATGTTCATTAAAATTAATGAGGTTTCCCATGCAGTGCTCCAAACCAATATCCTCAGAAGTTCTTAGAGTGGGGTTCATGAATCTCATTGTTAAGTTTCCCCGTTGCCCCTGATGCATATTAAAGTGTGAGAGACATGGCATGATCCAAATGTATGCAAGGACATCCAAGGATACCATGAATATGGATCTTCACATGGACTTTGGGGTCCTTGAGGACCTATAAAATCACAGCAGCTTTAGAGATAACTGGATTTCGCCATCTCTTGATATCTCTGACAAAGTGTGTTCTTGCAACCCACAGACACACAAGCTCTCTCCAGCACTTCACAACTCATCCCTGCCATTGAATCACTGGGATCTGTTTACCTGAATTTTCTTTGGGACAGACAGTGGCTTAGCATATTTATGTCTTTTATAAATACCTTGCTTGGCAGAGTGGCAGTACTGAGTAGGTGCTTAATAAGCTCTTGTTGGTTCAGTACATAATAAACAGCTGTTTTACCAGCAATCTGGCAATCAAAGGGCTTGTGTTCATTCTTAGTCAACTGTTGAGATTTAATATGGTTCATTAGGAGACTGGATCTTGTTGGATCTTTAGGTTTATCACTAATGTCTCCAAACAGTAGTGTCTTCTCAAATACTACCATATCACCTCTTGAGTCAAAAAACGGTTTATGCATTCAATTCCCACCCCTCATCTGAGAAGCTGATACCAGGAAGTATTAACAGCAGGTACCAGGAAGGAGCCAAACTGATCTCATTAGAAAGAATTTGCAAATGGTATTTAGTTTATATATATATTCAGCACCAATATGTCCCTCCATTTAACCATGGTCTAAGACCACCTATTAGTGGTATAATTAGATGTAGTCCTTCTCATATTGTTGCTCTGTGTATACAGGGACTCCAAGGAAGAGAAGCCAGTGTTGAGGAAGCCCCTTCATTGTTGACACCTTCCCTCCCCTTTCTTTTCCTGCCGAGTGCTGTTGCAGGAGTGTCTCTCAGATGAGTTTCCCTCACAGGCTGTGGAGAGGGGCCTGGGTGGTGGATGTGCTGCAGGAATGCAAGTATCTCTGCAAACTTGCTCTTAGGCTGCAGAGTTGCCCTTCCACTGAAGTGACCCTTCAGGGAGGGCTTAATAGTTGAGGAAACTAATAAAGTCAGAAAGAAGAAAAAACAAATTTGATCATAAGTCCTGGTGCTAATGAATACTCTAGCTCCTGGAAATGGATGGACATCAGAGAGCAAAATGCTGAGGATGCACACACCAACTGTCTTGGCACATCTGGTTTTCAGCGTACTGACTGAAGAAGTGCCAGGATGAGAAATGTGAGAAGAAATGCAGGGTCCTGGGAAAGGCACCACCGTGGGGCTCGGAGTGGTTTTCATGGCATTTTTCTGTTTTTATCTTTAGGGAAAAAAAAAAAAAAAAAAAAACTGCTGAAATAAAGCTGACTTGAAATAATTTCAGTCATGTGTGTACCCTAACTCTGCACATTCTTTTGTCATGTTAGAGTCTTCTGATTTCAAAGAACACTGTCAATTTACTAGGCCCTAAATTCATGGTGTTTTTAATTTAAACAGAGAGTTTGCCAAACCTATCCCTACAAGAAATATTTTCATGATCCAGCTCTTTTATCAACCCCACAGCTCGGGTGTGGTTTCATTCCCCAGTTCAGCATCCCTCTGTGCTGCTGAGAAGCCAAACACGAGGACTGGGAAACCTGAAAATATCTTCAACGGATCAGATGTCATCTTAGGGAATGCGTTGAAGAAACAGGGAGACCAAACAAAGATTTATATTTAATAGTGTTATGTGCGATATGAACAAAGAGTACTTTATTGTAAGAATTCCCAATAATGGTGACAAAAATCATGGCTATGAATTATCAAGCACTGACTCTTGCAGAGTACTGTCCTAGGGACTTTGTAGGTATTTCACGTCATCCTCCCAACAACCCTACATGTGGATACTACCACCACCACCACCACCACCACCACCACCACCACCATCTTCATCATTTAAAGATGAAACCAAGGAGCAAAGAGATGAAAGGGAAAACTCGGCCTATCATTTTGCTAGATGTGTAGTTGACCCACACCCATAAAAACATGCCATCAGAACCATGTCTAATCTATTCAGTGGAGATGTTTTCCACATAGATTAAAAAGGTGAGTAAACATGAAAGAAAAATCATATGGAAGAGAATATAAATGATAGTTTAGAGCATCTAGTGAGTCAGGAAATACCAATAGGAAGATGCAGAGTGTGGGTGCTTTGGGTTCATTGCTACATTTGACATGACCCAAAGTTCTCTGCTGGCAGCAAGGATGTTTACAAAGGGACTTGGAAATAATTGGATGATAATTAATTCCGATTTCTATAGCCCCTCCCAGAACTTCTTCCAATTGTACGTTTTCGTACTGTCATCCAACTCATGTACATGGAATCTAATTTATTCCAGAGGTCAAGTAATAAGAAAAGTAATCAAGAAGTATAATTATAAAACTAGAGATATGAAATTTGGGCTTGAAATTTGACCTACAGAAAAATTATTTTAAATATACTTTTCCATACTAAATAAATTAGCAGATTTTTTTCAACATTGTAGTTGCACATTTGAGAATCCATTTTTATCTTATTGCTAGATGACTGAGAGTCCAGAATTTACACTGAGTTTATGGAAAGAGGCTCTTGTTTCTCAAATAAGTTTTAAGTATGCCTCACTGCTTTGCTATAAAATTAGCCCTCGCATGTTTTCAGAGATGCTGGTGCAAGTTTTGGAATATTTTTAGATCCTTTTCAGAGATATTGGGCTCCCCACATCAATGCCAAAGGCAAGAAATTCTTAGGAATAGTGTGACCACACAGAGCAAGTTCCTCAGCCATTGGTTATGAATAACTGAAATAATTATAATGGGACCCTCTGGTAACTGCTACATAAAGGTACTCTGGAAGAAAAGGTTTTATTCACATTTGGAACTATAAAGGAATTGCCTATAGAATTGAAGTGGAAATGAATCTGGAAAAATTTCTCCTTTACTATAGAAACTCTCCTTGTGTCCTTTTATCAATTAAATGGGACTAGAGAGAAAGAAAGGAAATAGAAAAAGAGGAAAGATACAAAATCAAAATCTCTATTTATGTATGTTAAAGAGGTGACATTTTAATATAAGAAAAGCCCTTTCTATTCTTGTGACCTATTTCCAAAATATTTATGGTTTATGGACTTTGATATCTATTTCTAAAAAAAAAAATTAATTTACCTCCTGAAAGTATATTTCTACAATGATCCCTCACACTCCAAGTTGATCCAGTTGGAGTCTCCCTTCACATCTCAAAATTCCAGCCTACTGAGAACAAATCTTTCCCTATGAAAATACTAAATCAACTGCACCCTATCCTAGAAAACTACAAAGTCTGACAGAAAGGATTTGCAATGTCTTGTATGCCAAAAACTAGAACTCAAAAATCTAGGCCTGTGTAAGAATACAAGGAAGTTACTAACCACTCTTGAAGTTGTATAACCTTTACCTTTTCTTAGGCACCAGGTAGTTAAATAATTTATATTTTATTTGGATTTAGCAATAGGTTCTAAAAACCAATGGTAATTAATTTGCTTATTCTTTGCTCATTTTTCTCAGATAGAGAAGATAGAAATACATTCTGTTCAAAGATGCTCAGGCTGAAGATATTGAATTACATTGCTAAGAAAATTTGGATAGAGGGAAATGAGAGGAGGAGGGGGCGGGGTATGAAAGATGGTGGAATGAGACAGACATCATTAGCCTATGTACATGTCTGAGTACACGAATGGTGTGAATCTACATCGTGCGCAACCAGAGAAACGAAAAGTAGTACCCTATTTGTGTACAATGAATCAAAATGCAGTCTGTAAAAATTTTTTTAAAAAGTTAAAAAAAGAAAATTTGGAAAGCAAATTTGGAAAGGGCAGGTTAAACAGTCAAAGTTTAAGGAAACAAACAGCATTAAAAAAGTAACAAAAAAGGCAGGCTGAGAGCCTGTCTCATGGAATGACACAGGAGGCCCTAAGGGCCTTGGAGGCCTGGAAGCATCTTTGCTACAGGAAGTTCTCTATGAAGAAAGAAGGAAAGC
Organism: Sciurus carolinensis; assembly: GCF_902686445.1. Taxonomy (NCBI): domain Eukaryota; kingdom Metazoa; phylum Chordata; class Mammalia; order Rodentia; family Sciuridae; genus Sciurus; species Sciurus carolinensis. The sequence continues at coordinate 80,780,160 of NC_062221.1, read as the reverse complement.
AGAATTTTGCTAGAAAAAGATAACTGGGAACCAGAGCATCTTCTCAAGTGCCAGGATGAACATCTTTTTTTTCCTTTCAAAATATCAAAAGGTTGTCTATCTTATATACAACAATAATGGAAACTAATTTTTTAAGTTAAAAATGATTTCCTAAATAAGTATCATATTTTCTTTCTTTCCTTTTCTTCTTTCTTTCTTTTTTTCTTATTCAACAACCCAAAATATGCAGAATCCAACTTGAAGTTAATGTGCAGTTTTACAATTTAGGCTCAGAAGTTATGGTATTTGTCTTGTTTGTTTTCTAACAAAGGGGCATTTAGTACAGTATTGTAAATCAGATAGGGTCTCTCTCAAATGTGAATATTTTAAAGAACAAAAAAGCTAAAAGCACTTTGGTTCCAGATTACTAGAAACAACTCTTTCATTCTCTGTTCATCTTTTTGTGATTTTCTTCAATTATGTGCCATATTTTTTCTTCCAAAAGATGCTAGCTTGTGGTAACCCCGTATGCATCGTATTCTCAACTTGTTGTTTGATGCCATCTGTTGAACACAATGGAAAAGAATTAGCAGTCCTATCATGTGAGCTGGATTTCATCTGATCCCACTTCAAAGCAATATGTGGCACCATCCTAATGGGCAAAGACTGTGGGTGCTAAATCTTTCAACTAGCTGTAGATGTGAAACATGTGTTTTATCCCAGTATAGAAGTTATATGTTCTTCTCCAACACTGCCATCCCTTCCTCCTGCTAAATTTGGACTGGCTTCTAGCAAATCCATTTAACAAGCCCCAACAGATACAGTCTATAAGTACAGAAGTTCACAGAATCTAGTGCAGATCTCGGTTTGTGTCCCACCACACAATCAATCTACTGAATCAAGGCAGTCCTATAACCTCTGTGATTGAATTTTGAAAATAGTATGTTGTTACAGGTTGAAATGAGCCCCCCAAAGTTTCTTTTTGAAGTTCTAACCTCCAGAACATCAGAATGTGACCTGATTTGGGAAGTAACATTTTCACAAAACTCATCAAGTTAAAATCAGGTCATTTGGGTGAGCCTAATCCACTGATTGATGTCCTTGTGAAATAGGGAAATTTGGACACAGGCACAGATACCTTGAACATGCAAATTACCAGCTATACGTGAGGAGAAAAGTACAGGTTAGATCCTTCCCTCACAGTTCATAAAAGAAGCCAACTTACCCAACACCTACTTCAGATTCCAGCCTCCAGAACTGTGAGAAATTAAATTTCTGTTGTTTGAGCCAACGAGTTTATAGTATTTTGTTACAAGAACAATAGGAAACGAATATAGATGCCATTATAGATCCACCTCATTTAGCTCATTTAGAAAATTTACCATGTGCATTGTGAGTTACAGCTTTGGGACTGTAACTAAAACACCGAACTTGACCTTAGTTTTAGTGAATATGACAGGCAACTCATGCTCCCATAGGAAATGTGCTTCAGCCCCCATTGTGGGTACCCTGCATAGAACAACTTTTCTTACTACCTAGGAGCCAAGTCAGGACAATTCAGTCCCAAGAAACCAAGATCAATTCTGAATCCCTAAAGAAAACATGGCAGTTGCCATGAACAGAACAGGAAGCTAAGGAATCTGTGGGGACCACTGGGGAGCACTGAGATTTTCTCCAGTTCTCTTCTGTAGTCTGATTCATTATCCTCTACCTACAATATTAGTGACCAACTTTAGCTCCTGTGTGGTCCATTAGACCATTCACACAACCTCTTTTGGCTACATTCACATTAGTGGATCTAACAATTTTAGCATCTAGGTGGTATAGAAAATACCAGACTGCTGAGCTCTACCCTCAGAGTTTCTGACTCAGTTGGTCAGGGGAAAAATTGAGAAGTTTCTAGGTGATACTGATGCTACTGGTCCAAAGATCACACTTCGAGAACCACTGTTCTATACTACAACGTTTTGGCTTCAGTTTTCAATGGGTGATTGTCTACAACAAATAGGTGTATTGTGGATATGCACAAAAAGATCAGGCTCATGTATAGGTTTCCAAAATATATATTCATTAGACCCTCTTTATTACTTTAACTACATAGGCCTCTAGTCATCCTGGATATTGGAATACTTAGGGTAAGTAACACAATTAGCTGTAACCAACAAGAGACTAAGTCATGAAACTTGACACCTGGCTATTTATCACCCCACCCCTTCTGCAGATTTTATAGGTGGAACAGAGTCAGAGGCTCAGAAATAAATCAAGTTCACAAAATGTGGGCCAAAATGTTTATTTATAAGTCAGATATCTGTCACAGTGAATTCTCAGGTATTGGCTTCATACTGCACATTAAAGGAAAGGCTGAAGTATAGCATCTCAGAATCATTGAAGAGTGTCATACCAATGGGAAAGCACTTTCAGAGCTCTAGCTCACGTTACTGGACCTGTCATCTCATGGAGATTCTGCCTGTGAAATCGTGATGAGCTATGGCACACCTTCAGGTTGGAAGACCAGGCACATGGACCCAAATACATCCATAGCTTCAGAATCAGAGGAGACAGAATCTTGTACTGGATCTTGATAGGTGTTTTGACACGTGATAAAGTTCATTGGGTGTTGATTAAGGGTTTTCTACATGTCTTCACAAGCAAGTTGTCTGACCCTCACCAGCATAAAACCTTGGTTTTCCCCTTGGGTCAAGTACAGAGTTACACATGTAATAGATGCCGAGTAAGTATTCAATCAGTGAATGAGTGGTTATCATCCTTTATATTTGTGTAGTTACATAGAATCTTTTCATTAGTATTATCTCAGGCAACATCAGAATGTTTGGAATTTGCTTAGAAGTCCTTTTCTGATTCAAGCTGACATCTTCACAGCCCAGTGGCAGAGTGATATCACAATTAAGAAAAATCTAACTGCCAAAAATATTTCAAATTTTATAATTTCTTTTGTTATTTCTGAAGAACTGTGAAGGGGATCTACTGACCACAGTAATCACTTCTTTAAAATTTCCTTGCCTTCTCTACCAGTTTTCCTTAAATCCTACAGCTGCTCCCAAACCTATTTGTACATTCCTAAGAAAATGCTTTCCCATAGTACTAATCCACATACCTCTTATCCTCTGCCCCTTTCCCTTTTCCCCAAATGCTCTATTAAAATCTGTTTCAAAAGCCCTTTTGAGGCAAGATTGCCAGTAAGTGTGGAATATTCATATTTTGCCTCAGTGCCAAACTTAATTTGGGGAGTTTTATCTGCATCTCTGCAATATTAAAAACTTCATCACAAGAGCCTTTTTCCTCTAGAATTCTGTGCTTCTGCTTTGCAAATATTTACATCAAGTCACAGCTGAATCTCTCCTTTGTGGATATGCACGAAAAGATCAGGCTCATGTACATGCTAGAAATGATCATCAGTTTTCTAAGTATGATTCAATTTAAAAGCAAGATTTTTTTTCCGCCTTCTGCTATGCAGATGCATTCCTTTCTCCCCACACGGTCAACTCTCAAATTCTTAAGCACAGTAAGTATAGTTTGGGAGTGGGGAGTGTTTTTTAGTCTAGAAAAGAATCCAGAGAACTTTGCAGGCTTTTCTCAAGCCTCCCAATCCTCCTTTTAGTGCAGATGAAATGCAGTCCCCTTTAAAGTACAAGATGACTGCAATATACAATGGCAATATTGCTTCTAGCACTAAATTACCTCAACAAAGAGCCAGCATGCAACCTATTTTAAATTTTATCAAGCAAGGAAAGAATGACTTAGTTCTATCTCCCTCAGCCAAAACCTGTGTTTATTCATTTAGTTTCTCAGGAATAGGACAGGATGCAAGGCCAGAGTCAAGATATGGAGGCAGGATATGAAAGGGAAAGACCAACTGCAAAGCTAAACTTCATTATTTGAATCCAAATGATAAAAAGAGTTATAGCACTAGGAAGTGGCCAATGACTACCTTTACAGCTGGTAGCAAATGTCCAGGTTTCTACTAAAAATGACCTTAGTTGTATATGAAAACTCCTATTAAGAGTTAAATGGTCAGACTTGGAAACAACACGAAGTTCCTGGCAAATATGCCAAACTGTGAGCTTGTCTCGTGGCTCTGTTGCCTCAGTTGCAAAATGTAAAGTGAGGATTAGAAAAATGAGAGAGGCTGTGTGCCTGTAATAAACCCTACAAAATATCGATGACTGAGTTCGAGGGCTCAAGCTTCTGTATTTATAGCTAAATGACTTCTTAAGTTTTTATTCTTACTGTAAGTTTTATTCTTACTCTCTTTCTTCCTATTCAGCCTAGCATCTTCTTACCCATCTTTTCTGTTACAGTTGAAACATCATTTATGCCAGGGGTCCCTCTCTAACCCTCCCTGCTCTCCTTGAAACTAGGTGAGACTCCTGCTGGAGCTTATTTCTGTAGTACCAAGAACTCACCCCAGCAGGGTACTGAGCACACTTCTCTTCCTGCTTAGGAATCGTCTTCCTGCTCATTGGTAAATGGCAAGAGGGCAACCACCCTCTCTACATTCCTACCAGTTTGAACATGTGCTTAGCACATATGAAGCGAAAAATAGAGCTTCGGTTTTGTTCTCGGCTATTCAGAGGAAAAAAAGTTTTGAATCGTTGCTATACATATTCTTATTTTAGGAGTTTCTATATATGTATTTGCATACTATTGCATAGTTGGAATTAGTCTTTAAAAACTAAACTTATTTCATACAAAATTTTGTCTTACTTCCAGTCTTTTGGTTTTTGTTTCCTTCTTTGTTCCTGCTTTTTTCTCCTCTGTTCCAAGTTGCTATTCTAGGACAGTACTTTTATAAAATTCCAAAGCTCTCTGTGCTTCACTTTTTAAAAAAATTCTTGCTTTACATGTTTATTTCTAGAAACTGTACTTGCGGGAGTTCTGAGATCTGTGTCTTCAGCAACAAGGTCATGAGAAAATCTTGTTCTGAAAGAGATTTCTGGAGCCCTCCAGTGAATATGTACAAGTCCTCTATTGGGTGATGGTAGAAGAGTCAACTCCTGATTACCTTTGCTTACCACTCTTTCCTGAAATGCATAGCTTCCATTGACAATCTAAAATATCTACTTGGCCCCGGAATTTACTCCTATTTTTTTTTCTTTTTTAGTAGTGACATGTTCCTAGCAAGAATTGAACAAGCATTGCTAGGGAGAAACAGAAACATGAGCAAGGTACAGAGAAAAGAAAAAACCCTTTTAGTGTGTTTAAGTCTCCAGATGCAGATTATTTAGAACAGACTTACAGATTGATCAGGGATACCCCAGGACAGGAACATGAATAAATATAAATGAAGTCCAGAGCCCTTCTGATTCAGACATTGATAAACTCGTCATCAATCACTTGTAAAAGTATAGAATTGAATATTAATAGCCAGTTTGTGAACATTTGGGCCAGAGAAGCTTGTCTTGATCCCAAAAGAGATCGAGTGACGCCAAACTTAATACACTGCATCAGATGAATACCAAAGAGAGGTTCAATTTCAGCAAAGGTCTTGACAAGCTTGTTGTCATTCAGATTGGAATGAGAAACTGAATACTGTTTAAAAATACAGTTTGGTGAAATCAGAGTCAACCAAATGAGCATATTAAATGTAATTTTTTTTTTTTTTTTTTTTTTGGTACCAGAGATTGTAACTCAGGAACTCTCAACCATTGAGCCACATCCCCCAGTCTTATTTTGTGTTTTATTTAGACACAGGGTCTCACTGAGTTGCTCAGCACTTCACTTTTGCTGAGACTGGCTTTGAACTTACAATCCTCCTGCCTCAGCCTCTGGAGCTGCTAGAATTACAGGCGTGCACCACCATGTCCGGCTTAAATGTAGTTGTTGAGTGGATCCATGTCCTTTGGAAGAAATAGTCTCCCTGGCATGTTATAATGCTCCCTGCCTGTTGTCATGTTGATGGTGATTTAAATAACATTTTTAAAAACTGCCCAAAGCACCAAACTGGGAGGGAAAATATGTTAGTTAATAGAATCAAGATCAGGATTGAGAAATATTTTAACAGGCAATAAAAATATAATCACCAACATTCCACAAACTCATGATTAAGGACATATGTCTGAACAGTAATTTTTATTAATCAGATTTTATACATGTCGATTTAGAAAAATCAGAAAATACAAAAAAACAAATAGAAGAAAACAATTGTGAATGTGGTAGTCATTAGGGCTGTTCAAAAATGCAGTCCTTCTGAGCTCATGGAAGATCACACTTCTGGCTCCCTTTGAAGTGAGACATGATCTTTTGATTTTCTTTGAACAACAAAATACCAGAAGTGTCTTGCATTGTGTGCAAGTTGCCCCACCCTTTTTTCTTCTGTGGTCATGGCGGCTTCTGGAGCTTCCATCTGTCTATGTCTGGGGGAATGCTGGGAAGATCCTCTTTTATAACCTGTGTTGGTAAACAGAATGAGCAATAATAATTTTTGTTGCATTAAATCATTGATATTTAGGGATTATTTATTACTGCAGCACAATCTAAACTACTTTGAGTGAGAAAATCAGCATATCCAAGATGTTTAGTACATCTGTATTATATATACATTTTAAAAATATCATCATGTATTTTTAGCATATTGGTTTATTTCATTATATTGTAAAGTAAATGTATTTCTACAACCTCAATTTTATAACTGAAAAATACTAATGGTTCATCATTTGAACATGTTGTATGTTACCCAACCAATTCCCTATTGTTAGAAATTTATTTTTCCTTTTTTTAAATATTATAATTATGCTATAATAACACTGTGTACATCTTTAGTATTTCCCTTAGGGGAAGTTAGAAAAAGTGATATTTGGGGAACTAAATTTATTGCTTTCTTAAGCTTTTATCATACATATCAAAAGAAGCAAAACAAATAAATGTATAGTCCCACAAACTATTGTAAAAAAAGACTGATTTTCAGATACTTGTATATACAAGATATTGGTTATTATTTTTATTTTTACCAGTCTAATTTGGAGGTACCTTTGGAAGCTAGTTTGTTTGGATTTTTCATCTCATATTTGTGGACCATCTTATTTCTTCATTTGTGACTCACCTGTTCATGCTCTTTGTCTATTTCTTTACAGATATTAGTCTATTTTATTCTATTTTCAAGGGCTCTTGAGATATTAAATCTGTTAATCTCTATCATATTTTGCAAATGTATTTCTGTTTTCTTCTTAGTTTTCCATATTCTTTATTTTTCCATATTGAAGCTGTAAATTTTAATTACCAAAATTTAGCAGTCTTTCCTATTTGATATGTCCTATTTTTCATGCTCAGAATATCTTCTTAAATCTCTAAATACAATCAACATTTTTCCCTAGTATTTTTTTGTTTTCTTTTCACACAGTTTTAATCCATCTGAAATTGACTTGTGAATATTAAGTAACAGAAATCTTTTCTTGCTCTATCCCCAAAGTAAAGACCTAGTGATCTTTTGTTTTTTGGTGCTGGGAATTGGAACCAAGGTCTGGCACATGCAAAGCGAGTGCTTTACCCCTGAGCTACATCTCCAGTTCTAAGTCCTAGAATTTTTAACTCACCTAAAACAGAATGAGAAAGAGTGATTTTAAAATTGCAAGCAAACAAATAGATGTAATTTTAAGCTTCCTTGACAAAAACCCCATAATATTGCTGTATTCTCTCTCTATTAGACCACACCTACAATTAAGTTGGGTCATTGATAAATTGCAAGACTGTCAAAGGAAGGCAACCAAGATAGGGTTGGTTCTAGAAAGCATGTCTTTAATGACCAATTCAAGGAATGTTTTACTTGGAGAAGAGATTTATGTTGACAATGAAAATTGTGTTCAGATTTAGGAAGAACTGCCATGAAGGAGTACCAGATTCATTCTGTAATTCTAGGTTTCAGTGGCTGATTAAAAAAAAAAAAAAAAAAAAAAAAAAAAAAAAATATATATATATATATATATATATAGAGAGAGAGAGAGAGAGAGAGAGAGAGAGAGCGCAATGGTTAGAATGGTTAGTTCTTTTTTTTAAAAGATGAATTTTATATTAATAGCATCAATTTAAAAATAAGATATTAACATTTCTACTAGTGGTAATTTCATCTGTACAGAGGAAAAATATTAACTAATAAATAACCCTTATTACTTTCAAAGATTTAGGTCTGAATTCTGAAAAAAACTTAAGTGGGGAGCATCAATACAAGGGAAGGAACACTAACTACAGGATTGTCATTCTAGCCCAGTCCCTATCACCCAACAGAAAGCAGAAACTTAGGCAAACTGTTTATCTTTCCTGGGCTGCAGTTTGTCATTCTAAAATGACAGAGTTGAACTAAAATATTATTAGTAGATGACTGAAGAGTCCCATTAAAACTAGAGACACTATAATTCTGTTTAATAAATAGGTGGGAATCTATATAATCAGGTTTCCCAATAGAAACTCATATGCCTACTTTCATAAACCCTGGTCATTTTAATACCTTACCTTACTGAGAGCCTCTGAAAGCAGTAACTAGAAGTTAAATCCAACGCTCGTACAGTCAACATTCATTAAAAAGATTTTAAGGACCTGTTCTGCACCGTGTACTACATTGGGTATCAGAGACTAAAATGAAGTCTGTACTTTCGGAGATCTCACAGTTTAATAGTGATGACAGCACAGTAGACCAACAATTAGGCTACTACATGATAATTGTGTTGGATGACACTAACTGTCATAGTGTCAGAGATAGATACACTCTGTCCAAGTCTCCAGACCAAGGTTCTAGATGATCCCTAAGGATCTTTCCAGCTTTACAGGTTGCACATGTGTCTAAATCAGAAGGAAGACTAGCTCACCAAATCCTCTTCACCAGGGTTAATTCAGTAGCTGTATAATGACAGCTGCTTAGCAATGCCCTCTAGGCTTAAGGTAGAGGCTCACCTATAACTGCCTGTATAAAATTAGAGAAGCCTCTGGAGCCCTCAACCGAATAAATCATGATCAACCTCCCCAAGCCTCCCTGACCTTTACCTTCTGTGGATATTTTCCATGGTGGCTGCCCCATCTAAGATGTCCTAAAGAATTGTATAAATAAAACCCAAATAAACACCCTTTCTATGCTTCAGTAACCTGCCCCATGAAGACATCCTTTAAGGGGATGATCCAAGGACACATCTGTACCTTTGAGGAGTAACCACGTTTTGGTGTGTGATTGTAATGGTAAAGTTCACTGATTCTCTGCTTCAAGTAATGGCTTGGAAATAGATTGTCTGTTATCTAAAGTTGGCCTCTGTGGAGGTAGTTACATGATCTGTCTCTCAGAGGCTATAAACAGGGGAGGATTCTCAGGCTTTTTAGAGTACTAAGCCCTTCAGATTTTCACATTGTGAAACTCCAGTTTCTGTTTCATGAAGAGTAGCCTCATATTTTATTTATTATCAATAAATTTAATAAATTTATTTTGAGATTTGCATGGTTAAAAAAAAAAAGAATAACCTCATAGAACCTGACAAAGAAGAAAAGTAAGGAAAATACAGTAACTGGTATTACAGAGCATCTCAAGAGGGCCCTGACACATATGATTATTTCTCCTGCTACTATATTTCAAATAAAAACACATCCCAGGCAGCCCATGAGAGAAAAACATTATTAAAACAGGGTTTGTTAAAACAGAGCTTGGAGCCTGCACCCCAATTTCAAATTCATATAAGTCTGAGGCAGGGCCTAAGAATTCACATGTTTATCCTGTTTCCTGGCGTTACTGATGCTGCTGGTACAGGGATTGTTCACTAAGAATCCTACATTGGTTAGCTAATACTTGACAAATCCTTTCCTGTATCAAAGACCTGCCCAAGTCAAGCCACGCTTGAGTGCTCACTAAAGTTCTCCCTTGGGAGTTCTCTCAGACATGGAGGGAAGCAAAGACAGAAAGTACCTGAGCAGTAGCTGGACACAGTGGCACATACCCAAAATCCCAGTTACTCAGGAGACTGAAGCAGGAGGATAGCAAGTTCCAGGCTCAAAATAAAACATAAAAAGGGCTAAGGGTTTAATTCAGTGATAGAACTTTTGCCTAGCACGTGTAAAACCTTGGGTTCGATTCCGCATAGTGAAAGAAAGAATTCTCCCTGGGCCTCAAGAAAACATGCCAAAAGAATGAGCTTTGATTTATAGTGTAAGTAAACAAGATTCACAATAAATAGTAAATAAATCATACCAAATTGTGTATGATTTTATTGTATATTTAAAGAGTGAAACATGATAGTTTGATATACATGTATATAGTTAAATGATTACAACAGTCAAATTCATTTTCTTACACTGTTATGTGGGGGAGGGAGGAAAGAGCACCTAAAATCTAATCTAATTTAAATCTTACTAATTTCCCGTGTTCAATACTATACTATTACTAACTATAGTCTTCATACTGTGCCTTAGATCTCTGAACTTATTCATTGCACTGCATACAATTTTTTAAAAATTTAAAGCTAATACAATCTTTTCACCGATCTCCATGCAAATGCTACAGATACTGCCTTAAAATAAAAATAATGTACCTTTAAAAGGACTTTTTGGGTATGGAAAGGGTTAAACCATGGTTTAGCTCATGGCAGACTGAGTCTTGCAAAGTCTCTTTCAGAATCACAGCTATTTTTCTCAGTCCTGGAGAATCCTTTGTGAGTGAAGTATTTAAGGAATTGATGGACTGATGTGAATCAGTATGAGAAAAACAAGGACATGATCCGTCAAGGTATTATGCTTTGGGATGAAGGTGCTTCTCTCCTTTCTCAGGAATATCCTACTTCTGTTTTCTTGTTTTATACGATGTATACTGGAGTTGAGTGTAATCTGCTTAGCCTGTAGATACACCACAGATAATTTTAAAAACTCCAGCTTATAGTTCTGATCTTCATGACTTCAGGAAACTGAAGGTGAATGTGTTCCCTGTTTAAAAAGGTTAATCCACCATTTGGGAGACTTACTATATGCTCTGTAGCATGCTACGTGATCAGAATTTCTTTACAGAGCAGATAATGTAAAATCATAATATTTTTATAAGTAAGAGATTCCTTTTTCTCTTTGTATACTTTCCTTCACTTGGGTTTCAAATGCTGAAAACAAGGAGTCCTTCCACTCTGTCATCTGCAGACTCTTTTCCTAGCCTTTCAGGGTGTATGTCAGTGGCCTAACACCAGCCACAGATGAGAATACTCTTAAGTCGGAATCCGAGTGCTCAGTTTATTTCTACTCATTTCCAAAGCCATGACTGGTGGCATTGGATAACTCTAGACTTTCTCTCCTCTCTTCTCTGGACTTTTCTTCCAAATCTGCATGTTTCCTTCTGACCCACATCACTTCAAGGAAAACACTGGACCCTGGCATTCCATAGCCACAAAGGAGAAGAAAGGACCACCCCAAGGTTCAGTCACTGGCAGCCCACCCAGGCTATTCTAGGGCAGACCCAACCCAAGTACATATTTCTCTAAAATAGAACCCAAAAGTGAAGCTGTACCAAATAATTCTTTCCTACAGTTTTCAAACACAGACTTTTTAAGCCCCAAATAAACTTTTGAGAATAAATCAGTAAATTTTTTCAGTAAACATATTAGGAATAGATGGTAAGAAATTTTCTGGTCTGGCAAAGATTGGAAGGAGGCATGAGTGAGAAATGGACGAGAGTTCTGGTCACAAGCAGGCTCTTCACTTTAATCAAGATGATCACCTCATGCATTATGACCCAAAAGGTCACAAGTTTCTAGAAGGGAATTTGTAGAACTTTTCAAACTAAATATGCTTTAAAAACAAGAGAAAGGAACTCAGGCACAAAAACTAACAAGCATAGAGAACTATTACACTACTTTCTTGTCAATGTCATTTCATTGTGGTATTTTGGATAGAGGTTATTCTGTCTCTTAAGAATGCCAATAGGGGTAGATCTGCCAGTTATCCTCTCGTGACAGGCAACTAAAATTGGCACAGTGATAGATTCAGTCCAGGTCAGAATTAGAGTCTGGAACTTGTGAATGTTAGTCCTGCTATTTAATGTTAAAACCTTCATCATTCAAAGGCAGAGAAGTCCAGGATGAGAAAGTACAAGTCAATATTATTTTAAATGGCATTAACTGAATGTGCCCTAAAGGAGAAGAAGACTCTTCTCAGGACTCTAACTCTTTTCTTCTCTTCTCTTGTTCACTTCTCCCATCTGTCTATCTTTAGTCTATCTTTATTTTTTCTCTGTGAAGAGTCTGAGTTGAGGTAATAAAATTAGAATGGCTAGACCTACACACAGGTATGCTTTAAAGAGTAAAAAGATAATGTATGGGACGGCACCCAGCAGGAACATAGTAGGTGCTCAGTAAATAACAGCTTCCTCTTCTTCCCTGACAGCAGAGGGGAAGTGTTGCAGGACTGTGGGCCAGAAGTGCTATGGTGGGTTCTCCTTCTTGTTGGAGTCAAACTGGTAAGAAGGAGACACAAAAGTCACACATCAAATTCCTTTATGACTCTTTTGGAGACTGAGTTTTATCACTGTAGGTTTTTAAATTGAGGAGTGAGCAAAACAATACTCCTCACTCCTGGTCAGTTGAAGAGGGTTCTGTTAAATAACACATTACGCCTGTGGTTCAAGGTTCTATCAGATTCCTGGTATCAGATTAGGAGTTCCTTTGAAGAAAAGACTGTAGGCTTCAATAGAACTCCTTATTAGCCCATGTTCTTAGGTGTAATAATGTGCTCTAAATGTAATAATATGCTCTTTGGGGGAGCCAGGTAGTCATTTGTTCAACCACCTATTAAGGAGGCACCACTCATTTGGTTACATAATTGACTAATACCTTCCTGTCTGCATAGTTTTAGAGGTTGTTAGAACAAAATGATTTTGCTATAGGTATGTGTTTCATTTAAGAAAAGAAGAGTCAAATGGTTTGCCACATATGCATGAGAAGCCATGCACTATCGTGAATGAGAGTTCAGGGTTTGGATTCAGATCTTCTTGAGTTCAGATTTCCTTATTAACTTTGTGGACTTAGGAAAGTTATCTAATTTTCTGAGATGCATTTTTCTCATCTGTAAAATGGTAATGGCAACATCTTACCTTAGAGAGTTAATAATTACTTGAAATAATATACATTGTATGCTTAATTCATATAGTGTCTAACCTGTAGAGAGTGATTGATAAATAGTGGCTACCATTGGGCAGGTATAGCAAGCTACCATCACTGGAGCCATGTGCCTGAGCATTTTTGTCTTACCCTTGTCTTTAGCCACTGAAAAGTGTAAAACTGAGTTCCTGAAAAATTTTGGAAACAATGACTTCTTTGATTCTTACCACTCCTATATTGTGAAGTCTGTGATTTTCACATGTCAGCAGCCAAAGTCCTCTCAGAACTCTGGAATAGAGTTCCATCACCACAGAAGGTGTTGTCATGTCTCTATGGCTTCAGGGGCCTGTCTGGGTGCAGAGACTTCAGATTGCTTTTGGATCTTATCATCACCTGCAAGGTGTTACATTTAGTCAGCTACAAGAGATGGAAGTCTGGTCTTCTAATATTTGTTCCTACTCAGAAATAGGCTATGTCCTGGGTTTTTATAACTCACATAGAAAATCCCTATTCAGCTTCCCCTAAACAAAGGTCCTTCTCCATTTACAGAATGGCCAACAAAGAGATGCCTCCTGTAGCCATATGGGGCTCATGCTGCTGTCCTTTGGCCACAGACAGGCTCCATATGCCTAATTTCTGATCACTAAAGCAGATTTACTCAAACTGCTCAGGTAAATGTTTCTCCTCTGATAAGGAATTAACTTTCAAAGTCCTGGAAAAGTTTGTTACATATCTTCCAGAGGCTATGCATCTACAGCAACTCTGACAATTGATATCATTAGACTTGCTTATTGTTAATCAATGAAATGATTAGAAAATTCTCTTGTATTACAAACATAACTTAATCTTTTGGATCTCTGTTGATACTGAATATCATTTGATATTTATTAGTCATATATATTTTCTCTCATATAAAAGGGGAAGCCTGGGGGTGAGGAATATAAGATTTAGGTCACCTCAGGAGGGAAGCAGAGGGATAAAAGACAGAAAACGTATGGATAGATGTCAGTGATCATCAATATCTGAGCATTTGTTTTGGGTGGTAAATCCTAAGGATTTATCAAAAACTAATAAGCATGCACGTAAACAAACAGATGTGGGCCATGTACATGCCAAGATTGTGATGAATTCATTTTGGTGCACCAGAAATCCAAAGCGGAGAAGGGACAACATGAACATTTGAAGGTTATTTATAGACCTCACTAGCTCTGCCCTCAAGAAAGGTTAAATAGTTCATATTCTCACTAAAATGTCTAAGGGTAAAAAGTTCAACATGTCCTGAAGTGTTCTATAAATCAAAAGTGACTGGATAGGAATCACCTGGGCCATGGAGCCTCTACCCCTGATCCACAAGTGACAAGGTATTTGGTTGACCCTTCTCATGCTCATCTTTGCCCAAGACCTGCCCACTTTGATCTGGTGTTGGGAGATGGGATAGGAAGCAGGGGTGGAATTATCTGGAAGGCCTCTGCCACCATTGCCTTTTATGGTTCCTGGAAGGGGAGAGGACCACGTGTTCTCCAGCTGTTCTCACATTTGCTCCAGCTGCAGACCTCGTTTCACTAGCATTTTCTCAAAATCCATTTCCAATAATTTTCTGAGAAGAACCAGTTCTCTACCTCTATCACCATGAGCAATAGCAAATTATATCTGGATTCTGTTTAATGTGCCACAAGCTTCAGAAACATAAATAAGAGTAACTTGTCATTCCTCAGACATGGTTAGATTTATTTTTAAAAGTCAGATAAGCATGCCTAATTAGACCTCCAACCTCCAGTCATAGGAAACTATCTCTCAGTAATGTTTAAGAGCCTGCTTTTCCTCTCAAAGATGATGTGAGTGTGGAGATGACTGAGGAGAGGATGTGCCCCAACTAGAAAAGGCAGTTTGTCTCTGAAGTGCACATTTTCCAAGCCCTGTGGTCCATTTGAATGTCGTTGTCTCTGTTCTGGCTGTGGTAAGCTGGAGCTGGAGATCTTTCATTGGGACTCTCCACATAGGTCTCCATCAATGCAACCATCTCTAGTGAGCCACTTTATTTTTTTTTTATTTTATTGTAAACAAATGGGATACATGTTGTTTCTCTGTTTGTACATGGCGTAAAGGCATACCATTTGTGTAATCATAAATTTACATAGGGTAATGCTGTTTGATTCATTCTGTTATTCTTCCCCTTCCCCCCCCCACCCCTCCCACCCCTCTTTTCCCTCTATAGAGTCCTTCCTTCCTCTCTAGTGAGCCACTTGAAGGCGAGAACTAGTTCCCAACCATACGTATTTGAAAGTAAACATGACTTTGATAAAGTCACCCATCCACACACCTACAAGTCTTAGCAAACCCCACTCTCTTTCCCACCTCTGCCTCTTCCAGTACCAGGGACTCCTTCCCTTTTAGGCAATCCTTCAGTGCTCCACACTAGTTTGCCTAGTTTTCATAAACAAAGGCCCGTTTTCTTGAGGGGGAGGAAGCAATAGAAAATGCCTAACCAGCTTTACGGAGTCTTCTAGACCTGAGAGGATGAGGTAAATGAAATTGAAAAACTAACAAGCAAACAAAATCCCAGACACTTACTTAGACACTGTTCTGTTGATTCTACACTCAAAATATGTCAGAATCAACCCATTCCTTCCAATGCCTGGGCTGTTGCCTGATCCAAATCTTCATCCTCTTAGGTGGACAGTTATAATATCCCCTTAAACAAATCTCACTGGACCCGTCCTTGTTCACTTCTAAGGAATTTTCCATAGACCAATTAACTAGAGATTTTAAAAACACAAATGATTGTGTTACACCCCTAAATAGTAAAAAATAAACTCTATATCAAAGTCTATAAAGTGAACAAATTTCCCATCTTAATTCCCTGTTACTCTTGGTTTTAAAGTCCCTTTAGCTCTTCTCTACTTTAGGTTTAATCTCTTTCAGCCTGAAATCTTTTGCTAAACGCTTCCTTTTCACACATCATGTCTTACCCAAATATTACTTCCTCAGAGAAAGCCTCTATTGACTCCAGGATCTAAACAAGTAACCCTGTCTTCCTAAGCATTATTACAATTCACCACTATCTGTTGATGTGATTATTTATTCAGTTTTGCCCACTGACCACCTCCAGTGCCTGACAAACAGTAGACATTGAAAAATTAATGAATAAAGAAATATAAAGAACTTTGCATAGTTTAATTTCTATTCAGACACACACACGCGCACACACACACACACACACACACACACACCCTAGTGAATTACTGAACAGCCGCATCCTTTTCCCAATGCTCCTCTCGTAGACATTGGGTAACTAGAGACCCAGCCATTGCCACAGCATCTCTGTTTCATATGATTGTTGACTGCTATACTCAAAATCAATTCAATCCATGTGTAAGAATGAAACAAAGGCACCAATATCTTGCATTTATATTTGCTACACTCTGTGGTTTTGTTTTCTTTTGTTTTAAATATAGCCTCCTTGTGGCATTTTTTGATACCTCTCTAAATTTGACAAATATGTTTATAAGCAACCTCCACAATGCCTCTCCACCATCACTCCTACCTTGGATTCATACCATTATAGAACTGGAATGGACTTTCAAGGTCCTCTAAACATTACTGGCAACAGAACTAATCCTTAACAAGATGAAATGATTTGCCTCAAATCATTCAGCTATGATCACTCAATTGTAGAGAAAGAGAAAGCAAAATGAGCTTGTAAAAGCTGGTCCTGATAATTTGGCCAAATTTTCCTTTAAGGAAAGAAGCAGGAATTATTCTAAATCTGCGATTGTTCTAATTTTTCAAAACCTGGAAATTTAATGTTAACTGTTACTATCAAGCTAAAAAAAAGCAAGCAAATAAAAAAGTTTAAAATCAAATCATTCTGTGTAGGAAGGTTTTGTATGTTCTACACTTATTTGCATTTATTTTTCTACTGCTTTCTGTAATAAAGTAAAATTAAATAAAAATTATTTGGACCACAACTCTGCAGTGAAATTGTTAAGGCATTTTTTTAAAATCGTTTCTTCTCTTTACTATGAACTCCCTCATCTTAGTTATATCTCTTAGAGGTAACCAGAGACAAAATCTAAATAAGAACTGAGGACTCATGCCCTAAGTTATTCTGATTTAGGGAAAAAAATCAACAGTGATTGTCAATATCTGTACTACGTATATGAGTTAACATTCCTGAATTTTTCTCTACATAAAATTATCTAATTGTGTCAGAAAACATGCAGAATTGCATTGAGCTAGTTCAAAGAGCTAAGTTACACAGGCTTTTAAGTAACAGGGTAGATCATGAATTCTGTTTTTCTCTTTTTTAATTGTGCATGTTATAAAAAACAAATTAGTTTATAATGAGATTTCAATAAGAAACGTCTTGTAGAAAACAGGCTTCTAAGAAAGGTACTGGTAAAATCAGCTCTTACACTTACATGGACTCTACATGCCATTTATGTAGACAAAGATCTCTCAAAATTAAAAAAAATTCATAAACAATCTATTCCACCTAAGTTTATTTTTTAACTGAGGGGAAATGAACAGTTCATAATTACTCACACATATTAGTTAGTAATTTGTGCCTTTATTCATATAATAAATATTAATCAGTGTGTCCCAAGATTCTGGGACAAGGCTGGTTCATAGTAGGTATTCATTGAATAGTTGGTGAGTGATAAATGATATAATAAAAAAAGATAGAATAATAAATTGTGACAAAGTATTATTCAATCATAAAATGTAAGAAATAGAGATATATGTTTTACAACATGGACCTTGAAAACATTATGCTAAGTGAAATAAAACAGGCATAAAAGACCATGTATTGTATGACTCCAATTACATAAAATGTTGAAAATAGACAAGCCCAAAGAGTTAAAAAACAGATTAGTGGTTGTCAGGGGTTAGGCAGAGGG
Organism: Sciurus carolinensis; assembly: GCF_902686445.1. Lineage (NCBI taxonomy): Eukaryota > Metazoa > Chordata > Mammalia > Rodentia > Sciuridae > Sciurus > Sciurus carolinensis. The sequence goes on along the minus strand of NC_062221.1, from coordinate 80,762,219 downwards.
AGAAATGGGAAGTGACTGCTGATGGATAGGGGTTTGTTTATGTGTTTTCAGAGTGATGGAAGTGTTCTGGAATAAGATAGGGATGATAGTTACATAATTTTGTAAATATACTAAAAATCATTGAGCTGTACCTTTTAAAGGACTTGAAAGTAAATGAATTTCAAACAAAAAACTGAGATTGAGTCATTCAAGTAACTTGTTGAAAACCACATTGTGTGAATTTGAAATAAACATCAAAAGCTTTGGTTTCTAGCTATGGTTTTTTTCAGGCTATCAAGTTATGGTCCAGAAATTTGTAGTGTGACATCGGCTCTAAAGCTTGATACAGCACTGTACTTGTATACAACAAACCACTTGGACCAAAGTGGACAGCCCATGGTAGCTGTACGACACCTCTTGAGGCTCTGACCTACCAGGAGTGCAGTATACAGCAGAGGAGGCAAGAAACTTCTGCTTTCAAGCAATAGTGAGGTTGTAGCTTAAAATCTTTTTCTCTCTCATCCTCAATACCACCCAAGTAACTCTTGTTCCTCAGGTATTGCTTTAAAATCAAAGATCACTAGCAACACTCACCACCCCCTGTTGTGCCTTTATAAGAATCCCTGAGACCTTAGAATATTTATTTTCTGTTTTCTCAAGTCTAATGAATTTCCAGACTAGCACAGAGCAAGATGACTTTTAACCTCTTGTGAAATTCTTGGTATTTGTCCTTCAGGAAAAACATTATGTGTATTAACTGGACTAATTGTAAAGTAACAATCACAGCTTGTCCTTCCTTGTGAACAATATGTGAAAATTTTGAGAGGTTTCTTTGATTTTTCACATGTATTCATTTGTTAGCGTAAGGCAAGCTTCATTTTTATCTCTCTTTCAAAGACAAGGAAATGACCACAGCATTTAAACCTATATCTTCTCATTTCTGATTTGTTATCCTCCATTCCTCCCTTTTAAGGGAATCAAGTAGTCTTTCTTGCACTTAATTGTTTTGCTCAGAGGTTGAAATGGAGTATTAGCAATGCAGGTGATAGGGACACATGTATTTTTGTCCTTACAGGGCAAGTCAAAGTTCAGGTTCTGCTCCCTAAAAGTAGATAATTAATCATAATTAAAGTGACAATCTGACTCTGGAAAAAAGAAAAGAAAAGCAGACGTTCCAAAAAAAAAAAAAAAAAAAAAAAAAAAGCAGATATAAAAAGCTAGCTAGCACCATAGCACCAAGAATTGTTGAACATTGGCACTTAGGTTCCCATAGAAAGAAAGTGAACATGGTGCTGCAAAGGAAGACAATTCCCTAAAACCCCATTGAGGATGAAATGTGAAAGTACCTCTGAAACTTGCCTACCACTACTGTACCCATCTACAAAAATCAGTTTATGCTTCAAAACTGACAACTGGCCCTAATGGGCTGAAGTGAAGAATTAGATTAGAGTTAAATTGAACTCTAGAAACCTGCAGAGGATTTTGTCAAATCTCTTAGCACAAGATAAAAAAAGAAAAAGGCAGCCTTTGTGTTTTCAGTTTTTGTGGCCAAAGCTCAAAGTCTGAAATCAGCAACCATTCTTTGATTGCATGCGCTATTTAGGAGTGAAGTATAAGAGAACAAAAGATCTCCTTTCATGCTGTGAAGTAAAGAGAGCAGACAAGTAGCTGAAACTTATGTGATTCTTCAAACTTTTGTTTGGGATCAAAGTGCCTCTTGCTTACTGACCAATCTGGAATGGAAAGTAAAGTTGTGACTAATGGTTCTCAGTAATCCTTAGATTGGGTCTCTTCTGGCCAAACCTCTTGGATTCCTGTAAACTCCAGTCTGATTGAGCCCTGTAGGGACCACCTCTTCCCAGCGCCATGCAGAACTCCTGGGATATCTCAATGACACTCCACCCACACCGCTTGTCATCCCTGGAATTTGAATTGTGGGAACACATAAAATCCCAGCACAAACATCTGAATTATTTTTCAATGAACTCAAGATAACTGAATGGGACACCACCTCACCAACCAGCAATCAGTGACTAGGGTATGGTGGGGTGGGGTAGGAAACCATGGACTTCAAAATCAAACTCAGGTTCTTGTATTTAATTATTTCACTCAGAAGCTGTCATGTATTCTTTGTAGAATCTTAAACTGTTAACCTTTAGGCCTTAGTTCCCTCATCTATTTAAAAAAATGGAAATGATAATATCTTTTACACAAGCTTTTTAAAATGAATTTTTTTTTCTTGGCATTGCTAGGAATCGAACCCAGGGGCTCAGATGTGCTAGGCAAGCACTCTACCATTGACATACATCCCTATCTCCAATAATATTGTTTTAAAAGAAAGTGAAATAATACAAATTTTTAATTTACATATATTTCTTAATGAATCTTACATTTCTTCATTCCTTTTCCAAAGCTAAGTAGTATCTTCAGAGTAGGGAGATTCAGATGGAAAATATCCCAGACTGAATTTTTATAATTGGTTGAAGCCATTTGAGTTGATTAGCTCCCTGAAATTACTTGTCTTCTGTCTATTCCACTGTCTAAATTTTCCATTCATTATCATACCCCTAAAGAGACTTTTTACACTTTTTCTGATTGTCCTCTTCTCCATAAAATTTAATGCTAGAATTGTTATTATATTATTATTACATTAGTTTAAGTACTTTATGTATAACTGAGTCTTATACATTTAAAAGGCTTAAATATTTTGCCTCCCAAAGAACCAATATTCATACCTATGGGGTTGATACTGTACCCACTGAGAATCCATGTTCTGTTATAAAGTGTTAGAACTGGTTCGGAGATTTTTTGTAAAGTCTGTGAAAGAAAACATTTTTGGATTATTGGATTATCTGCAACACAAATACACAGTACAAGTACAGGAACTCTAAAAATGAGTCCTATGTCAATTAACAAATTGATTTCTACTCTACCCTATGTGGATATCAAGATTTTGCCCTATTAAACTTCCAGTTCTAGATTAAAATTACAACTAATGGACTCTGTGGTAGAGCACTTACTTAGTACATGAAAGCCCTGGGTTTGATCCCTGAAAGTGCAAAAAAAAAAAAAAAAATCAATCTAGTGCCAGTTATGCCTATAATTGAGATGTGTATCGGAGAATATCACTAAATTGTAATTATTTGAATTTTTTTCCCAAGTCAAACTACATCCAACTGTATTAACAATCAGTATACAACAACTTCCAAAAGTCCTTCTTGGATGGACTACCAAAATCAGAAAACCACTACAAAAGCCAATGAAGTCTTCATATGATGCTCTGAATAGGGGTTTAGCATAAGGGTTTACATTCCACATTTAACATGATGTTCAACGACCTTTCCCAAGCCAGCCCTGACTTTAAGGAAATAAAACCAAAATGGAAGCATTATTAATCTGAACACCTACAATCTAGAAAAGAAACTGCTGCTCTTTTTGAAGGACACTATCTAAATGATGTAATTGGGAAGTCTAGATTGTTGACACGTGGGTAGAGCCAATTGTTATGAGCCAGGTTCCAACAGGTCTCTGGGTTTAGGGGAGTTAAGTCTATGATGATGGCAGAGAGGGAGACAAGGACATAGAGATGAGTTTGTTTCTCCATACCACAAAGCATTTGTGCTGAGGTGACTGTGTGTGCCAATATCAGGGAGTCCCTCCTCCTGGGAGCCAAGAAGAAGCCTTTCAAAACTAGTCAAGAAAGGTGTTTTCCCCCACAGCAATCCAGCTTTGGAGACAGTCTACTACCATATGCTCCATAACCCCAGAATGAATTGTTTTGTGTGCTAACGCAGGTAAAAAAAAAAAAAAAAAAAAAAGAGTAAAATGAAATTCTGCATTTTTATAAACCTTGTAAAAAATAGTTTTTCAAACTGTACAGTCACCAGATGTACACGGTTACCAAAAATACCACACTTCACTTGGCATGTGCAGCACCTTCAAATTTCTGTGCCTGATCGCTTTTGACTTCTCCATTTTCTGCAGGGTTACTCACTTCCTGGCCAGCTTCAGCTTTTCCTCTTTCCCTCTGGGTACCTTCTCGTCCTTCTTGAGGGGCCTTTTCAAGCTTGGGCTCTGGCTTTGGAGGAGCAGGTTTCACAGACAACCTTGGGAATCTTCTCTGTGGTTCGTCCTTCACCTGGGCTTTAACTTCTTTAGAGCCCTTCAGCCTTTCTCTTGAACTTGGTGGTGACGGTGGCAGGACACTAGCGCTGGACCTGCGACCGTGTGAATGCAGCGGCACTCCCCACTGGGGCCGTTCTCACCTCTTCTTCACACTGCTCAGCTCTGGAAAGTTTATAAGATTTTTCATTTATTTGAATTTTTAAACAACAATGATAACAAGCAGTTCAAATCATTTTGCACCTAGCACTTCAAAAAGCAGGTCATCTTTCTTGTTATTACTTTGAAAGAAACCTTGAACTTACACAATAAATTTCATCGAGAAATAAAATGCGAGTGTAAATGATAAAATAATACCAAGATTTGGTGAAATAAACTTTACCAACATAAAATAACAATCAGAGAACAAAACCAAGTAAGTGGTAACAAGGATGTGGATCAACTGAAACATTTACAAACTACTGGTGAAAATTTTAAATGATATATAACCACTTTGAAAAACAATTTAGCATTTTCTTAATTAAACAGTACCCTATTACTCAGAAAATCCACTTCTAAGAATTGGTATTTATTCAAGAGAAATGAAGTAGAAGTTCACAAAATCTTGTATACAAATGTTCATTATCAGTCTTATTTGCAATAGCCAAAAACAAATTGTGAGCTAGCCATCCAATGTAATGCTGCTCCACAGTAAAAAGAAGGAATCACTGATAAATGCAACAACATGGATGTATCTCAAAAACAGTATACTTAGTTAAGAAAGTCAGACAAAGAGTACACATTGTCTGTTTTCTCTGGTACGGAACTCTGGTGAAGACAAATATCATCCATAATGACAGAAAGCAGGGCACTGGTGCCTTGGGCCAAGGATGGTGAGTAAGGGGTTGATGGGAAAGACAAAGGACTTTGAAGGGGATGGAAGTGTTTCATAACTTGGCTGTAGTGCTGGTTAAATATGTATACATTTTTCAAGAGTTACCAATTGTATACTTAGAATGGATGCATAAAAAGTAGATCAAAAGGTTATTAAAGGTGACAGTATTGTAAAAATGTAGCTAATAATTACAGGATCATTGTAGTAGTCATCTGATAGTGCAAGCTTCCAATAACATTTTTTTTAAGAGTGAAAGGAATAGAACTTATTCAAGAATGAAAAATAGAGACAGAACTCTTGCAGAGACAAGAGGGGATCTGATAGCAGGTTACCCTGCAAGTACCATTTTTAACAGCAAAAGGCGTAACTTATATAGATGCTTCTTGACTTGTAACAGGACTACATGTCAATAAACCCATCATAAATAGAAAATGTCCTAAGTCAAAATGCATTTCATATACCTAACCTACCCCAAATCATAGCTTAGACTAGCCTACCTTAACCACGTGCAGAACATTTACACTAACCTACAGTTGGAAAAAATTATCTAACACAAAACATATTTCATAATAAAGCATCAGGTAATTTATTAAATGCAGTTCTGCAAGAGAAAAATGAGATGGTTGTATAGGTACACTTCTATATCATCACAAAGTTGAAAAATTGTTAAATTGAACCATCAAAATTTGGAGTTGCTTGTATATAATAAAATTCTCCCATTGTTAAGTATAGTTATATGATTTTGCCTGAACCTATAGGCAACCATCACTGCAATCCAGTTTAGAACGCACTCATCACTCCAGAAAGTTCCTCTTTGGCAGTCTATCCCCTCTTCCACTCCCCAACCCAGGCAACCACCAAACCACTCTCTACAGTTTTACCTTTTGTATAAATGTCATGTAAATGAAATTTTATGTAATATAAACTATGCAAATATGCTCTCTTGAAACTGGCTTCCTTTTTATGTTCTTCAGTCTTTAATCTTTAACTTCCTTTCTGAGTTCTTAAGATGAAGAAACCCAAGTCCAGAGTGGTCATGGGACACATCCGAGGTTAGATGTTAACAGCAGATCCAGGCAAGAGCACATGTTTGCTGATTCTCAGTCCAGGCCCTGCCATGACACCTTGCTACTTGTCAGGATGCGGTAAACCAGAGAAGAAAGAAACTTGGGGCATCAAAGGCAGCATTATCTCTACAGATGAATTCTAGGCGACTAACTCAGCATCTCCGAAGCTTGAGTCTCCTCACATAGAATGAGGATAATAATATCTAATCCTAACCCTGTTGTGAGGAATAAATTGAGTTCACAACGTGCATGATACAAAGCTACACAAACATTAGGAACTTCGTAAATGATCGTTTCTGTTGTCTGGAAACTCACTCAAATCACATTTCATCAAGATAAAGGATTTAGGAGGGAATGTAGTAGGTTACCAAATTTAAGATCAGGGTTTAAACACTGAATCAGTGATGAAGGAAAGAAAGAGATAAAGAGAGAGGGGGGAGGAGGGAGGGAAAGAGGGGGGAGGAGGGAGGGAGAGAGAGAGAGAGAAAGAAGAAGGAGGAGGAGGAGGAGAAGGAGAAGGAGGAGGGAAGGAGGGAGGGAGGGAGAGAGGGAGGGAGGGAGGAAGAGGCCCACAGATAAAAGACAGTGCCAGCTGCATGGAGAAAGATTTACTAAGTTATAGTTAACTGAACATTGCTTTATTTTCTTATTGGGAGAACCCTACATTTAACATTTTTTTCCCCTAATTTTAGGCCTAATAGTTCTCAGTCCCAGATGCACATTAGAGTCACCCAGGGAATGTTAAAAATCAACAGTGCCTCAGCCCCAGCCCAGAAATTCTGATTTCATTGGCCTGAGGAATTGCCTGTGCAAGGGAGAGTTTTTAAATTTCCCTTGGCAATATTAATGTATAACCATTGTAAAGAACCCGTGCTTGAATTTACTTTTCCCCCCGTATTTTAGGGAATGGGCTCACAATTCTGGTATCAAATGTCTTTAGAGTACACCACTTATGATATCTTGGAAAAAGCAAACCACAGAGTCTGCCTATCTCCATCCAGATATTTCATTCACTGATCATCTTTTCTCATTTTCTAACAACATTGGATGTTTGTGCAATGAAGCATGAGAGCTTCATGTGAATGACATTAACTATTTCTGCTTGGAATGGGGTTGTCCTCTACCTCTATATCCTATGCTGCCTCTTTTCAACCCTCAGTTAGAGCTGGATGTTTAAACATATAATCTTAAGCAATAAGTGCATTTCTCATGAGTAACAACTTCAAGAAGACAAATCAAATCTGCACGGACTGTTGTCGTAACCTAAAAGCCCTAAAGATTCATGAAGTCTGGACAAGTCTTCTATCCTCTTTGGTTTTCATTTAATTTGTAAAATGAATGGCATTTATTTTAAGAATGCTGAGATGTTTTCCAATCACTATGGTGTTGTTATTCTCATGATCAACATAATAATGAGTACATTCTTTATTTAGGGACTTCCTACTAGCACTAAAAATCTTCTAAAAAGAGGGTTTATATCTCTGTTAAAATTATTAGAATAGACATAAATGATATATTTGGTCTTTGGGCAGGACATTTAAGAAATGCAGGGCTGGGGAGATAGCTCAGTTGGTAGAGTGATTGCCTTGTAAGCACAAGGCCCTGGGTTTGATCCCCAGCACCCCCCCCAAAAAAAAAAGTGTAAGAAATGCAATGGCTCAGTTCATACTTTCCAGAAGGAACTGACAGCTGTAATCAAGGAATAATTAACAATAATAGATTATTATTTTGCTGATAAGGTATACAGCTCTAGTTAATTGATTTTTTTTTTTTTTTTTTTTTGTGGTGCTGGGGATCGAACCCAGGGCCTTGTGCTTGCAAGGGTTAATTGATTTATTAATTCACCAACTATAGTACTGCAAAACTGTAACATGACATTAATCATTACCTGGTGAAATGATTAGGAACCTTTGTGAGATGCTGCGGCTTCCTGGGAAAATCACTAATAAGTACATATGAGTGTGCCTATAAACTAGAAGCTCCAGAAGAAAGCTCTTGCTATGGAATTAAAGGAGAGTTTGTTTAAAGAAAGGAAAACAACTCTAAATAGTAAAATAAATATTTTCCTCTGCCTTTGGGTGACCTTGTGTTCAACCTCCTTCCTTATGAGAATGCTGTCTCCAAGCCTGTGGTTTTGTGGTATGTCAGTAATTCTGGAGAGTTCACCCCCAGCAGTAATGGGCCACTTCCCAGTTACACAAACCTTATTTCCCCCTCTTTTCTCCCACAGATGCCCACATACTCACTAGATTCTGCATTTCTTAAGATGGGTTCTCTTTCTTTAATGCCAACTTGCAACAATATATCAGGTCTTTGTCTCTGAAATATGTTTAAAATTTTTTCCTTTCCTCAGTTCTAAGACACGGCTTTGCAGATCCACCAGTCATACAGGACCTGTATTTTATGGTGGCACAAAAGAAATATGGATCAATGAAACAACTTATTGGAAGGGACACTTTAGGTTTATTGGCCCAGTCACTCACAAAGGTGTGAGAATAATAGTCAAAACGTGATCAAGGAGAGAATACACACCCAAGAGGTTAGATACTGCCTCAAGAATATAATATAGTATGAAGTTCCAGTTAAGCAAGATGAGTAAGTTCTAGAGTTCTGTGCCTATAATTAACCATACAATATTGTGTACTTACAATTTTGCTAAGGGTTTTTTTTTTAAAAAAGAATATGTGAAGGCAGGTTTCAGTGCATCATGTCATTACTGACAATGCCAAAGGAAGCCCCAGAAGTTAGAGGCTAAAAGGCCACATGGGAGTTCTCTCATACATAGGTCACACACACTAACGGAAAACTGAGAGTAACAGATGAAAAATACAAGTTCAGCAAGGAGCCTATCTGGGGCCTTATGACTCTGCATTTTCATATGTATTTCTGAAACCGGGACCATTCTTAATCTTTAACTCAGGCTATCCTGACAAAATACTATAGACTGGGTGATTTAAAGAACAGAATTTATTCCTCATAGTTCTGGAAACCAAAATCCAAGATCAGGCTGCCAGCCTGCTCTGCTCCTGGTGATGCCCTCTTTCTGGCTTGCATACAGACCCCATTTCACTGTATGCTCACATAGCCCTTCCGTGGTGCATGTACATGAAGACAGCACTCAATCCTCTTCTTAAAAGACCACTAATCCTGTTGGATTAGGACTCCATCCTTATGACCCCATTTAATCTTAATTACCTCCTAAAGTCCTCTCTTGAAATATACTCCCACTGGACAGTAAAACTTCAACATATGAATTTGGGGCATTCTGTCCATGGCAATGATACAGCAACTCACACAGAATATCCTTAAACACAGAAATCAATTTTAATCTTCAAAGCAATTGATATTTTGCAAATGCATTATTTTTGACAGCAGACACCTTTGTCCAAAATTAATTTTACAACGATGTCCAGCATGTAATATAAAAAATAAGTGAAATACTGGGAAGTACAAATGGGCAATGTGTTCAGCCTGTATAGGGTGTACAGCTACATCTGCACCAAACCAACTCAGGGAGTAGACACAGGGGATTTCAAGATGCTGCCATCCTGGTTGAATGGCTCAAAAGCACACCCTACAAAACTCTTAAGGAAAACATCTTTGCTTTAAAAAAAAAAAATGAGGTATCAGTAAGAGCAGCTGTACCTCATGATTACCATGGAATAGAATGGAGTCAAACATGACTGTGAATGCAAGAAGAGACTTAACCAAAGGGTGTCTCATTCTGAGTCATCAGGGTATTTCCCAGGGGGATAAGCAACTGGTCTTGCCAGTTAGAGCCTCTTTAAGAATGTACTCCCTTTAGCATTTTGCTGATAAAATCAAAATGCCTGCAAAACTGGAAACTACTTCATTTGGTAGCTTTTCAAGACTCAGTGTTCGTACAAAACAGGACCTCGTCATTCCGATAGGAAAGTCTAAGTCTCTTCATCAAATCATAAGGAAAATGTATAGGACTCGGGTCTGAAGAATTATGGTCTCATCCATGTTTCAGCACCATTTAGCCTTGCTAGAGAAGTGATCCCGTCTCCTCATCAGTGAAGAACGGGAGGATCGTGTCTCAAACTTTGGTGTTGGGCAGTACATTTAAAATATAGGTTTTATAATCTTTAACTTTCCCTGAAAAATACACTGATTCAATTGTTCTCTGGCAGAACCCAGGAATTTTCATTTGGTGGTCAATAGATTAATACACACACACACACACACACACACACACACACACACACACAGAGTTTAAGAAACAGGGAACTAGAAACCCTTCTGCTTTCCAGATCCTATAATTGTATGTTTTTAAGGTTCATCACGGCAAAACATGGTATTAGGCCTACATTCCTAACTTATCTGCAGTAGAAGTTTTTAAAAACAAACATCTTTGCTCATGCTAAGTACACTGGCCCATGCATGCCAATGTGATAAAGTCCAGGTTAGAGGAAGTAATGATGCCGAGCACTGTTCAGTTTTCAACCTTCATCCTGCATAGGCTGGTCATTTCCTACCTTCCATATATAAGTCCAAATAATGCTGCAAGGGGAGAGAAAATTGTTTGGAAATTCTATCAGAACTTTCTGTCTCTTTCTTCTGATCCTGCTATCAACCCTGTCTTTAGGATGTCTCAGAACCTGAATTCTATTATGCAGGGTTTTTAAAAATCTCTAGGGCTTCCATACTGTCTCTTATCTCTAATTCTGTTTCCAAGGTTGTTAATGTATTTCAGGCAAGACATTTGTTTAAAACATTATATTCTCTCCTTGCATGTCCCCAGTTGTTTCAAATATCTTCTGTACGTCCAGGGCACCCTTCTGTGATCACTGTGTTGAGCTGGTGTGAGTGGCGCTCAGGACAGTTTTCTTGCAGGCAGGGGTGCTCTATATGGAGTATGTTTTGATGACAATTTCCAGTGAATATGAGACTTAGAGCCTTATAAGAATAATACTCCAAAAGGGGAATAGCAGAGACAGCATAAATAAGGTTTCTGAGTTATATGATAAAATACAAGTTTATTGGATGATACCGTGAAAGAATCAATTAACTGATTTTTTTTCAAAGTAGGGACTTTGATGGAACTGCTGAACTTTGAAAGAAATCAGTGAAGGAGAGTGGAATGATGCCTCATTAGGACATTCTCAGTTGCCTTTTTCAGGTTCAGGATGAGTTCCTTGAGTGTGGATCCTCCTGGAACAGTCCCTTTTGTCCAGTGTTACTCCACTGTTCAAAGCAACTTCATAAAGACTGGTCCTTGAGAGGAGGACACTGATTGGGGCACCATCAAACACCACTTGTTTTTGATTTTCTGCTGAGAAAGTTAATGAATATAGCTTGGAGTCGGACAAATTAATGTTTTACTTTTTCCATTTATTTTTAACTCTTGTACCAGAGGCTTGGAGTTACTAGAAAGTAAAAACAAGTGGGAAGGATTGACAGCCATGAACCAGGGTTGAGGTGTGATGGGAAGAAAGGAGTTGTGGGGAAGACACTGCAGAAGCTTGCAAAGCGCTTTGCTGTGTGATGCTCACTTTCTGTCTATCCGCCAGGAAACTAGGGCTTCCCTAAAGGGAAGGCCAAACCATTTTCCAGCCATTTTCTAAATCTAGCAGAGTGCTTTAGCTAAAATGTATACAGGGGTTGGGGTAGTGTTGGTCAGAAGATACAAAATGTCAATTAGGAGGAATAAGTTCAAGAGAACTATTGTACAGCATGGTGCTCATAGCTAATAACATTATATTCTTGAAAATAACTGATATTTCAAGTGCTTTCACCACACACACACACAAAGTGATAAATATATGAGATAATATATACGCTAATTAGCTCAGCTCAGCATTCTACAAGATGTACATATTTCAAAACATTATGTAGTACATAGTAAATATATTAAAGTTTTATTTTCAATTAAAATTAACTACAAAGTGTACAATAATTCCTATGGCACTCGGGAGGCTCAGAATTCTAGGAAAAGAGGAAAATAAAGGCATAATTTCAGTATATTTGGGTTTTATCCCTTTGGGGCTATTAGTTAATATTTTAACAAAAGCAAAATAATTAAGTGAAAGGGGGGAAAATTCATGGCTTAAAGCTCAAACAAATCTATCAGGCCAGTGTTATATGACAAATTTTTCCTTTTATCAAAAAGTAAATGTTATGATTAAAAGTCCAAAGCAGCATGGTATGCAAAATTGAAAATTTACAATGATAAGGAAGAACTAAAAGGAAAGAAGAGTGGAAGAGTGCCAAGCATTGCTAATAACTATAAACCGGAAAATCTATAAAGCATAGTTGAGGCCCCAACCTAGTTCAGCTTTCATATTTTTTGTCACCAGATCTTGAACTAAATAAAGAATAAATATACTCTGATACCTATGATTTGTTGTTGATATTTAAGCCACTTAGGGTGAACTTGTAATTTTTTTGACAAGAGTGAAATACTTTTATGAGTGAATGGGTCCCCTAATCTAAGACCTATGATTGCTCTACTCTTCATTCACCTAAGAATTTTTTTTTTATTCTGTGTATTTTGTTCAAAATGTTCCACATGTGCTGAAAGGGAGGTCTAAATTATTCTCCCGCAGTGCAACCATCTGAAGTGAACCTAAGTCTGCTTCAAACATACGCAATTGCGCCCAACTCAGAAGATGGACCAAACCAGGGTTTTCCAAAAGGTGGATATACAACCAAGTGAGAATATGATTTGAGGTCTCAAAGGACAAAAGACACTGCACAATATAATACTGAATCATGGAAGGTGAGGGCAAGCTTTCTTATTATAAGAAGAAAGTTGAATTTCAAAGTTAACTGACTTTATCACCACTGTAGCAGAAATGGACTAGACCTCTGAATTATAATCATTTTTGTCTGTAGCTAATATTAAAAAATATTGCATTATTTTCATTGTATTTATTTTTACATGATCTATTTATTGCATGTTATTAGTTTTCACTTATAATTGTATTTTCCTTAAATATAAGTTTAAGTCTAACCAAAAACCAATTTCAATGATGTTATAAGTGACATGTGGATATAAACAAAAGCAATCTTTTTTTTCTTTATTTTTTACAGACTGCATTTTGATTCATGGGTACATCATTTGGTTTCTATGGTTGTACACAATGTAGATTCATACCTTTTGTGTAATCATACATGTACATAGGGTAATGATGTCAAACAAAAGAAATCTTAAAAAAATTTTCAAAACAGAACTACTAGTCAAAATTATTTTAAAAAAGATCTAAGAGTTTTGACCCAACATATGTTCATTCCTGAACAAGGAACAGCAGAAGACAAAGCCAGTAAAAGAACCCACCTAGGTCCAGGTCTATCCCTGAAAACCAAGAACATAGTTAGGAAGAGTTAACCCCATGATCCATACTGGAAAAGGGGAAAGTCTGAGAACTTAGCAAAGTCGAAAATGGTCTCTGAATATACCAAAACAAGGAGATAAGATAAAACTGAGCCAAGGGGAAGCAGATGATGACAACCAGCAGAGGCTGACCTCTTGGTGTAGCCACACCTACTTAAATTACAAAGCAAAGGGAGAGGGAAGAAGATAATCAGAAGTACAATAACCTCTATATTCTGTGACTCTGAAATGAATAATATGACAGAAAGAGATGGCTTTGACTGAGAATTAGTGGCTCAGGAAATGAAATCTACCAAGATACTCCTACTACGAATTTGTATTCAGAAAGGATGGCTGGGGCAACCTGTGATAAAAATCTTTGCCACCTACCTTTCCACAAGAATGTTACCACCCAGCCCCCAACTTAAAAACAAGTAGTGTGCTAGTTCTACTCCTGGTTTTTAGAGAAAATTTATATATAAGCAAAACTTCCTGTGGAAAATTTCAACATTTAAATGGGATGAGAGACATGAACTGGAAATGGACTTTGGAACATATCAGCATACTGGGGGTGGTTGAAATTCTGCTAGTGGCTGGACTTTCACTTTTTGCCTCCATCACAGGCACTTTAAGCACACTACTGTCTGCAAGAAGCAGTCCTCCTTCAAATCTTCTCCTGGCACACCCATGTCAGAGCTTCAGTCACCACCAGTATGCTAGCAAAGAGACGTCTGAGCCAGGTTGGGACCCAGATGGCTTAAGGTGTCAGAGTCAGACCTGAGTAACTTTTACTATTCATTGCTCAGGTCTTAAACTCATCACCCATTTCCATCTGTGCCTGTGGTGAAGTGTTTTCAGAGCCTACCTTTTCACAGTTCCTATGACACCATTTTTTATCACTTATTTAATATCCCCTGTTAGACTCCAAACTCACTAAGGGCAGGATGGAGTACACTAATGACACCACCACTGTTATGGTTTGGATGTGAGGTATCCCCAAAAGCTCACTTGGGAGACAATGCAAGAAGGTTCAGAGGTGAAATGATTGAGTTGTGAGAGTCTTTACCCAATTAGTGATTTAATCCCCTCAGGATTAACTGAGTGGTAACTGAAGTGGTAGGGTGTGGCTGGAGAAGGTGGGAATTAAGGTGTGGCTTTGGGGTATATTTCATATCTGGCAAGTGGAGCCTGTCCCTCTGTTTCCTAATCACCATGATGTGAGCTGCTTCCCTCTGCCACACTCTTCTGCCATGATGTCCTGCCTCACCTCCAGCCCAGACCAATAGAGCCGGCCTTCTATAGACTAAGATCTGCGAAACTGTGAGCCCTCAAATAGACTTTTCCTTCTCTGTAATTGTGCCAGTCAGATCCTTTAGTCATAGCAGCAAAAAAGCTGACTTGAACAACCACTATCTGATCTAGTCTGGTCCATAGTAAGCAGTCAATAAAAGAATGAACAAGGGAATGAGTAAATGATGGGCAGCACATTGCCAGAACTTAGGAATGTTCAGCTAGGAAGCAGACTGACCTGGCCTTTCTTGACACAGACTGGTGAGGAGAGGGAGAATATCAAACCATAAGTGGAAGAGGGAGGTGAAGATTAGCTTATATATCCAAAGGAACCCCTGGTAGATGTTGGTCATAACTGGTTTAGAAAGTGGGAAGATTGATCTAAAGTTTGGAGGTAATTGTTGTTAGACTGGATATCACAGCACTCAGATGCCTACTCATTTTGTTCCTAAGAATTATCTAATCGACAGATGTGCTTTCAAAAATCCCCTTTTGAATAAGCATCTACACTATGGATGGAATTATTGAGCCACATCCCGTGGTTTTAAAGGTATGTGGCTCAATAACGGAGATGGGAAGAAGCTTAGCCTGCTTTTCTTGCACAGGTATGCTTCTTCCATTAAAAATAGAAATATTTATTTAATGGCCACCTAAATACAAACTAGGAAAACAGTTTCTAAAACAATCACAGAGAGGCAGCTATGTGACATTGTACAAATTACTAAACCTTTCTGACTCTCAGTTTCCTTATCTGAAAGGCTAGAAGTGTAGAACTTATTTTTCAGGGAGGATGTGAGCATTATGGTTTATATCTGGAACACCTGCCAAAGTCTCATGTGTATAGAGGGAGGACTTTGAGACAATGATTGAATCATGGGATTTCCTATATTATCAGTGGATTAATTCATTTGATGGATTAATCCATTGATAGCTGAATGGACCAGCATGAGGTAGACCCCAATGAAAGGAAGCCGTTCACTAGGGACATTCCTAGAAGGGTTGTGTCCTCCCCAGCCTCTCCTGCTCTTTCTCTCTCTCTCTGACTCTGTCTCTCTATATCTCATTGTCTTTCTCTCCTTCCCAGCGGCCTTATGCTGAGCAGATTTCCTCTGCCACACCCTTTCACCATGATGTTCTGCCTCATCTCAGGCCCAAAGAAATCTGAGCTGACCGTGGACTAAATCTTCTGAAACCATGAACCAAAATAAACTTTTCCTCCTCTAAGTTGTTCTTGTCAGGTATTTTGATCACAGCAACTAAAAAGTGACTCACACAGTGATGTTCAAATACATAAAGTACCAAACACAAGGTTGTCATTATTGATAACAATTTACAGAAAACTTTAAAGAAGTACAAATACTTTAGCTTAAGGTAATAATCCACTCACTAAATATCAACTCTTCTATTCCAAATATGAATTTAAAATAGGTTTTCTCTTTAACTCCTAAAGCTACTACTGTATCCTGAACATTTTCTGAGCCTTGGAAGAATTATAAATTGGCACACATTGATCCATAAGTCCCTGGAGACTCTTCTCTTTAATCTAATTTCCCACTGTAGTAGAAGAAAGTTTTAGAAACTCACTCAAAGGGCAAGGCTGTATTTGTCTAGGATTCCACCTCTCAGTTCCTGCCGAGGCAACCCCTGGACCTACGCTCAGACACCAGCTGTATCACTGCCATCTGACTTCTCCTGCTACCAGCTCCCAAGCAGGAACATACTTTCTCCTTCTTTTGTGTTCATCAAGGTGCAACCTTGTACTTTTTCTTCAGAATCGCCAGGCACCTCATCCCAGACCTCCCAAATCAGATTCTGTGGTAGAGAAGTTGGGAATGCACATCTAAACCAGCTCCCTATGTGATTCTTGGGCACCTAACACTTGATAATCCAGGCCATAAATCAGAGAATAGCATTTCTGTGAATAGAGAAAGGTTCTTGGGTCTTTTAGGGCAGGACACTGCCTTTGCCAACTTTCAAACCTATTGTATATGCCTATTTTAGCATTGACTGAAAAGTACCCCCATGGAGTCACATTTAAATTTGTTTTGTGCTTTGCAAAACCTAGTGCTGAAATTGGTACCTACCTACATCTAACTAATGTAATTCGTGGTGAGTGTATAGATCATCCAGTACTCTAAATCAACTACTAGACTCACATCTATGATGGTCAAAGGAATCACTGTGGTCTACAGTAAGAGAGATGATTTTTAAATGATAAATTCATAAGACCTTAAATAACAATGAATCACAAAGTGATGATAGTTCCAATTCTCTATTTTTCTGTTTACATCAAGGAGTACGTCTCTGAGAGGTCTTTCTGTCATTTTCTAACACCTCCCTCACATATTCCAATTTTTTTAATAAAGAAAGAGTAGGTTTCAGGCTACAATTCTTGCAAGCAGCAGTATTTTACTAGAAGGAATGGATTGTGTGACTTTACGTATATTCATTTTTGTTTCCTTTATTTTATAGTAGTAATGTATTTGTTCATTTAAAGATTAAAAAGTGAGTGATCTAAAGAAAAAAAATAGTCCAGGTAACATATACTATGGCAAATCAGGAAGGGTGCAAATGAATAGCTAAAGTTTTGAGAAAAAATGTTCAGTGGTTTAGAAACTAATGAACAGGCCAGAGCAATTCTTTTTGTTTGTTTGTTCTGGCACTGGGGATTGAACCTAAGAGTACTTAACCACTGATCCCAGTCTTTTTTATTTTTTATTTATATTTTGGTGCCAGGGTTTGAACCTAGGGGTGTGTAACCACTAGGCCACATCCCCAGCTCTTTTAATTTTTATTTTGAGACAGGGTCTCACTAAGTTGCTTAGGGCCTATCTAAGTTGCTGAGACTGACATCAAACTTGCAATCCTCCTATCTGAGCCTTCTGAGTTGTGGGATTACAGGTATCCCACAGATACCTGTGGGATTAGTTACCACCACTCCCATCTACCAGCAGTTCTTAGAATAAGATTAGAAAAAAATATTGTTTATTGTACCACACAAGGTGAAATTCTGTACATTGATATCTCATATTATTTAGCCACATGAGCAGCAGTTAATTTAACATTTCTTGAGTAGAAAATTGTAAATGAGGTTCTATTCCAGGTATCTTATAGGTATGGTGGAAATTAACACAGCAGCTACTTTTTGTCATTTGTTAGTAATCAAAGGGTCATAAAAGTACCACTTTCTCTTAAGGCTGAAGAAAAAATATGGATCTTCTAACCAAATTTCTTTTTCCATGTTTTCTAGCATTACTATTACACTTCTCCAAATTTTTATCTCATAGCTAATTGTATTTAGGACTATGGTTCCCCAGGTGGGGATAACTCAGGATATGAAAATAGGCCTCAGAATATTTGGACTGCTGGAGACACAAATTCTTAGACTAGTAATAGCTGACTGAGTTGTAAGTGTTAGACCGGAGTAAGTAGGAAGGATAGTGAACTCTGTTCACTTAACTAGTAATATGCTTCTTGGGGGAGAAGATATGATAGTAATATATTATTTAAGTTAATAAGTAAAAGTCAAGCTAAATTTCCAACCCTTTAGCCTTCTACTTTGAGGAGTTACAGTACCTTATTTTTTGTTCAGTTTTCCTCATTCTTATATAGTTATGCTCATTTTTAAGATTGGTCCCTTATGAAAAAGTCACTAATATGAGGTTGTGGTTCCTGTTAAATATAAGTTGATTCATAGAAATAGGTTTGGGGAAGGCAGTCTTGCTTGAAAAACATTAATTCTGGGGTGTGCGTGTGTTTCTATTCAGTGAAGTATTAGAGAGAATTATGGTGGCCTTAAAGATAGAGATACGGTGGCCTTTGTTTGAGATCAGGAAAGTAGGATTTTACTAGGTTCTTGGAGCCTATATGTATATTGAATAAATGGCATAATCTACTTCCTAAATTCAGTACAATTATGTTCAAAAATACTGTCACATAATTTTTTCCTGTTATTTACTTGACTCTGTCCATGGGCTATTAATACCAAATCCGTTTTCTTCCATTGATATCAACTCTCTAGTCTTCTACTTAACTGCATTGTCCAAGAGCTCTAGGGATTGACTTTATCCCAGACAGCCCTGCTTCCATTCTTTAAGAGTCTGATCGAACCACTCTTGCTACATTTTCTCAATGTCACATACTATCACTATTAAAGTAGGGTCTTGCAAAGTTTAAGCTGTTCAAGGTAATGCCCTTACCTGGAACTTCACTAGAACTAAAGTGAAACCAATGATAGGGATCCAGAGTTGCAGCTCTATTAAACCATTTTCCATATGTCTGACAACAGCCCAGACTAAATAAGATCTGAGAAAACTACCATCAACTCCACACTGTGACCTTGTCACCACTATAATCTTAAACCTTGGTCACTATATAAGATACCTCCTCTCCTCCAGGTTGGTTTTATCTCACAAATTTTGTTGCTTTTCCCTTCCAATGTACCTTGCAATGTTTATGTCCATTTGTCTTAGTCAGTTCAGACTGCCATTAACAAAATACTATGGTTTAAACCACAGAACTCTATTTTCCCACAGTTACAGAAGCTGGAATTCCAATATGAGAGTATCACGCAAAGGCCTCAACTCCAACTGGAATTTAGGGATTCAACATACAAATTCGGAGGCAGTGGGAAGAAAAAATTCAATCCATAAACACCATTCTAGCTCACAATGATAAGCCTCCCTAACTTTAAATATGGGAATTTTGTTTTTCTTTTAAACAATACTGAGTATTGAACCCAGGGCCACTACTCTATCATCTAACTACACACTGTATTTCCAGGCCTTTTTATTTTATTTCATTTTAATTTTTTTAAATGGGGTCTCACTAAGTTGCCAAGTGACCTCAGACAAATCCTCTTGTAACTCCTAGCTCTGGAGTTGCTAGAATTGCAGGAGTACACCACCATGTCTGGCTTAAAGGTGAAGAATTCTAAACAGTTGCTTTGCAGGAAAATCCATAAAAAGTCAGGGTAGATAGCCAATCTGAATTCAATACCACTTCACTCTTTCATCTGAAGTGGAAGACCTACATAAATCTATAGTGATTTATGACACAACCAGAGATATCCTACTACACTGACCGTTTTCCATCTGGGCGACACTGAGTAGGAGAGCTTCATTTCAACTTTTAGGTTTTCTTTTCCCTTTTCTTTTCCTTTTTTAGAATTTATGCAACAAGAAATTTTGAGAAACTGGCTAACATGCCAAAAAACCCCAAAGTGGGTGTCCTAGAAATATCATTTTTCTCTCAGTGGTGTTTATCCTTCAGAAGATAACCTACTCTCATACCATGGCTCATTTTTATTTTCTTTTATCTATTTACTCCTAAAATAAACAGATGTCAATGGAGACTGAGATTTTGATTCTCAGGATGAATCCATGTTTATCAAATAAATTATTGAGTTGGAAACCAAGCAAGACTGGCAAGACCTAATTTAGCAACCACATCTGGCATGGTATGAAATATCTTGCAGGCTTTAGTAATCATGAGGCTTTGAAGAGGAATAGTGTCCAAGCTGGAAGTCTAACCAAAAGGAAACTTGGACTAAGGTCAAACCATCCTTGCCCTGGTGACTTGAGGCTCTTTCTCTTTGTTTTTCTTGAGTTCTCTAAAGACGGGTCTAACCATATTCTTCTGCCTCTGGCTACCACATGTAGAATCACAGACTTGGCAAGAAATTTAGTGGTCAGTTAGTTTAAAATTTGATTCAACACAAAAATTTTTCACTGTTGTAATGATTGACACAGATGGTCTAGAGTATAAATGAATACCCATATTCTCATGAATCTAAATATTTTAAAAGTTAAAAGTCAGTTTTTAAAATGATCAAGGAAATATGCTATATATATCAACCTTGATAAATTTATCTTCATAACTATCTAGAAACAAAATTCAAATTTAGACTTCCAAGACCTTTTGGGATTTTGTAGGACATGGTGATGCAGTCTGAAACTCTTCAATTCCAGGTCCCTTTCATACTGTGTTTCACCTCTTAGATATGTACTTCACACTAGTCCACAGCTATAAGTTCAATATATGTTAACTGCAAGAAATGGCCCCATGTCCTCCCCTCAGACATAGACATATATATATACCTTTGGGAGAATAGATCTTCACAAGTACTGACCAGGAATCTTGATGTGGAATTTCCACTTCTAGAGTTCCAACTTGTGGCAAAGATGAGGAGGAAGAAAGAAGAGAGAATCTAGGAAAGCAACACCAGAGGGTATAATTAAGATCCCCATGGTAGGAGTCCTTATGCTCAAGTATATTTGGCCCTTTTTATCTGTTGGTTATATATCCATGGATCAATAAACCATGGATAAAAAATATTGAAAGAAATTTCATCTGTACTGAACATGTGCAGACAATTTTTCTTGTCACTATTTCTTAAACAATATTGTGTAACAACTATTTACATAACATTTTCATTATATTATGACTATAAGTAATCTAGAGATGGTTTAAAGTATATAGGTAGGTGTGAATAGATTATATACAAATATGATTTTATTTTATTATATAAGGGACTTGAGTATCTGCAGATTTGGGGCATTGACCATTTTCTTCCTCCTCTAGCTATCACATGCAAAATCACAAAATTGTCGGGGGACTCAGTGGCCAGCTAGTCTAAATCTTTATTTGAGTCCCAGATTCTTTCACTGGCCTTTTCTGAGACAAAGGGGAGTCTGGAACTAATCCCCCACCAGATAACAAAGAACAACTGTGTAAGAGTGGTACTGTAGTTTATCAACACCAAGAGTTGTCAGGATACTAACATACTTTACAATTAAAATAGCAGCATATCACCAGAACAAATTCCAGAGTCAGGCTATGTTCTGCCTTTAGACCTCAGCAGCCAAAATATGCTAGTTGGAAGAATGCAATTCCAGAACAGAGTTTAACTCCAAGAGCCTCTAAAATTCTCTTTCACTGAGACGACCTCAGGGAAAGTCTGCTTTTAGGTCTTACATGGAAAGGATTCTGAGCTTCCAGTGTTAGTCTGAGCTTAATTAGGTCTTCCTTCAACAATTCTCTGAAGACAGGACAGAAAGAAACATATGTCCCACCACCGTGATGAATTTTACATACCTTTTATGACCAACCCAGATTCATGGATCTTGTAAGAGTTTAAGAAACTTGACCAAGGAGCCCAAGCGCTGTTCCATGGTTCCAAGTCCATATGGTGGGGAATGTGCAGTGACTATATTATTCAGGGTTCTTGGGCATGGGACCAGGAGGATAAATGATAGGACAGAGAAAGGGGGCGGGGAGGAAAGAGAGACAGAGAAAGAGACAGAGGCAGAGACAGGAAAGAGAGATTTATTTTAAGGAATTGGCTCATACAATAACGAAAGTTAGCAAATGCAGGGTAGGCCAGCAGCTGGAGACTCAGAGAAGAACTCAAGCCCAAAGTCTGGCAGAATTCCCTCCTTTTTGGGGGAAATCAGTATATTTTCTCTTAAAGTCTCCAACTAATTTAGTGAGGACCACAGACATTATGGAGGAATCTGCTTTATGTAAAGTCTTCTTGTTTAAATGTTAATCTCATTTAAAAAAAAAAAAAAACTTCACAGCTACATACAGGCTAATGTTTGACCAAATAATATGTGAGTACAGAGGCCCAGTCTAGGGAACACATGAAATTAACCATCATAGAGGCCATGGCAGCTAATCTTTTTTATGTGTACAATAGCAAGTAATGCTTCTAAAAAATGTTTGCCAAGTGTTATTACATTAAAGTTGTATTTGAACATGTCCATCTTACTACTCTACCTAGGAAAATCTCAGTAACCTTGGAGAGGCTGTCTAATGACCAGAAACTCCAGGGTTCATTCCCATTCCAGGCTGCTGGCAGGCAGAAATGTTCTGTACTGAAAAGATATATAACCTCCACGGGGTAGCAACTTTACTAGGCATGACCACGTTTCCACAGGAAGAGTTTGAATTTCACTTGTCAGGAAATCTAGTATTTGGCAAATTGGGGTGATATGTCAAGCTCCATAAATAAAAGCAAGCCAGGTTACCTTTCATTATACTGATTACCTTCCCAGTCTACTTGTTGGGGCCAGACCCTTTGGGAGAAAAGTTAGGTATTAGTTTTTCATATGGAGCTTTTTCTCTCCTTCTTTTATACTTTGCATCAGAAAAACAAAAGTGTGTCCAGATTTATGTAAAAATCATTTTTGTGTGTGTGTAAAAATCTGGGTTCATAAGAATTCTAAGAATCCAAATAAAATTTTCTGTGCTTTATAGATACTCAAATTAAAAATCACAGGAATTATGTCATCTGTTTGATATAAATTAAAGAAGAAAAAAGAAATATATAACATATGAAGTGGTACTATTAAATGTAATGATAGTTGCATGTGTTAAACACCAACTATATATGCCACTGTCAGATATATTGGGTATACATTACTTCTAGTTCTAAATATAAGACAATAAGTACCATTTATCCTGACTTAAAGGTAAAATTAAAACTCAAGAAGTTTGAACTACCTACTAAAGAGACACTGAAAATAAACTGATCTGCCAGAATTCAAGCAGCTATTCTCCTGTAAAAACTGAAAGGTAGGCTTAGAAGAGGTACCTGTTAGACTCCTCTCAATTCCTGGACTGGCAAGGGAACTCAGGAACTTTCAGTGAACATAAAATGTAGCCTCTACTTCTGGAAGTGAAAATCCTCTTGAGCAATCTCCAAACCACCTCAGGTTCATGGAATTTGCTCACTCTATTTTAAAGGATGGGAATTTATCCAATTGCAATGAAAATCCAAAGTGAAAGTCTGTAGTCAAGGTATGGAATCTTTCCTATGAGCTCTAGGAAACACTGGCAAGTTGCAGAAGAGAAAGCCTGACTTCAGAGGGATTAATCTAATCATTTTCACTCTTTTCTCACTCTTGTCTCTCTTACTTGGTTGAAGTTCCTCCTTGGGACCAAAGTCAAAGGTTGCCATAATTTTTATTTCCTTCATTTATTCTTTGCTTTATTTACTGATCACATACTACGTTCCAGACAGTACTATAAATAAAGACATGATAAACATAGTCCTTGCCCTTGAAGAACTCTCTCTTTAGTCCTGGAGAAAAACAAATATAAATAGTTGTCTGTAGGCATATTTTATGGTTTGTATCCAGAAGGTCCCCCAAAGACTTCTGTGTTGAAGGCTTGATCCCCAGCACTGTTCAAAGGTGAGGCTTTGGAAAGTGAGTCATTATGACAGCTTGGACCTCATCAGTGGATTGATCCATTGATGGCTGAATGGACTACTGGGAGGTGGTGAAAACTGTAGGCGGTAGGGTTTGGTTAGTGGAAGTAGATCCCCGGAGAGTGCCCTGGAAGAGTATTTCCTGTCATTGACAGCTTCCTCTCTCTCTTTCTCCGGATTTCCCAGCTGCTTGGAGCTGAACAGCTTTCCTTCACCATGGCCTTCGACTGTGGTGGGTGTTCTTGCCTTGCACCAGACCCAAAGCAATGGAGCTAGTGAACCATGCAATGAAACCTATTAAACCTTAAGCCAAAATAAATCTCTCCTCTTTCAAGTTGTTTTTCTCAGGCATTTGTCGCAGTGATGAAAAGCTGACTAACACAGTAGCCATGGGAGATCGGGTCCAGGGGCTCCCTGGGAATACCAAAACTTTCAGGTGCTCAATTCCCTTATTTAAAATGACATAGTTTTTGCACATAACCTATGTAGATTCTCTTGTGCACATTAAATCATCTTTAAATTACTTATAATACCTAAAATAATGCAAATGCTATGTAAATAGTTGTTATACTACATCATTTAGGAAATAATAAGAAAAGTCTGTACATATTCAATACAGATGCAATTTGTTTTTCTGACTACTATCACACTGCAGTTGGTTTAACTCACAGATACAGAATCTGAAGATAGGGAGGGGCAACTGCACACATAATTATATCTGCTTAAGTAAAATACCAGCTTTATGGGATGATAATATAAGGACAAAGAAAGGCCCTCTGAAGCACTAAGCAACTTATTTTCCTGAGCCTCTGACATGTTGTGCCAGATGGTCAAAGGAGCAGCATTAGTAGTATTAGTGACCATGAGCTCACCAGGTGATGCTGGGGTGTTCAGTCAAGGCAATTTCCATAGCATCTTTGAGTCAGGCGTCCTCAAGGGCAGGGAGGAGGATGGGAGCTGTGGATTATCCTGATCAGTCCTTTTATTGAGGCCTGTGTTCTTTATCTAAAAGAGCTACAATTACATTCCCCACTAATGAAAACTGGAAAGGACAAAAAGTATTCTAAAATTTGCACACCATTTGTATCCTGGGCTGGTGTGGGAAAATGTTCATTCCGTCATTTTTTTTTTTTTTTTTTTTTGCAGGGCTGGGGATCAAACCCAGGGCTTTGTGCTTGCAAGGCGAGCTCTCATTCTGTCATTTTTTTAAAAAACTTTCAGATAATATTACATTTCAATTAACTCAAAAATTTCAAATGAAGTTGTACCATATCATAGTGCTTGCAAAAAAGAAGCTTGTCACTGAACTGTAAAAGCCTGCGTCTGTAAATAATAAGGGTTTGCACCAAATAATGCCCCTACTCACTGATCTCAAGAGTCCTCTTATCCAGTCACTCTGTGGAGTGGAGTCTGCAGGATGTTCCTTTCTTAGATTTCTGTACTCACCAAATACTCTGTCGGACTTTCATAAACCTCTCAAAGTTCTATTTATTTCTATCTTCATGCAGACATATTAATTCACTGCAAATATAAACTGCAGACAAATGTAAAAATTATGATCAGTTTGCATTAACATCTTTTAAATTTCTTAAAATGACCTCGTTATTGAATAACGTAGAATTGTATGCTGGGTTTATGTACCATTGAGGGGTATAAAGACATTCATTTTCTTGATTTCCCTGGAATTGGCCTGATGATCCTCACCAGTCCCCTTTCCTCTGGATGGCAGCGCAGTGTGTGTGTTCATGTGGGGGAGAGAAGGGAGGCTGACTGAGGGATTAGAGATTCAGTTCAATCCTGAACCTTCATCTGTCGATAGGCCACTTGGTCTCATTTTGGCTTACTCACAAAAATACTCAGTCTTTCAAATCCCCATTCCCTCTCCCCATTAATCTCCAGGATCATGTCTAACAGTAGACGAAGTGCATCTTCAAAGAGCTGAGGGAAGACCTGTTTCTGAGATCTATGCTCTGCTGGCCAGATCTTTGCCATTCTCTTCTGTGGAGTGACTGATTTGGGCTACTCCCTGGATAGATGATTTTGTTGGCATCTGCTACTAAAGGAAGGCTGCAGCTGGTGAAATTGATAATTTGTAATCTGTTTTCTCTTAGTTCATCTGAGCTCTGGAATTTCCCTTGATGACTCAATCCTTCCTCTATTCTCAGTGGAGCTGCAGAGCTCACCTGAGCTCTGACTGTCCTTCCCAGATGGTTCCCAAGTCAAGTGTTTGGTTCTCAACCCTCAGCTCTATAGATGCTTTGCCCTTACTTAATGAGTTTAAGTCAAATTTCTCCACTCCTCCTGGGCCAATTAGGAATTTCTGAATCAATCTATACCATTCAGAAAATTTCCCATCTGTCTACATCTAATCCCCACTGCCATAACTTCCGTGTGATCTTCTGTTATGGGTTGACTAGTATCCCCCAAAAGATATGTCAGAGTCCTGATCCTAAGTACCTCAGGTGGGACTGTATTTGGAAATAGGGCCATTGCAAATATAAGCAATTAAGTAGAGGTCGCATAAGAATAAAGTGAGACCTTAGTGCAATATGTTTGGTGTCCTTATAAAAAGAGAAGAAACACAGAGACACACATACCAAATGGAGAACATCTTTTGATGATGGAGGCAGAGACTAAAGTGCTGCAACTACAAACCAAAGAATACCTAGTATTGCTATAAACCACCAGAAGCTGAGAAAGAAAGGAATAATTCTACCATGTAGGTTCAGAGGGGGAGAAGTCTTCAGAGACCTTGATTGGGAATGCTTAGCCTCTGGAACTGTGAGATAATAAATTTATTTTGTTTCGAGTCACCCAGTTTGTGTTAATCAGTTTTTTGTCACAGTGACCAAAATTTCTAACAAAAACACCTTACAGAAAGAAATGTTTATTTTGGCTCATGGTTTCAGAGGTTCAGTCCACCATTGACACTCCATTGCTCTGGGCTGAGGTGCGACAGAACATCATGGCAAAAAGGCATGGTAGTGGAAAGCTGCATAGCTCATGACATCTGGAAAGGAAAAAGAGAGAGGGAGGAGGAAGGGGGAAAAGATATAATCCCCAAGGGCACACCCCCAGTGACCTACTTTCTCCAGCCATGCCACCACTGCCTACAGTTACTACCCAGTTAGTTCTTTGAAATTTTTCTCCAAATGGATTAATCCACTGATTAGTCATAATCTAACTAGTTCACCTTCTCCATTAACAAAGGACTTTTGGGGTGACACTCCATATACAAACTGTAATACAGTTTGTGATCCTTTGTTCGGTTAATCCTGGGAAACTAATGTGCTATCCCTGGATAGAGTAAGCATCTCCTGAGTCCTGTGAAGGGGATTCCTTCCAGCATAACAAACAGGAAGCAGGACAGACCCTGGGTTTTCCTCTCTCTAGCATTGTTCTTCCCTCCAACAGCTACCACCTTGCAGTCTCTGGAAGTCAGAGAATATGGCTGACTGTCTAGTCTGGAGAGAAACAAATATAAAACAATGTCCTTAGGTATTCATGGGGTATTGATTCCAGGACCTCCCTGCTGATATCAAAACTTGTGGCTAATTTCTATGTATCTGTTTCCATCTTCTGAAAATTCAGCAAAGACAAAGACAAGATTTTCTGGTTTCCTTTTCCTATCTGACTTGAACAACTCTTTTCTAAAACTCTATGAATAAAACTGCCAAGCCCTCCTCTTGGCATGTTGAAGGAAAAACAGAAAAGAATGTGAGGGAAAAAAGAGAAGAAGAAGAAAGAAAGCTTTAGAAAATATTTTGCTCTCAAAATCTGTTTTGAGACTCATGCTTTGCTGTGAGCTCAAATATTCTATTTTGGATGGCAGAAGCTGAACCATTGAGTTATCTTCTTAACTCAGTGCACAACAGAGGATATTCACCTGTAACTTTCCACGGTAAGTGAAAAGTTCTGACACCAACGACATTTGAGAGGAGGGCAGTCAGTCACAGGATCTGTGCTCTTTTGCTTCCCTATTTGCAGACAACTTGCAACTATCCTCTCTTCTCCTGGAAGGAGTGGACATTTATACCATACCCTCTGGTCCTCTAACAGCAGTCTGTCAATTTTCCTCTGGCAATGAGAAACAGAAACAACCTAACAGATACCCTGTCAACCATGCTGCTCCCAGGGAATCAGCATGAGTATTTTCCCTTAAAAATAGAGACTTATCTTTCTCATTTGGTAGTTCCAACTTTCAAATTTCATTGTCTTAATGTTCATGCTGAGTTTTATGCTTTCTCTATAACTGTGTTCCACCCAGAAACTCTGTAGTGGATATTCAGCATACATTATCCTTTTTCCCATTCTTCCAGCAGAATCGTGATTTTCTTTTCTTTTTTTTCCTTTTCACTGGGGATTGAACCCAAGGGTTCTTTACACTGAGCTACATCCCTAGTCATTTTTAGTTTTTATTTTGAGACAAGGTCTTGCTAAGTTGCTGAGACTGATTCTGGCAGTCCTCCTGCCTCAGCCTCCCTTCTGATCACTGTGATTACAGGCATGTGCCACCAGGCCCGGTATCCACCTTTTTTTTTTAGCTCAGTCCATACCCCTCAATGTCCTGATTATTTAAGGACTATCTCCTAATGTTTTCCTCTATGATTAGTTCTAAAGTGGGCATGTGACCTAAATCTACAAAGGGTTTCTAGGGGAAAAGCTTCCTTATTTTTAAGAACTCTTCAGGAATAAGCCTCCCTT
Source organism: Sciurus carolinensis (assembly GCF_902686445.1). Classification (NCBI taxonomy): domain Eukaryota; kingdom Metazoa; phylum Chordata; class Mammalia; order Rodentia; family Sciuridae; genus Sciurus; species Sciurus carolinensis. The sequence goes on along the minus strand of NC_062221.1, from coordinate 80,733,633 downwards.
ACATTGGAAGTAGAAGTATGAGCATGTAGCCTGACCCCAGTTGTCAACCATCATGCAATTGTGAGAACTGTCCTCAGGATAAAACCTGAGTTCAGCAAAGAATACAGATGGAAAGCATTTGGGTCCATGAACCTATAGCCAGTGAATTCATGAGGTCCAGTACACAGATAATAACTTTCTTTATGGTTTAAGCTAATTTGAAGGACTTGTGATGAGAGTATCCTAACAAATGCAAATTTTGTTGGATATTTAAAATATGTCCTAGGTGGAAAAGCCTCTAGTAAGTTTAGCCTTTTTAGCTATATGTGCATAAATACTTAATTACCTGCAAGTGTTCTCACAACTGTGGAAGAACTATTCCTTCTATTTCTTTCTGTAGACTCCCTACCTACCTGCCATCTGCGATGACTCCATCTGCTTACTAAGAACTTAGTACTTGATCTAAATTCAAAAGATGACTGTCTAAGGAAAAGGTTTTGTTTTGGTTTGTTTTTCGTTTACTTATTTGTTTTTAACTTTTAATATTACCAATATTGCATAGGGGTGAAAATAGACTTGCTGATAAAGAAAAGATTTGCATAAGCTCATGAAATTCTATAATCAAGGAAATTACCATAAACAGAAATCATTATAGAATAATTAAACAAATATACAGAAAACTGTGGTTTTGTCTCACAGCTGTATCAAGTTTCTTTTTCTCATTTTAAATTTTATTTAATTATTTATTGCAGTGCTAGATATCCAACCCAGGGCTTCACATATTCTAGGAGAGCTCTGAGAGACTGGAAAACACTGTTTCAAAAGATTCACACCTTTTAAAACTCTTCCTGAAGGCACATTGACCAGGCATGGAGAAGAATGATAGTCAGGTCTTCTCCACTGAAAGAACACACAAATCACTCTTCCTCTTTCAAGTACTCCCTTAAGTGCTATATTAGTTTAAATATTTTTCTCCCCACTGGAATTTCCTCATGTTTTGGCTCACTTAAATCACTAATCTTTAAGAAAGTTAGAAAAGGAAAGGAAGATTGAAATATAGTCAGGTACTCTGTGGATAAGATGTTTAATTTAACCCCTACTCTCATTCTCCTGTAATACAACTCTTGCTCTGTTATTTGTAAAAAAAAAAAAAAAAAAAAAAAAAAAAAAAAAATGCTTAATTTAACAAAGTTCTCCACAATGAAATTTGTGTTATATTTAGTTTCATTTATCTTTGTCATTTCTCCTTAATATGTTTACTATGACTTACACTAATACACTATAAATATTTGTCTTATTGAATCATTTTTCAAATAAAGTCTCAAAAATATATCAGTCACATGAAATTTCTTCAACATGGTATTTGCTGTAATTACCCAATTATTTATTCAAGCATCACACTGGGGACAAGTACACCCACACATGCTTCATTTGAATCTAGAAAGCCTGTTGTTTAGGAAGCATAGGGTACCATTTTTCCTTCTGTTACCTAAGCCCTGAGGTATGTTGGCAGCTAAACCAAGAATTGGATCCTGCATTTCTCAGAATATGGAGAGCTCTGGGAAGAAAAAGGTATGATAATAGCAGAGCAAAGGGAAAATCCTTAAAGCCCAATACTTACTGTCGTAATGATATAATTTTGCTCCATGCCAAGGCAGGAAGGCAGGAACTTTGCCATTCCACATTCCTTTGGCAATTTTGCCAAGGGAAGTGTGATCATGTAGTGATAGAGTGGAGTAGGGGCAGGGAGTGATTTAATTGGTTGAATTAGAACCTTCTGTCAGAGGGTTCTTTCTTGACCTCTGAGAAGAAGATAGGACTACATATCTGACCTGCTGGGTGATTTGGAATCACCCTTTCCTTCACCTGTAAAAAAGTGCAGGTCAATTCATTGGGAAAGATGACTTATTTATCATGGCACTTTGGGGTTTCTATTCAAAACTGGAAGGTTTGGAATGAGCAATGCCAACCCAAATGTGGAATTACTCACAATCCTAGATAAATAACTATCTTATCTATGTTAAATGACTCTAAAGCAATTTGCTCAACTTTATCTTATTAACATGAATTAATAAAAGAAAACATGATCCAAACATTTCCAAAAATAAAAGTAGTAAATTTAAAATTTGATGCTTTCCATGGATAGTGTACTTCCTTTGCCTTCCTTCACTGGGGTTATTTGTTCTGAAAGTGGATATTAAGAACCCTCAGTATGATTGTACAGAGACAGGCTCTGCAGTATAGAGTGAACTTAAGTTGCATGCTGTTTTTGTCCATGCTTTTCAAAGTAATAGTGCTGCCATAGTTTGGATATGAAGTGTCCCCCAAAGACCTTATGTTAAAGACTTAGTCACCAGCTCATGGCACTATTGCGTGAGGATGGAACCAATAGGAAATGGAGTCTAGTGAAATGAAGATAAGTTCTTGGGGGCATTCCTTCAAAGGGGTTATGGGGACCTTGGACCTTTCTTTCCTGTCGCTCTCTTTGCTTCCTGGTTTTCATGAGGTGAATGATTTCCTCGGCCACATACTCCCACTGTGATGTTCTGCCTCACCACAGGCCCAAAAGCAATGGGCCAAGTAACCATGGACTGAAGCCTGCAAAATTGAGCCAAAATAAGCCACTCCTCCTTCTGGGAGGAGTTGATTATCTCAGATAATCTCAACAATAACAGAAAGCTAACTTATGCATAGCATACAATCAGTACTTATTATTTGTTAAATAGTGAATAAAAAATTCACAGCAAAAGAAATATCAGAAATAACTTTTCCATTTTATTTTAATTATATTTTGTCGTATACTTATTTATTTAAAGTTACCATTAAACTCTATTCTATTTTCTGTATGATGGTAATGTAAACATGTTTGACTTAAAATTTGACCAAGAGGATACTAAATTGATCATCTACATACAAACAATGAATAAATTATTTTGTGATTTCAAAATGTGTTACAAACTATTTTCATGAACTTATGATTCTATTAAAAGAGAGTAAGCAACTCTGTTTGGAATGAATTTAAGGTTGACCTAAGGATCCTCTACCTCCCAGCCAACCTACTTGGTTGTAACTGAGTTAATAAAAGACCAAAAAACTGAGCACTTGGCTCACTCTCTCTTTCCTCTGGAAAGCCAGGTCCAGCTGCTTCATAAGCACTTTACACTGTGAACTAACAAGTAGGCTCCCAGGGCTTGCTATGATGCTGAGCAAATTCTAGAGGCTCAATAACTATTTCTGAGTTGATGGGACCTAGTACCCTTTCTAGGGATTGAAGAAGCCAAAAAATACCTTTCTTTTTCAAACAAGTTTGAAAATAATGAAGAAATAGACATAAAATATGGCAGATGAAGTTAAAAATGCCATCTCTATTACTGTAAAGCTAATGAAGGAGGGCTTGGCTTAGGTGCATGATGACAGAGGACTTCCTAAAAGTATGTTTTACCTACCTGTCACAGCACATCCCCTCACAGGACTACCTCTATAAAACAGCACAAAGAAGCTGAGTAACTAGCTTCTGAGGTCAGCTAGCTGCCAGCTGGAAGACTCAGTGTATTTCCCAATATACCAATGAGAGAACTGTCCCCTCTCCTCAAGGACAGAGTGAGTCAAGTGGGGGCGAGAGGCCAAGAGGGTTGCAGAGACTGATTTCCACAGAACTGTAAACATGGAGCCAAAGGAAGTTGCCCTGCCCCACCACCAGCATCCTCACCTTCTGATTGATTTAGATGTCTGTGATGTCTCCTAAAGTAACAGGAAACCTGGATCATAAAGATACCCCCAAATCATGGTTCTGCTATGGCTCTTCTGATTTCCCCTAATTCCCATCCAGTTGATCCATGAATGCAGATTGAGCAAGAATCTTAGCTACTAATGTCTTATAAAGATTTAAAAATAGTTTTAGCTTGCAAAACCTCTACTTCCTCTTTTCGCCATCCAATTAAACCTGGCAAATAACACATTGAATTCCTGCTGGGTGCCAAATGCTGTAGAGTATGAAGGTGAAGACATCACAGTGGTTCTCTGGCTTGCCAATCAAAGCAGCATCTACTGCACCTTCTTCTCTCAAGGAAAAGGGAACATGATTGTTTGAGAGACCAAAAGGAGCATAGACAAATATTAACAATGTTTTTTCTAACTTCCAAGTGTTTTTTCTGAGTTAAGTGACTATTCATCCAGAGTTTAAGAAACTTCCCTTCTCTTGTCATCAGCATTAATTAGAGCCAAGATACCAATGACAAAAGGTCACAGAAACCCACAGGAGGGCTGTTTTTCTTCCCTCATTTCTCCCATATTGTACCACCTCACAAAGGCCTATAATTGGTAGACAGGAACTGGATGAAAGGGTTTGGATGGATGGTTCAAATCCATCACACACTGAAAAGCAACTCAGACCAGAGGGTGGATGGTTGCACTTTCCTGAATGAAGGCATCATAGTTGCTCCTCTCCTATTCTGGACTCCTGCACTTCCTTTCTTTTTTCTCAGAAAAAGAAACCCTGGCATCTTATATTTCTAAATATTGCAAATATGTCTATTTGTCTTTTGCTTAACCAAATTCTGGACAACTATACTGTTTTGCTAGAACCTAAACTCACGATACTTTTGTGTTGTTTTGGTTGTTTAGTTCAAATCATTTTACATTTTCATTCCCAGAGTGACAGAACTATTCAAAAGAAACAGGGATTGGATATGATCCTAATTACTAAAAGATTCAGAGTCAGGGTCAAATCTGAACTTTGACTTTTTTGCTGAACTGTCATGGAGAATTATTAATTGTGTTTCTCTCCATCCCCACCTATACTAAATGATGCACATAAAGCTACTAAAATTGGTAACAGACCTCCATATTCTCTCTATTTCTGATTGCCAGAACCAGAAATTGCTTTTCTTCTTCCTCTTGTTTTCAGGCCTCTATTAGACTAATAACAGGAGCATGAAGTAATTTCTAAAGGAACTTGCCACTTTCATTTTATAATTTCTTGGCAGCATATAATGCATGACAAGCAGGGAAACTGATGCTGGCATTTCCATTTGGAAAAGACTGACAAAGTTAAAACAATCTAAAATTCTTCATCTTGTATTCAAAATGTTTCTATTAAGTCATGAGATATATGGATTAACAGTAATTTTAAACAAAGAATATATATATGACCTATTGGTGTGTCTAATCCTTTGTTTATAAATGTTGTGACTAAGGAACGTGGCAAAAAGAGGCAATTCAGCCTAGAGTCTAAGTGTGTTGTTGTCAGCATGAAGGGCGTGGGATCTTGGGCAGTCAAGCTTCAGATCTCATTTGGTAGACACAGCAGGAAAGAGAGAAAAAGGCATCATGACATGACTTTTACCTAATTCCTCTATCTACTAAGAATCTACAGGAGATAGAATATATAAAAGGAAATTATAGTTAGTAAAATAATTAAATATTGGAGAGACTTCTGCAAATCACTTTACATAAGCATTTTTAAATTTCAAAGATATAATTTATGCTTATCTAATACAATATATATTAAATATTGAACAGGACTTAAAGAAATACATGCATTAAAATTTCTGTTATTGGGCTTTGGAGATAAAATCCATTTAGTAAAATACCTAAGTGTTTCCTTCCCCATAAAAGTTTTGATGCCATGGAGGTAAAAGAAGTATTCTTGGGAACATATTTCTGGGGTCAACAAGCTAGAACAGCCTCTTCTGCAAGCATTTTCTTAGAGATATCAGTGTAAATTCACCTGGAGAAACAATCAGTAATCCTGTAATAAAATACTGGCTCTAAAACATGCCATCATAAGGCCAATAGGGGTCCATTTTTACAATATGAAGACACCATAATATGTCCCCAAACATAGTATTGTTCAAGGCCAAATTATAATAAATACTGAACAGACAAGTGGAGACATCTATTTCCATTAATCATAGGTGATGTAATGTAGATAGAGATATGGACATAGATAAAAATATTCCAGGTTAAAAATAAAAATAAGCACAAGATGGTGATAGTTCATAAAGACTAGTTTCAAACATAGGATTCAGCACTGCCTATGAACTCTCATATTAGGTTGAAAGACCCAGAGTTTATTATTGATAAATCAGTTAAATGACATAAACTACCCTTTAAGGCTATATCAGAGACATTCCCTCCAACCCTGGAACCATACAGCTTAGAAAAGATCTCTGGTGCTGCTTTCCCAGGACACAGGCTTGGGAGTCTTGCCTTGAACCTGCAGTCCCGATGGCAAGTTCATTCTATATGGACTATGGTTCCTGTCTGAAACCTACAAGAACCACAATCAAGAGAGGCCTGCTCAAGGCCCTCCCTGTGCTTCTTCCCACATCTACCACAATGCACTGCCTTGTCTCAATCCCACTTTATACCAATTACACATTGACCTACATCTAACCATCATCTTTCCCCAGAATCAAACCATCTTTTCAGAGCTTACTGTTGTCTGTTAGTGGTACTGTTTTCTTGTAATGGTATGAAATTTGCAAATTTAGTATGTTCTTATTTTTAAAAAGAGTCAAAAATAAAACTTCACAAATTAATCAAAGTGAATATTTTAAAGACACTTTACCCCCACATCTTTCCATTCTCAGAGGAAAATAGCACTAAGTTTAGCATCAATTCTTTCTGACATTTTTTTTTTTTGCTACTTCTAACAAAAAATCAGATATAATTACATATCCTGATTTACAACTTGCTGGATCATAAAGTATTCTGTGTGAACAATTTTTTTAAATGCTGCCAAATTATTGGGATCAATTTTGGAACTCTCTTCTCTTATTCTAATCTTCCCATTTGTAGATTCCAATCTCATCAATCAAGGCCTATGGAGATTTCTTTGTAATATCATCCTGCCATTTATTCCTAACTTGACATTCCCCTGGCTGCATTTGTTAGCTCCTATTTAAGACCCTAATGTGCTTAGAGTGTAAAAAAACAGTGTTCTATCTGTTTTTTATAATCAGTGTCTCATTCTACCCTGGCCATCATATTAATTTATGATGTTTATGTTCTTAAAACTTACATTATGCATATCCCATTTCTAATCTTCTGAGTCCCCAGTACCTAAAAAATGTCAAGATCCTTTGTAATTAAGTGGCAATATTTTTTTTTCTCATTTCTTTTAACTAAAACCTCGAGAGAAAATATGAGAGAAAAAAAGAGAGACGGAGAGACTCACTGATAGTCGCATACTCTTTTATATACCTTAAATATTTTAATCCTCACATAAGTTTCAGAAAGGGGGAAAGCGATGGGTTGAAGAGGCAACTTACTTTCTACCACACAGCTGGAACTGTAGTTTTGAGTGCAAAGTGCATGTTCTTGCTATCACACTATGTTTTTCACTTCAGTCCAACAAATTTGATGCATACTACACACAAGCGCTTTATTGAGTGCCCAAGAGGATTAAAATCTTAACAAAATGAGACATAATTGACATATGGTGCCTGCCTCCCCAGTAGCAGCTCCTTCCAGGAAGCATTGCATAATGCCATGTGACTGTGTCCTGGTGCCAATCAGTTAAAACAAAGGGAGGCACTTGTTCTGTTAGCTATCACTGGGTTACAGACATGGCAAAACTCAGCAGCTCACAACGACGACGACAAATCTGCAATTTAGGTAAGGCTGTTGAGAAACATCTTGTCTTTTTTCCCTGGCATCAGTCAGAGACATTCAAAGTCTAGGGCAGGAAATCAGCTGGACTCTTGCTCACTACTCCTCTGGAGGTAGGTGCTAGATGTCATCTGGGACTTCAGTGGGTCATCATAAACACCTTTATGTAGCTACTCCACGTAGTCTTTCCCCTTCCTTATGGCTTGGAACCTGGGTTCCAAGGGCAAGTATCCCTAAAGGGTCAGGAAAAAGTTGTTTTGCACCTAGAGTTGAAAAGCTCATAACATTTTGTCCATTGCACTTACAAGCCCTCCCAGATCCAAAGGGAGAAACATGACCCCACCTCATAATGGAGGGCTCCCAATGACACATGGCATGTGGAGTAATTTTAAGAACACAATTTGCCATGGCACCTGTGGTCGTGCTAATGACTTGTCATACAAAGGTAATCTGGCACAGTCAAGTTCCCTTTCAAATGGATTTCACAGCAATTGGAGAATAAAACCACTGCTGAAGATGAACCCAGAAGGACATTGTGGAGAAAGAGGACATGATGAAGCATGTATTCACTGGAATTATAAGATGAACAGAAGTTATAAGGAAGAACAAAAGTTCTGTTCACCTGTGTATGTCCATCAGAGCTGAGTGCCAAACACAAGGCAGCAGATACTCTTTATTTGTCATAGGAAGAAATAAATGAACAAATGAAAGAAGATAGTCAAAGGAAGGGGTCCTTTTGAGGGGGGAGATGAGATTCTACTGAAAAGTTTAGATTTCAGATATCGCTGAAATGTCTAACAATCAGTGATGTTTATCTGTAACTCAGAAGGGAGAACAAGAGTCAAGGACAGGGTTTAGGAATTCATGGACAAGGGAATCTGGCTGTGAATGAGATTGACAAGGAATCTATATTACTCACGTGGAATAATGAAGTGGTTAGTAGGTTGTGCATGTGAACACCTGGATTTAATGTCTGTAAGATCAGTTTTACAACTTACTGTGTGCTTTCTTAGGTTTAGATACTGAATTTCTCTGGGCCTCATTATCCTTTAATAACATTGTTAAAATAATAAAACCTACCTTATAGGACTGTGTGTTGAAAGGTGTGATGCCTACAAAGTACTTAGAACAGATCTGGCACATGGTGAGATATCAATGCATACTAATTATCAAACCAATTAACAGTTGTCTGTGTTTTAACATCTTAAGTTTAGGAATGAACAGAGGAAAAGTCATAGAATAACACTGTGCTTGAGGGCCTTAAGAAACCTTGTATAATAATTTTATGAACAACTTCAGTTATGTTCATTACTGAATTGCCTAACATCAAATCATTGCTGATCTATTAAAAAAGACAGGTGACATGGAAAATGTTATTTTCTAGATCAATCTTTGACAAAGTCTGTGCTTTGGAAGGTCCTACAGTAGATGTTTTGTGTTAAAAATAAAGTGTGTGCTGCCCTCAAATTTAAGAAATGCTAGATTAAGCAAAATTAAATAATATTTCTTTAGCATCTATACATATTAAATGTATGTATGTATATATGTAAATATGAAATATGTCATGGTTTGCTAAGAAGAGATTATAATTTTCCAAGCCCTTTAAATTTTTCAGGGCTCATTCTGCTAAACTGATATTCTGTGAAACATAACTTCTCAGCACTTACCAAAGTAAGCCTTAAATTCATTACAGAAAGCTTTCTTGGAAAATTTCTTTAAAATGAAGCTTACTGGGACCACAATGCAAATTCTGGTTCAGAAAGACTAAAGTAGACTTAAGAAATCTGTATTTTAAAAAACTCCCTGGAAACCCCCTTTCTTTTCAATCTGTTCTTAAAAACAAACATACAAACAAAACTGGTTCCATAAAGAAGGTATGTGTTGGGGGAATTCTGCCACCAAGAAACTGACTAGAAAGTAGAATACCAAGCTTTATATGTGTTTATACTGGGTAAGCTTCAAAAACATGGATCCTGGGCACTTAAAAAAATCTAGAATTTTTTATTAAAAAATGAACTCTGGATGTGATAATTTACACTTGCTCAAGAAAGCCTGTGAACTTAAAAAAAATAAGAAATAACCACTTATGTGTCTGGGTAGGTTACTCAGAAAATGTAATGAGAACAAACATTCATCAGAGAAGAACAGCATGACAGTGATCTATGTAATAATTATGTTTTAAATATTCTTCATACAGTCTATGTAGATGAAAACTTATGTAATTATGGAAAAATAGTTGTCAGCTTTACATATAAAGAAATTTGAACTATCACCCCATGGAATATCTGATAGATTTCTAAGAATTTTCAACTGAATTTTAAGACAGAGTCAGTTTAGAACTTTTGAACTCATGTTAATACAAGTTGGACTCTCAGCATGCCTGTTTAAAATTTACTGCAAGAACAGGCTCCTTAACCAAGATTGACTTGGAAACCAGCCAGACCTGAAAACATACTAACCTAAGAGATATACTTCTAAATCTAACCTAAGAAATTATCTTAGAACTGTTTTGGAAATCCAAGAATTTTTTTTTTTTGTAAGCATTCTTCCTGGGAAGAATTCAGCAAAGATGAATAGTTTAACATATTCCTATTTTTACAGACTGCTTCAAAGCTTTTATGGTAAAATTAGATAAAAGCATGACATCACTTCCTCACCTCTCTATGCACTCAAGCAATTATTAATTTTATGTGTCTGGCAGAATGGGCTTTGTTTGTGGTCAATCTTGGCCTTTTTCATCAGCTCTGGTTCTACTCCGAGTAGGAATGAGAATAAATAAGTGTATGAGAGACCCCATGGTGCACTCTTACAGACTGAAAAAAAGACTGAAGAGACATGACAACGAAATATAACACATGTTCTTAGATTGGATCCCATAAAGAATAATATTGGGATAATAAATTAAACTTGAATGGAGTTCATGAATTCCATGTTAGTGTCAACAATGATTTCCTCAATTTGATCCTTGTATTATAGTTATCTGGAGAACATCTTTTTCTGAAGGGTTATATATTAAAGTACTCAGGGGTGATGAATACTGTGTTCACCATTCATTTCCAGAAAAAAAAAAAATGTACTTAGTGCTACCTTTGCAGTTTTTCTGGTTTATCATTGATTTTTCTCAGGTTCTCTAGGTAAACTATCCTGTCCACTGGAAATGGTTTTATTCCTTGGCTAATACCTCAAGAATACTGTTCAAGAGTAGCGGAGATAATGAGCATGCTTACCTCTTTCCTAATTTTACTTGAAATACCTCTGGTTTTAAAAGGACCAAGGTAGGAAGCTGAAGTAGGAGGATTACAAGTTCCAGGCCAGCCTCTGCAATTTAGCAAGACCCCATATCAAAATAAAAAACATAAAAAAGAACTGGGGATATAGTTCAGCAGTAGAGTACCTTTGGATTCAAAGCCTAGTACCAACAACAGCAACAAAGGAAGAATCAATGTATTTTAGAAATTTGAGTCAATTCCTAGTTTTCTTAGTGTTTTTTCCAGGAACAGTCACTGAATTTTGTCAAGTTTTGTTTTGTCTTCTTGCATCTGGGGATAATTGTGTGATTATTCTTCTTACATTTACTAATATGGTATTTATATTAACAGATTTACTCATATGAATCATACTTGCATTCCAGAAATAAATCTTATTTTGCCACGGTATATTTTCTTAGTGTCCTGTTTGGTTTTGTTTTCTAATGTTTAATTTAGCATTTTTAAATTGATAGAGGATGGTTGCTTACAAACATATTTACATTTAGAACCATTTTCCTCCATATTATTTTTAAGAGACCAGCTTCCAGGAAGTGGGGCTTGGTGCTAACAGAAAGGACAAAGGAGACAGTGTAATATAGAGATGGAAAGGCCTGACTCTTGAGGTACCTAGACCTTGGGGAACTTGCTCATCCCTTCTCTTACTTTATGACCTTAGAGAGGTTATTCCTCCTCTTCTGCCCTCAATTTTCTCACCTTTCACATAGGAAAACCTATCACAAATGGTTGCATGAGAATTAAATGATAAAATGTCTATAAAGACGTCAGTACAGTGTCTGATACAGTGTAAACCCACATGAATATTGGGATATTTCATTATAAAGAACTATTTTTATTTTTTTCTTTTCCTCTTCTAAAAATGTACTTTTTTCAAAAAAGATTTTGGTGCTGAAGAGCAAACCCAAGACCTCATGCATGCTAAGTGTTACACCACTGAGCTACACCCCAGCCCCTCTGACTTCTCACATTGTACTAAAGTGGTGTGTGTGGGGGGGGGGGGGTGTACAGGTGCTATGGTTTCCTAGGGAGACACTCAGTGTCTCAGTTTAAACAGTCTCCTGCATTTTGCTCTGACTACCAAGTCACAGAGGAGAAGCTGAGAGAGCCAGGTTTGTATTTCGTCCCTTCTTTTATTGTTACCTCTTTCCAGACTATAGGTTTGAATTTAAGCAGTAATCTCTTGATGGGTGTCAACTGGGCACAGAAGGAGGAATTGTGAAAGAAATGGAAAAATAAAATGTCTTGAACATGTACTGGGTACTATGTGGGTGTGTCTGCAAGGATTAGATGAGGAAAGAGGAAAGGTTGGGTTGAAATCACAAAATCTGAGAATCATCTTGGAAAGAAGGTGAGTGTGAGCATCATCTCTTTATAAACACTGAGATCAGTTTTTGTTCTTTTCTTCACCCATAACCTCCTCAAACAGGGCATTAAAGAGATGAAATTTCCCTTCCTGGAGCTCTCAACTACTTTATCACTTGGTATTTTGAGCACCAGGCAGTCACTTCATGCAGGGCAGGAGCCATATTTCCAGGATCCCCCAGTGTCGGGGAGGTAAGGAGGGCACCCATTCAGAGGTGCGGTCATTCCAGAGCCCCTTACTAGGACTGCAGAGATGACAGTCTTCTCACTAAGAATATTGTGGAAGTGCCTGGGGAAAAGAGATGGGCCTAAAATCACTGAAGCTAGGAAGCTGGAGTTAGGAGGAAAAGCACAGCTCGTGGGAGACTGCACAGCGCAGGCTTCAAGAAGCGGACTGAACCAGACCTAATCGCATATTTGTCTGTTTCTTCTTGTTGACATTGGACAGATCTTTATGTTTTCTTCGAGCTTTAATTGTATTGTCTGTAAAATGAGGGAAAAGTACCTAATAGCTATGGATCTGTGGTGAAGATTAAAGGAGATAACGTAGGTAAAACACTTAGCAAAGGATCTGGCATCTAAGTCTTAAATAAAATGGTGGTTGCTTTTTATCTGGTCTTTAGCAGTGTTCTGCTTTTACCTCTGTCAATATTCCTTTCCTCAGACCTGTCTTTTTTTTTTTTTTTTAAGACTTAATTTTAGAGCCGTTTTAAGTTCATTGCAAAACTGAGCAGTTACAAATGTTTTCCATATACCCCCTATCCCTGCATGCATAGTCTTCCTCTCTATTGACTTCCCCATTAGAGTAGTACGTTTGTTATGATTGATGAATCAATGTTGTTCCATCAAAATCACCCAAAGTCTACAGTTTACTTGGGAGTTTGCTCTTGGTTTGTATAGCCTATGACTTTTGACAACTCTATAATGACATAGACCCACCATTATAGTATCATACAGAATATTTTCACCACCTTAAAAGTCCTCTGTGAAGCTCCCTTTTAAAAACAGTTTTATTGATATATAGTTTATAAACCATATAGTTTGCCTGTTGAAAGTGTAAAGTTCAACCCACTTTTCACATATCAACCCACTTACCCAGAATCATTATTCCCCCCAAAACTATACCCACTGTCCTTCCTCTACCTCCCCCAACAAGCAATGGGTAACTACTAATCTACCTTCTGTGTCTATAGATTTGCCTATTCTGGACATTTCATATAAATTAAACCATACATTCAAGAGCTCCCTGAGGAGTTCCTGGCTTTCAGTTTGGGCATCCCTCACCTTTAATGTGCCCAGTGTTCTCTTCAGGAGTGCCCCAGGAGATGACATGGTCCTAGCATCATATGGGCTCCAATTTGTTGGACACATACTAGGTCAAATATTTTCTCACTTCCTTCTCACAGTGACTCTAAGGTGAAATATTATCGTTTTCATTTTACAAAACAGGTAGATGCTAAGGAAGACTGGGTTATCAAATGTCACAAAACCAGTAATGTACATTACCCCATAATGTGACAACTCCCATCTCTATTTGAAAAGCTTAAGACGTATCAGGATTTGTTTAAATTGTCCCTGATATATTAAGGAGGATGGATTTTAATGGTAGCAGAACTGGAGGTAGAAAGACCAGTTAAAGGTGTATATAACATTTCAGAGGAGAGATGTCAATAAACAGTTAAACTAGGGCATTTCGTTAAGAGAGTGAGGCACACTCTGTAATATGTGAGGCAAAACTCATCAGGCCAATATGACTTACTGGAACTGATATGTGGGCACAGGGGAAAGTCTAGTATAATTTGGGTAAGTGATGGATGATGGGATCATTATCTATGAATAGAAATACAAGAAATGGAGCCAATATGGAATGAAAAGAAAAACTAAATTTTGAACATATCAAGTTGGCATATATCTCTAGAGTATATAAGTACAGAGTATAAAGTATCCAAGTATAGAGATACATACTTGAAGAATGTAGATTATGAGAAATTTGATTTTTCTCAAAATGGGAGAGAGTGAGCTAAGCTACCATCTTCCTCCTCAGCTACATCCCCAGCCTTTTTTATTTTGAGACATGGTCTTGCTAAGATATTTAGGCTGGCCTCGAACTTTCAATCCTCCTGCCTTAACCTCCGAAGTCACTGGGATTATAGGTGTGTGCCACCACACCCAGCAAAATATCAAGAACTCTTGAACTCAAAATGGTCAAATGAACTAGTTATTTCTCCAAGTGAAATGTATAAATAACTAATAAGCACATGAGAAAATGCAAAATATCATTATCTATTAAGGAAATGCCTATCAATTACATAATATGACACCACTTCACACCCATTAGGATGGCTATGATGAAAAAGACAGATAAAATCAAGCATTGGAACCAATATTATTCTCCATAATATGGGATTATGTAAAAATTAAAATAAACAAAAATGACAAAACACCTAAGAGGGTGGCTGGTAAATAATAAGTGCAGGATAAAAACAGAAAATGAGCAACAAAAAACCCAAGCAAATACAGCCAGGCCAAGAAAAATGTCCCTCTTTTGGTCTATGTGTTGTCTAGTAGCACAGTAGTCCTCCTTTGTATATGTTTTCAATTTCCATGGTTTCAGTGTCCCACAGTCAATCTTATTCTGAAAATATTAAATAGAAAGTTCCAGAAATAAACAATTCATAAGTTTTAAATTGCATGCCCTCTGAGTAGCATGAGGAACTCTCATGCCATCCTACTCCATCCTGCTTGGGATATGAATCATCCCTTGTCCAGTGTATACATATCATATATGCTACCTCCATGTTAATCACTTAGCTATTTCAGATATCAAATCAACTGTCGCTGCATTGTGGTGCTTGTGTTCAAGTAACCCTTATTTTACTTAGTAAAGGCCCCATAAAGTAAAGGTATTGATGCTGGCAATTTGGATATGCCAGTATATCTGATGGAGTTGGAGATATGTCAAAGATCAGCCACAAAATGTTCCTTTTAAGTGGAAAGGTGAATTTTCTTGATCAAATAAGAAAGAAAAAAAAATCACATGCTGAAGTTTAAGATCTATAATATTATATCTACACACAGAGAAAAAATAACATAATTTGCATAACTTTTATTACAGTATGTTCCATTTTTATTAGTTAATATGAATCATTTACTAGGCCTAATTTATAAATTACACTTCCTCATAGATACAGGAAAAAACATAGTATATATAGGGTCAATACTATCTGCAGTTTCAGGCATCCACTGGGGTTGATAAAAGGGAACTTCTGTACTTATTTGCAGGAGTTTGTTTTTTTTTAAAAAAATCTATAAACATTCCATCCAAAAATGGTGCTTTCGTTGGTGGTGATGGTGGTGTTTAAGTTTTGTCATTCTAAAGGAGAGTTAGCAGTGAGATAACAGGATGACCCAGGATATCTGCTTTTCAACTTCAAAAGGACTCAGTGTTTCCCAGATATTCAACATCTTGTGTTTAACAGATGAAGCTCTGTTGACCTTTAGTATTTAGAGGTCAGTTCAGCTTTCAACTTCCCAATCATGGTATCTCTCTTTTCTGGCAGAATACAGACTGGCATTGGTCCCAGTGTCTCCTTTGAGAATCACCAGAATATCCTGATGGAGGAGGAAGATACCCAGAGAGAAGAGCCTGAGGAAGATGCCCAGAGAGAGGAGCCCAGAGAAGAAACCCAGAGAAAGGAGCCCAAACAAGATGGAGTTGGTGATGCACAACATTTTGGTGAGAACTTTCCCAGTGTGTACTTCATTCCCAGAGACTTTAAACACATACTTACAAGTACCTTCTCCACAATACATGCTAAGAATGAGCTAGTATTTTCCACTATAAATTCAGTAGTCCAGCAAGCACCAGGAAGAGAGTCTGAGGCTGATGATCCCTGCCCAGAGTTCTGGTCACAAGCTCCCCGACAGGCACTGCTCCATACCTCACTGAAGTCATGCTGAGGGTTTGTTTAAACCAGATACTAGGCGGCAGGAAGATGAAAGTAACTGGTGTGTAGAGGTCTTTTTCAGTGGCTCACCAGTCATTTAGAAAGCAAAGCCTGCACAGAATGGGTGGGATGGCATGCATAAAGAAAGGTCCCAAGTTTTTAGGCTGTAACAGAGCAATTGATCCTACTGTCTCCTCCCAGGAGGGACAAGGCTCCAACTCAACTACTTCCAATTCATAGGGTATGTGGTGCTGGTTGAAATGTTTCTAAAATGTTTACTGACACTAAAACAGAATGAATGGCTTTATAAATTGTCCATTTTCTTCATTATTTTTATTATGTATCAGATAAACAAGTAACCAGGGGGGCTCAGGGATTTATTGGAGATCTGATGTGAGCCAAACTCATTAGTCTTTCCCTATGATCAGCTGACTGTGCACAGCACAGTCCTCTTCTACTAAGGGTGATTTCAAACTAAGTTTAATTTTTCACTTACTCATTATGCTAAATTCTAGACACAAAGAGTTAAAATAAAAAGCTCCAGAAAACCAGAAACATATATATTCACACACACACTCACACACAGATTGATTTTTAAGGAATTGTCTTACTCTATTGTGGGCAGTCTGTAGAGTGTGTGTATCTCAAGAAGACAGGAATGGTAAAAGAGAAAAATTGAAATGACAGTGACAAAATACTTTGGCACTTGACTAAAACTGGGCACGGAGTTGGGCAAAGCTTTCTGGAGTGGGTGATTCTTGTATTAACAAGTACTAGGTAAACTGTGGTTATGAAGGAAGAGGTGAATCAGTGTGATACATGAATAACTGAGTATTTTGTTGTGATTTGAACGTCCCCTCCTTGTAGAAAGAGGGAAGAAAAGGTAAACTATTTGGAAGTAACCTAGAGTATCCAGATGACTTATCTTGTGTTGTTTGTTTTTTTTGCTAACCTGAGGATTCCTGATTTATTTTATCCTAAAGTCTTTGAGGAGTCACTGAAGAATTCCAAGCATTGAAGTAATACAATTAGATTTTCAGTATTCAAGACCAGTTTATGTAATTATTCAACAAATATTTTGGTGTCCATTATGTATGCCTTATTGCACTGGGAATATAAGGGGAAAAAATCTCTGCCCTCACAAAGTTTAGAATTTTGTGGGAAAATGGGGGAGGGTGACTAATAAAATAATTGAAAATTTAATTTGTGCTGTTGAGACCAGAAACTTGATTTAGGGGCTTATTATAATCCCAAAGTCTGGCTACTCCAGCTCTCTAGCCATCACATCCAACCATAAACACAAGCTTCAAAATCTGAGCCATTAATAAGCAACTCCACTATTCCCCATCACTTCTCATGTTTAAATGCACAGGGCCTTGGGTTTGATGCTTCTAGACCCTTTCTCTAAGATACGAATCTTCCATCTTCCTTTAGCTTGGGTAAGCCTTGCTTACCACAAACCTAGTGTCCCTCCAGTCCCAGGTCTAAAAAGAATCCATCTCCCCTGATCTCTGGACTTATTCCTTCCCATCTCTTCAAGTGGGAATTGAAAGTAGCATATAATCAATGAAGGTATATAGGATAAGGCAAAGAGTATTACTAACAAATATTTAAGAGGTAAAAAGGCATAGGAATGTAGCTTAGTAGAAGGGCACTTGCCTAGTATGTACAGAACCCTGGGTTAAATCCCCAGCACTTAAAAAAAAAGAGGTAAAAATTATATGATGTATGATAATAGCTATGAATTATTAGTAGGGATTAAGGAAGCATGAGAAACTGCATACAGTTTCCAGATTTGGGGAGTTGGATATAGGGTGATCTTTACTGAATCATAGAATATAACAAAGAAAGAGGCTGAGGGGTCACATGGGGGATGGTGACAATGATTTGGTCTGCTATGTTGAGGGGTATTCCTTTGGAGGTGTGTAATATGTGACCCCTAACCTCCTCCATGTGTCCCCCATGACCCTCCTTCTTTCTTGTACTGAGGATTGTGGCAATTGGAATGGAAAATAAGGACTGCTATTTCCAATAATACCAAAGCATTCAACTCTTTACAAAGTCATTGAGGATTTAACCAGAAATACTCTTAACAACCCATGAGAGTTAAAACTCTTTTGAGAAGTAATTGCCAGTGAATTATTCATCAAGTGTAATGTTGCCTTCCACTGATATGGATCCTTCCAAATTGCCAGTGTAAAGAATTTTCCACCTGGGTAGCCACTTTGATAACTTCTGCATGTGGGACAAAACTAGCTTTCCAAGAGGAAAGCAACAAACCACACTGGGGCTTGTGTTGACATTGCTCATCAACGCTCAACAAATGTGAGGAATTGGACTCTCCTAGGAAGTTTCCCTTTCCCAGCACTTCAGTTTTGTGTGTGAGGTGGGGTGGTGTGAGGGGTAACCAGATCTGACCTCGGCATTTTTTTCAGAGGAATCAGAAAAAAAAAAAAAAGCCCCAGAAAACTGGGCCAATAGTCTTGGTGTAGACTTTAAACATACTTATATTTGCTTTTCAACTACCACATTCACTTCAATAAACTTAATGTTTCTCCTGTGTATTATTAGGTTGTTAAGTTTTGTATAAAGCTAACTAACTCTAATATTAACACTAAAGGTATAGT
Source organism: Sciurus carolinensis (assembly GCF_902686445.1). Classification (NCBI taxonomy): domain Eukaryota; kingdom Metazoa; phylum Chordata; class Mammalia; order Rodentia; family Sciuridae; genus Sciurus; species Sciurus carolinensis. Next base: position 80,714,838 of record NC_062221.1, on the reverse strand, counting down.
ATATCCATATGCCCATGCTAAAGTTCTGGAGAGTCTTATATCACTCTTGGAAACACAATGTTAATACTATCTTAAGAATTGACCTTTGAAAATTGATAATAAGAAAATGACATTTTAAATAGAGTTTCTTTGGGTTCTCATTTGGACCACACAGCAAGTAAATTTTGATCATCTTTATGGCATATTTATAACTTACAGAAATTCCTGGTTCTTGAGGATAGCCAGAAATTCAAATGAGTCTAGAAGGATTGTACTAGTTGTAAACATGACTACCTGTATCAGAAATAAATTCTTCCAACATCCATTTTGAACTCATTGGGGACTAACAGTAAATCTTTTACTTTCTTTCTTTCTTTTTATATTTTTTGTTTGGTGTTTATTTATTTTTTTAATTTTTATTTTTGACACTGGGGATTGAACCCAGGGGTGCTTTACCACTGAACTATATTCCCAGTCTATTTATTTATTTATTTATTTATTTATTTATTTATTTATTTATTGGTACTGGGGATTGGATTCAGGGGCACTTTCTCACTGAGCTACATTCCCAGCTCCTTTAATTTTTTACTTTGAGACAATGGTTTTACCTAGTTGCTTAGGGCCTCACTAATTTGCTGAGACTGACCTCAAACTTGTGATCCTGCTACCTCAGTCTTCCAGATTGCTGGGATTACAGATGTGTGCCACCGTACCTGGAATAACAATGTTTTTATTAGTTGTAGTTATAAATCTCTGATAGAACCAATGAAATTGTCCCATAATGTGGAAGATTAAAAAAAACAAAAAACAAAAAAACAAAAAAACAGGTCACAAGCTGGGCACAGCAGCATATGCCTATAATCCTAGACTCTGGAGACTGAAGCAGAAGAAGGATGGAGGCCAGACACAGCAAGGTTCTAAGCAACTTAGCAAGACTTTGTCTCAATAAAAAATAAAAGGTCGGGCAATGTAGCTCATTGGTTAAGTGTCCCTGGGTTAAATTCCCAGTAACCAAAATAAATAAATAAATGAAATAAAAATCTCACACAAGTAGGCCTGAAACTCTGGGGGAAATCATTTAATTGTTTTGTCACTAAATATCCAACACCTGACCCAACCACCAAAAGTTACCCGTTCCATATTTATTTCTGTGAGAATTGCAAGACCTTTAACTATGGAGTCACCATAACATGAAACAAAGGATGGCAGCCAGGAATGGGCAGAGATTCAGTGTCTTTCTTACCTGGGGTTTTAGTGAACATAGGTGTTGGAGCGATTCCTTTTCTGTAGGAAACATCATCAGTACACCTTTATTGGCGTCTTTAAATTTTGTGGCTAAAGCTCATCTTTCCTTCTTCCTAGGCTTATAGAATCGGGTTTTGCTTCCTGCACAGCCACTGGTTCTTCCGGTGTTTGTCAGGCAAGGAGGAGCCAGTGCAAGTTTAGAGCAAGGAAATGACATAATTAACATGGTATTAGACATGAAATCTAAAATTCAAATCCGTCTCTCCAGTTCCCCCAAATCTGGCCCCAGCTACTTAGGTCTTATCTCCTACTTCTCCCTCCTGTCTGCACGGGCAGGCTGTATTATCACATTTCCCAGCATTCCTTGGCTTTACTGTCCTCCTGCATTGCTCATGCCATTTCCTCTGCTAGATAGCCCCTTTCTTTCAATATGACGGTCACACATATGGTCTTCCTTGGTGGACTCACTGGGCACAGATACCCCTTTATCTGAAGTCATTTGTATCTTTTCTTTATAGTACCTGTTATATATTAGGCAGTAAAATCCTCAAAGACAGAAAATGCTTTCTTTGATCGCCATTTTCCCTACATCTTGCACATTGTATAGCTATTAGTAGGTGCTTAGTAAATTGGCCTTTGTTTTAACTGTTCTCATGTTTTAATTCTAATCCTGCTCTAAGTTGTCAGAAGTCTCGCGGGCAATGAGGTCCACAAATACCTGACACATCGAATGTGCACCTCTATTTCTACCCCAGGTGACTCAAAACACATACTCATGCATATGTGCACACACGCACATACATTAAAGGATGAATTTGAAATCAAGGTATGAGATAAGTGGAAGGATAGTAAAAGTCAGATAAAAAGAAAAATAAAGACTAACAGAAGAGAAACTGAATTCCCTGCAATATTGAGAAGCCCTGCTGCAGAAGTGATGGTTGTTTTCTCTATTTAAGCAGATAAGGTACAAAGAAAACTCCTTGTTTTAAGCTCTTCATGAAGGTAAAGAAGACCAATTCAAGGTCCTCAAGTAATTAGAAAGTGAGCCAGATAAAGACAGCTGGGGTAGGTTAATCTGAAGGATACACATATGCACAAGTGCATACACACATACATGCTCACACACTCATACTCGGCATACTTTCCCTGCCTGACTGTAAAATAAACTCACAGAAGAGATTGAGAACAAGGCACAAAGAGAATGTTTTGATGCAGACATTAATCACTGTATAATTAGTCAGTCTTGTAATAGTTTAAACATAAAGCAGCATGTGGGGATAATCATTAAACTGGCTGAGGAGACAAAGTTGAGATATTTGTCCTTTTGTGTCCCTGGGAGGTTAAAGTGATTTCCATTGTAATTTTGGTTAATTTTCTGGTGTTTATTTGAATAGCTAACGTGTTATTTGTACTTCATCTATTTAAATGTATATTTGAGAACACAGAGTAAAATCCAAATGTCCAATAAGGTTTTTGAAATAGAAATACATCTAAGACATTAAAAAGGAGGTGAAAGGAACATCTTTATAACTATTATACAATAATTTAATAGTAAGTTTGACTGAGTCTCCTGAACATTAAAATACAAAGGGAAGCACTGGTTTTAGAGTTCTCCTTAATAATGACTGCAAATCTAATGTGAAAATGGATGAAGATACATTTCCTAAGAGATGAAAGAATATATTTTTAAGAGAGAAAAAAACTTATCCCACTACTAAATTCTAAAAGGAGTGCATAATGTGAAACTCCATTTATGTAGGACAAAGTACCATGTCACAGTCAATGTCATTAACAACAAACAAGTTCCACAGAAGAATGAGTGTGGTTGGAGACCATTCTTTTGATTGCTCTGTTAGTGTTATCTATCCCTGTGCAAAGAAATATCACATTAATCCATAAATGAGTGTTGAGGATAACAATTTGTTTCTCAACGAGGGTAAATAATGCACTCAAATGAGTTGGCTGGTAAAGTGGCTGAGTCAGGTCCTTTACCCAGTTTGGGTGATGGATTGGCAAGAAGAAAAGTGGGACAATACCAAAATTTTAGACCTGATGCGAGGATGATTTCTGTGGCTGAAGAACAGAGGGAGGAACTTCAGTGGAAACGTTAAGTGTGAGAAGTTCAGTAGGCATCGAAGTGGGCAGTTGCCAGGAGCCTGGAATTCAGGGGAAAGGGCCAGGCTAGAGGTAAAATTTGGTAGTAATCAACATATAGATAGCATTTAATGCTATGAGACAAGATGAGATTCCCAAGGGAGTGAGACTAGAGAAGAGGTCCCAAGTTTGAACTCAGAACACTCCAGGGTTCTGAGATTAGATGAAAAGAAAGAACCAGTACAGGAAAGTTAAAAGGAGCAACAAGTGGGTAGGAAGAAAACTGTGAAAATGTATCATGGAAGTCAAGTAAAAGTGATTCCAGAAGGAGAAAGTGACCAACTGCTAATTGTGCTGATAGTCTTAAGTAAAATGAAGACCAAGAAACAATTTTTTAATTGCATAGTTTGATTTCAACAAGAACAATTCTAGGGACATAGTAGAAGCAAAGCCTGACTGATGTAAATGGGAAGAATGAGAAGAGAGAAGTTGAAGACAGCTTTTCTTAACAATTTGTTAAGGGAGTTTTGCTGTAGCTGAACAGGAAAAAAAAAAAAAAAAGGTGTGTGTGGGGGGGCAAATGACAGGAGGGGGAAGTGAATACAATAGAGTTTGTTTTTTAAGATGAGAAAAATAACACATTTAAGTTCATGAGGATGACCCAATAAAAGGGAGACATTTATATATGTAAGAGAATTACTGGAGCCTTTAACCATTGAATTGATCCATGTATATTTCTATAGGGCAGAAACTCAGAAAAGAAAAAAAAAAAAGTCCTATAAAACATTAAGCATTCTTGTAGGTGAGGTACTCCATGAAGTTAGAAGCTGGACTTACACTTGCTTAAATGAAAAACATATGGAATAAGCAGTTTGTTAAGTGACTATTGAATCTACTCACGGTGACAGGTACTTTGCATTTTAACTGACCTCCCGCATTAGTACTATTATTACTATATTAGAAATGAAGAAAATGTTTCTGGGAGCTAAACGACCTAAAAGCCACGCCATCCCAAGTTAAATAGTTTGTTGTGCTTTCCTGTGGTTGTGCGTTCCTCCAGGGCTGTTGTCTTTCATCCCTGTAACCCCAGAGACTGACCCAGAATTTGGCAGAGATTTGCATTCTCGCCTGCGGAGGTGGACTGTGGGCAGTCCTGGGTCCATTTCGTTGCCTTCCGAGGAAGCACCGCTGAAGGACGTTCATATCAGCATCGTTTTCATTGGTTACTGCAGCTCAGAAAAATGTTAGAAAATACAGAAACTTTAAAGGGAAACGACTGCAAGGCAATCGGTATGAATGAATTCTAAACCTCCTGACTCCAGCCCTTGCCTGAGGTCGTTCGCCTACGATTTTGCACAGTTGCTTTTCTGACGCATCAGGTAAACCTGCCCGGGGGCGAAATGTCTAGAGGAGGTGTGGTCACCTGGAGTTTCCCCAGAAGAAACTTCATCTTCGATGAGGAAATCATCACTCAGGGACGTGTACTCTCCCGCCCTTCTTCCAGCTCATAAAGTTGCCTCAAAAGTCTATACGACCTTACTGTGAGTGCAGCTTTGAGAGGGTGGCGCCCAGCGATGGGGCGAACATCCAAGCTCCTCCAGCAGCAGTAAAAATCCCCGACAGCAAACTGCCCAGGAGCGGGGAGGGTACCCGACTATACTGCTCGAATTCCTCGGTGCCTGCCGCTGTGCTTAGGTAGGGGGCCGAGGGCGCGGGACCCAGAGGCGCGGAGCCCACCAACGCGGCCTGAGGGGGTGGGCATCGAGGCGTGGCGTGGCGCACCAACTCTGCCTTCCTGTCTCTTGTGGTGAGGACCAGGTTGCGCCTCCGCGCCAGGTGAGAAGAGGGCTGCGGTCCGCCGCGAGCAAGGGGCTGCGCTGCTTCTGCGCTCCGGGCGGCTCTTTGCCGACAATGCCTCCCCCGCCGCGGAGTTGGTCGCTGCCGGTTGCGCAGCGGAGGGTTGGGGGCGGAGAGGAGGCAGTGGCCGCCTGGACCGAGGAGGGGCGCGCTGACTGCGCAGCGCGAGTCCGAAGTGGCTGGCGGGCGCACGGTAGTGACTGGAGCTGCGTCCGGACCCGGCCAGGGCCGAGACTGGGGCTCGAGGGAGGGAGAAAGGGAGGGCGGAGGCAAGGGCCAGGCCACAGGGTGGCGGGACCAGCGGAGAGCGGTAGCTCGAAAGAAAGATGAGACGGTGAGTGGGCGCCTAGGGCGCAGACTTTCTTAGCTTCTCTTGCAGTCAGTAGGGACAAAAGCCCGGGCCAGGGTCGGCGGGGCCCGAGCTATGCAGCTTTAGGGTACTCGGAACCCCATTGTATATGACTCTGGGGAGCTGCGTGAACCTCCAGTTGAGGGGGTCCTGGAGAGAGGTGAAGGAGATGATTCCAGAGTTATTGTAGGGAACTGGCGGGATTTAGGGGTACCGGGGGAAACTTTTGCCGACAATTCTGAAATGTTGAAAAAGAGAGGAATTGGGTTCTTTTGGATAGGTTCTTGCGAGAGAAGGTCCGCGGCTGGCTGGATGGTGTGGGGCGTGGGATCCAGAAAAGATCCTTCTCCTGTCCCCAAATGTCTGGCTAGCTAGGCTTGAGTTTCAGTCTTGAGGCTTTCCAACCAAGAGCCTACGATACCAATTCAACTTTGGATCTCCTAAAAGTTTTATGATGCAGCGGTCTGTGCGCCGCTAGAGATAGAAACTGGAAACCTTGAGAGATTCGACCCTCTGTTTCTCCAGCGCCCTGTACCGCGGAGTAGTGAAATGTTTGTTGGTACATTTAATAACTTCGCACTGGCAGTCATCACTTATTAAAGCGCTGAGGACCTGGCTAACTCCCGCCACCGCCAGGAAATTAAAAGGCTGACAGGCTGTCCCTCCCAGGGTTGGAGTTTCCTGTTTGAAAGAGCTTTCTTTGGAAGGCGAACCTGCTTCCAGTGGTTTCTCATTTACCTTTCTTATGTAAAAGAAGGACTGACACCTCAGCTTTTTATGTAGGTAGTCTTGCTCAGGACTGGAAATCATCTGGGCTGGCCTGGTCCTCTTGCCTAAAGTCTTCCTTCTGCAACTCTAAAGAGTTGTAGGATGCAAGGCAAGTCACAACCAGGTGCAATTGGGAGGGGATAAGATAGAGGCATTAAAATGTGGAGTCCTATTAGTGTACATATTTGACAGCCATATTTCCTTCATCATATGAATGTATAGATCACAGATGGAGATTTTCAACTATTGGACTTGTAACTTTAAGCTTCCTAGTTTGTTTTAACCCGGATGATTGAGATTTGTCTTCTGTCTGAATTCAGCTGGAAGAGATCTGAATGAGGTCCACAGTTTCAGAGGGTTAAACTTTTGCCCTTGGAGCACTTGAATTCTTGGTTCCTGGTAGGATAGCAACAGAGTAGTTGGGTTTAGGATAAATAAACCTTTGGAGCTACCCACTATTTAAAAGAATAGCTATATGCCTAGTGCCATTGCCCTCAATTGTGTAAATATTTGTTTGAATAAAAAGCTGAGGTTCTTTGAAAAGTAACGGTGCTGTCTATACATGGCTCCCTTTTCACATCCTCTACTTAGTGATTTAAAGGGCTTTTTCTTTACACGTTTAATGTGGAAACTTAAACATATGTGCTTAAGAAGCTGCAAAATCTCCAAACCATCAATAACTGGTGTTAACTTTAATATCACAGAAGAGTTGAGCTTTTGCTCTCAGTGTAGCCTTCACCTTCAGAGACCCAAAGGTTTGCAAATCCCAGCCATTCTCACAGATGGAAAAATGAGATGTTTGGCTTAGGGTAGTCATCATTTCAGTCAATTTGCAGGCTTTAGTCTGCTTCATGCAGCTGGCAGCTGCTGTTCTTTTGGGGCTAGACTGGCTGCAAGGGGTGTCTCCTCCATCTCTGTGTAATGTGGGAGAAGGAAAGATACTTAGGAAATTGGGCTAAAAGCTTGCTAAATCCTCTTTTCAAGAACTTTGGCCAAAGCTGACTGCTTCAGAAATATTTTATTTGTGTGTGTGTGTGTGTGTGTGTGTGTGTGAAGGAAAGTGAAGAAAAAGCCAAAATGAGTAAACCAAACTCTCTGCTCTCTAGTTCTATTTTCTATTTTGAAGTCTGTAAGCAGGGTTGGTTTTAGAATGCATTGGAGAGTTACTGTAGAAGATGTGATTACTTTAGAATACTTTTATAGAGTAATTGATGTTATGGTTAGCTTACAGTAATAGAGGTTAGGGTATGCTAATTTTCAAATCTTAACAAGGAGGCAGTCCTATGGATGACTTGGAAAGTGAGTGACTATATTTTTCAGGGGGAATGCCTGTGGTTTATAATCTGTTAAGTCTTGGTGTACTTTGTGAATTGTGTAAATGTTATCTATTTGGAAAAAAAAAAAAAAAACACCTTCTAAAGGATGTGTTTTTTCTTAAAGATGCTGCTATGTGTGACAGCAGGGGTTCTCCTTGGGGGAAAGGGTTTGTTGCCCAGAGGATGCTGGAACAATGAATTTTTGTCACAGCTGGGAGTAGAGGAGTACTAACATCTAGTGAATAGAGACCTTGGATGCTGATGAACTTCCTGCCTAGAACACACAAAGAATCATGGAGCTTCAAACCCAGTACTAGAATATTGCCTCAGGGACAGCTGTAAACAAGATTAGGGTTCTTAATTTAATTTAGATCTTCAAGAAACTTATTTAAATTTAAGTGTGTGTGCTCAATACAAAGAGATCATGTCAGAGAAGCCTTTTCTCTGCAGTAGAGTCTTTTACCCTTGGCATTAAGAGTCTCAGTATACCATAAACATGGGAAAACTTGAGTTCATTGATGACTCTAAGTTGACTTTAAATCACAGTAATTTGGAGTGTAATTTGGAGCACAAGAGAGCCTCAGAGCTCACAAAGTTCAACCTTTTAGTTTTACAAATGAGGTGTCCAGATTAGTGACTGGCAAGCTCCAGTGGTTAAGGGCATATCTCTAGTTGTAACCCAGAATTACAAAATTTAAAATTATGTCTTTGGGCAAAAGGGAATTTAGAAAATTAACAAATGAATAAAAACTGGGCCTGACTAATTGTGAGAGAATAAACTCTTAGATGGGGGAGGGGTGGCATTAGCCTTGATGACTGTGAAGCATATGTTTGGGTGCATCAGCCCCAAGAAGGGGATAATTCCATTGTGTGGCCTGTGACACTCCTGAAGCCTGAACCATCCTTTCCATGGCAAAGTGGGCAACAGATGGTTCCACAACACAGCAGATGCTGCTTTTGAATCCAGGTACAAAACAGAACATTTGAGATTTTCCACCCCTGCCTTCCTTATCCATTAGGAGCAGAGTACATGAATGGTTAGGGTTGTCTTAGAAAGAAAAGTGAGAGAGGCCTCCTGAGCATGTAGGAAAGAATACCTGGCATCTAAGGATGCCATCTAAGGATGACTATGTTTTGGGGCAATTGTAGGAAAAATTCATAAACTATGGGTGGGTATCTAAGATGAATTCAGTCGCATAGAGCTTGGATTAGGAATCTAAAGACATTTCAAATGTGAGTATTTTTTGGACAAGTAGGACAAAATAATTCTGAGGTAAGAGGAATCTTACAGATTCTTTTTATCTGACACCTTTGTCCCCCACCCACTAAGTTGGCTGGGTAGTGGCAAAACAAGCCAAATAACCTAACTCCTGAGCTACTGCACTTATTCTTACACCCCACCATGTCTACTGTTCCATCTGTGTACCTAATGGGGAAGAAAATGATAGAATACAAAGTTATTGTTAATTTCCTGGGAGAGTCTGATAAGTATGATATTCATGAATAGCTCTGTGTATGGAAAGGATTTATCTCAATGAGTTTTTCATTATCAGAGAGTTGTGCACATATGGTCTGATCAATTGCAAACATGTGTGCTCTCAGGTTCATGTTACTATGGTTAGACATTAGGCCTTTGATTAGGGGTTCTAGTGCTGTGTGCCAAGACATTCTGCTATGGTAGTTATCTCATCTAATCCTCAAATCTGTGAGGTTCTGACAGTTTAGGAGGGCTCTTAGTAAACTTTTCCTGGGAGAGGGTAGAGCTGGGAACAGTGCTGAGGGAGCTAACATTGTAACAACTGGCGAATGGGTACACCTCAAAGCAAAGTACATGCAACAGCAAAGTACATACAATATATTAAAAATGACTCCTTTAAGGGATTTGCCCCCTGCAGGTGCTGCACTAAAGGGGTAATAGCCTTTCTTTTTTTGATTCATCGTAGGCAAATGGGGTACAACTTTCACCACAACAGCCTTTTTATTACCACTTTTTATCTGACTATTCTTGTTACTCTTTGTGTGTTTTTTTTCTTTTTTCCTTCAGATGATGAGAGAAGAGAGAGAATATTTTTTCAAAATATTCATTACTGGAAATATTTTTGGAGATTTGATTAATGTGACTCTTGTCTTTTGAAAATAAATGGAATCAAAACAATAGTTCAGTTTTTCAGATCTCTTCAACATAAACATTTAGTAATCATCTCAGAGTCACCCAGAAATTTGACCTTCTAGGGGCTAAATTTGCACACAGTTGTTTTCATGATGTTTAGGGATTTTTTAGACATTGTTGAAAAGAAGCTTTGTGTTATAGCTGCTTTAAAGGTGGGATTTTTAAAGCAGTATGACAGCTAGTGATAAATAAGAGAAACCCAAGTATAAAATCATTTTATTTAGGTGAGGGAACATCAGGGGTTGCAGAAGCTTGCTATACAAAGAAACAGATAAATAACGTGTAGACCAATAAGCTAAATTATGTGGAGAAGTCTTTAGAGTTTTTAGAAGAGCTATTTGTTTAGTGCTTATAACTTGAATTTATTAGATGCACTACTTTTCTTTACAAAGTAAGATGAAGAAGAGTTTGTACACCCCAATATTTGATATTGTTACCTTAAGTAGGGTCAGTCTTTTCTAAGACTTGCTGTTAAACCTAGAGCTCAGTGGAAACTAGTGTTGATCTTCTTAGAGTGTTTTGTTTACATATTGCATGTGACTTTTCCAGATGGCAGTGTGCCCGTGCAATTAACCTATGAAATAGCAAAAACAAAAAGCTAAAGTTTATAAGAGTTTTCCAAGATTCATTTCTTTTTGGGGGGAGGGGATCCTGTGGATTGAACTCAGGGGCACTCAACAACTGAGCCATAAACCCAGCCCTGTTTTGTATTTTTTAAATTTAGAAACAGGGTCTCACTGAGTTGCTTAGCATCTCGCTTTTGCTGAGGCTGGCATTGAACTCTCGATCCTCCTGCCTCAGCCTCCCCAGCCACTGGGATTACAGGTGGGTGCCACTGTGCCTAGCTAAAGATTCATTTCTTGACCACTTTACTGCTAACACCAATGCAAGTAAAAAGCAAGGGAAGGCCAACTTAGGCATTCTTTTGACCAATTCAGACCTAGTCTGTATAGTGCTTTATAGCCAAGAGATGCTCAGAGGGGACTGGTAAGTGATGCCTGGCTGCCACTCTGCTTACGTCATTGCAGAAGTAGGTTTTCAGGAACAGCTTAAGGTTTGTTAAGGAAATTTCAAACCATGGGAATGTAGACAAAATACCTCTTGTATATCATGCTGAATCTAATATCCACACTCTATTACATTAACATAATTCTGACCAGGCCTTTTTCCCACTATGTTATGCCAAAACAATTCACCATGCCCTTGGAATGTCATGGTCAACAGTGCCAGTGAAATCTTTTCCCAATTAGATAGCTGCCACCTTATCACTGAAACATGCTCATGTTCTGTGGTCATTTCCATTTCCTGCATTATATAATGGGCACTCTTGTGTTATTTAACCTATATCCCTGGGAGTTCAGAAAGAAATCAGAAAGCACATCTGGTTTACTGTCATCTTAAGTATGGGAAAACCCCTTCTAAAACAAGATGAAGACAGGTGAGGTGAAGTGGCTTGCTCTAGATCTCACTCCTTTCAGTTAATTGGCAGAACCAGGACTAGGAAGGGTGTCCTGACTCATGTCCTTGGCAGCCTGTCTACTGTTCTTTGTACTGGATTAACCATTACAATAAAAATAACATCCTAATGTAACCACTTCCTTTATTAGGTCTGGTGGCTAGAGTTATGAAAAATAGCATAGATTAAAATTAAATTTAGCCAATTGTCTTTTGATCTCTACTGGTTTGGATGATGGAAAAGTCAGCAGATTTTTGCTCCCATGTACAAAAATCTTCAATTCAAGTTCATAGTGGTAGTTTCAGGGTCAAGATAGAGGATCTTTACCTCCAGTGATTCTGGAATTCTTTATTTATCTTATTTTTTGATTGAAATTAACTTTGAGTTCAAAGAATAAAAAGGGTGTTTTTTTTATTGTTTTTTGTTTTTATTAAGAAGGGTACTTTTTTTTATCTGATTCAAAAGAGGTATCTGAAATATGGTGCATGCAAATATTCAAGACCTCCAAGTCTCCAGCACATGTCTGTCTTGATTTTCGTCGGCATCATTGTACAATGGAGGACTTTTCTGGGTTCACACGGGACTTGGCAGAGTCACCTAAACCCGGGGATGAATTGTACCAATGATCAAGAATAGGAAACATCTGGAAATATTTTTTTGGGAAAATTTAGAAATCCTCATCTAAATATTAAAACTGTATAGAATCCTGAAAACATGGATTTATAATTTCTTACTTAAAGAGCTGCTCTACTTTCAGATAAGCAGTAACAGAATTAAAAACTTTACGAGTTTGTTATTTCCTTCCTTAGCATTCATACGTAAGTGTTGTATTTTAGCATTATTTTTTCTTTGTGAGAGTGACATTCCTTACAATATGGAATGCTTGGCTATTTTTTGAATACTTTCACATTTCAACTTTCTGAAGAAATCACAGTGGTGATTTAGGTATTCCATCTAGCACTATCTTGCACGTGTGCTAAAAGAAGGGCCTGCTTACTTGTCACCTTGACAGCACATTCATTTGCTTTCAAATTTCTCCAAGGTACTTAAAAATATATCCATTTTAAGGACCTTAGTCAGAATGGTAGAGGATTGGTATTCCATACTTTAAAAAAGTCATCTAGGAGGTACAAATAAAACCCCATTCTTCTCTGTAATGTGAGCCACTGTATTTTTTAAGTCAGTGTGTATATTTAATTTTATTCGTATTGGCTAGCAGAATGAATATTTTTAAAAAAACTTTTTTTGTGGAAAATTTTAAATATACATGAAATTTAAAATTTACACTAAAAAATAGGATAATGAAGGTCCAGTTACCCATTGACACACTTGAACAATATTTACATATTTTAATCTTGCTTCCTCTGTAAAACCTCACTTTCCCCCAAAATGTGGATTGTTATAAAGCACATTGTAAACACCTTAGTATTTCATCCATAATTTACAATGTGACTCTGAGATTGGTATTTTTCTAAATGTATCATTATCACACCTTAAAAAAAAGTCAGTAACTGCAGTAGCATCTACTTTCCAGTCATGTTCAAAGCCATGTCCATACACTGTATTTAATTGGTGTATCTCCTGAATATTTTCAATCTGGAACAGTTTCCTTTCCCTCCTGAATTTCTTCCCCTTTGCCCTTTGCTGACTGAATTCATTGGTTATTTTTACCCCCTGTACAGTGTCCCATATTCTTTGTTGTTGCGGTTGTGGTTGTGGTTGTGGGACTGGGGATTGAACTCAAGGGTTTGTTACCCTAGCTTTTTTCTTTTTTTTTATTTTGAGGCAGGGTCTTGCTGAGTTACCCAGTCTGGCTTCAAACTTGGGTTACTCCTCAGCTTCCTCAGTCCCTGGGATTATTGTTGGCATGGGCCCTTGCCCAGTGAGTTTCCCACATTTTAGAATTAGGAGTATTTAAAAATATATTCTCTGTGGTGTATTTAAGAATATATTATTCTGGCCCTTTGTATTTTCTGAAATAAGAGACAGCATACTTTTAATCTGAACTATCTCAAACTTACTGAATTAATATTATATCTTCTTTAAATATTGCTAAAACTAATAACTGCTTAAACATAAATTCGAATATAATTGAAAAATATTACATCTTGATTATTTAGATAAATTCAGGAATTTTGCAAATGGGAGGATAGTTTAATGACCTAAAATTCCTTGAGGTTGTTTCTGCTTTCTCTCTTCCTTCCCTGCCTTCCTCACTGGCTACAGAGAATTATCGCAGAAAACAAGCAGTCAAATTCTTTGGACAGTCTAAAGAATATCTTAAAGTTCCTACAGACAAGCATTATTTAAGGAACTATCTCAAAAACTTCTTTAAAAATTCCTGTAATTGATATTTTAACCTCTTCACTGAGTCTTGGAAGATTCTTAAGAATACCTAATATAAAGCAATCATAGGGTAAGGAAAGAATGGAGGAAGGATGCATTGTTTAGAAGGAAATGAGGGGTGGGGTGGGGCGCACGAAGGAAAGATAATGGAATGAAACAAACATCATTATCCTATGTACAAGTACGATTATGTGAATGGTGTGACTCTACTTCGTGTACAGAGAAATGAAAGCTGTACCCCATTTGTGTACAATGAATCAAAAAACAATAAAAAAATCTTTTTAAAAAGCAAATAAATTGAACCCCCCCGAAAAAAAAAAAATCCAGACATTTAAAAATAGCCTCTGATCACAGGAGAGAATGATCCTCATTGGATGTGTGATTATTGCTATTGATTGTGATTACTTTTAGGAACCTTTAGGTACCATCTGGAGTTGCTTTTTTGACAGACCTTAGGCTTCAGTACAACTAGGGCTAACAGACTTCTGGGAAGGATAGCCTGGTTAGTCAGACTCCCTTATTGTGACAGGAAGGAGTTGGAACTTCTTTTTATTTTCTGTGCTCACTTCGTCCATCTGTGTTCAATGGTCTCATTATTTCCCATCACTTTCTTCTCCCGTCTGGGTACCTTTCTCCTCTCTTTTTTTTTTTTTTTTTTTTTTTTTGTAATAATAACTTTATTTATTTATTTATTTATTTGGCACTGAGGATTGAACCCAGTGCCTCACACATGCTAAGCAAGTGCTTTACCACTGAGCTACAACCCCAGCCCCCTTTCTTCTCTTATAGCATCACCTGTATCTTGTTTTATTTTCCTAAATGGTCTTCCTTACTTTTAGACATCCTCAGAATGTCATAAAGTAAGAATCCAAAAGACAAAAAAAAAAAAAGAAAACCAAGAAAGAAACCCATGTATTCACAGTACTGAGCCATCACATCAACATTCTAGTATATAGTGACCTTCACCTTTCTCCCCAGCCTGCCGGCATCCTCCTCAATATCTGGTGAATCCTGAGGCTGCTTCTTCTTGTCTGGGTGCGGAAGAGCCACCTCTGCCACAAAAAGCCTTTGTGTATTTTGGGCTATTGTGGCTTGTGGACAGCATGTGTCTGTCTCTGTGTGACTGTCTGTGTGTATGCCTGTGTGTGTCTTTACCCATTAAGATTTATGGCCACCTATTGTAATAGTCTCAATCTACCAGAATTAAACAGGCTCTTTAGTCTGCCATTAAAATACATCCCCCCCCCAACCCCCACCATGGAACTATTGTTTCTGGGTCTTTTGGGGAGATGAAAACATTTTGACTGGAAAATATCAACTTATCTACATGTATCTAGTAGATAATAATGATTCTGTTCAAACAGTTATATCTGTGAGTAACAAAGAACATGGTGAAAAGGAGCTGGAACCCATTTGTTGCTTTGTTTATTTCAAAGAAGAAGAAGAACAACAACAATAATGGTACTATGTCTGTTAACAAAGTTATCTTCCTCTCTGTCCGAGGATATAACATCTTGGGTGCTTAAGTGTAGAGGAAGAGTTTAAAGGAACAGAGGATAGGAAGCCCAGATGAGTCCTATGGAGATGGGATTGAGACAGTGGAAAGGCACAGGGTTGGGGACCTTTGTGGAATCCGTGTGGGCCATCATATTGGAAGGAGAGGGCATCTGAGAATATTGGCTGGGTGCAGGGGGTGTTTGCAGAATGAGCACGGGGATATTTGCAGAGATGGAAGAGACTGAGGATGAGGGGAAATATTTGTAAAGTAGGAGGGCTTATTTACAGAGGGGAAGTTAAGGGGTGGAAAGGTTTGACCAAAGATAGTGTTTAGAGAACAGGATGGGGAAAATAGGCTGCTTTTGGATTTCTGAAATAAGAATGTTGGAAACAGTATTACCCTATGTATATATATGATTATATGAATAGTGTGAATCTACATTGTGTACAACCATAGAAATGAAAAGTTGTACCCCATTTGTGTACAATGAATCAAAATGCAAAAATAAATAAATAAAAGATTTGTAGATTAAAAAATAAAGAATGTTGAATAGAAGGAAGTAGTAATTCCTGAATCTTCTGACTAGCCCTCTCTTTGTCATGTTTGGATGTTGTGATTAGTGGAAAGAGAGAGAGAGAGAGGTTTTGTGTCCATTGTTCTTGAAAAGCTTGGAGTTTGGGTTTTAAATAGGTTTCTGAGTTTTCCCCTTTCAGTCCTCCAAAAGCTTCTCCTAGGCCCCATCTGCTGCCATTGGTGGCCACAGAAGTACCCCATAGAATTCATGTGAAGAATGGCACTGCTTCTGAGAGACAAAAAGCTGGGTCTGAATTCAATTACGTGTCATCAGCACATGCTTTATTCATAACAGTGCCATATCGTAAACATCAGTGCTGAAAGAGACCAGCCTGTGGACCACCAGTGTGCTGGGAGAGCTTCAAGCACTAGGCATCCACCACTGTCTGCCACAAAATATTCACTTGGAGCAGCCTCTTCACTCTCTGAACCTCTGGCAGAATGTGGGTGTAGAATCAAACTTTATTATAATGTGAACATTTTTGACACCCGCCAGATTTTTTTTTGAGATTATCTTTCCTAAAATTGCTTCTATAATATAATCCTCCCCCTTTCTCGAACAACCTGAAACTTCCTGTCAATTGCCTTCTTAGTATTCGTGTGATTCTAAGCAGGGCTGTACACTTGGCAATATATAAAGAAAAGTAAATGGTATATATTAGAAATCCTCCCAAATCACCTGGATAAATCCCCATATGGATAATTACAATTTACACAGGATGGACTTTAAGTCCTTCTCATACATTTTGTTTTAATTTGTTTATTTTTCAAAACTTTACTCCTTGAGTGTGTTTTCATTATCTCGAAACCAAATTCCCTACAGTTTTGGTAGTCTCAGTGCTGTAAACTCACCCTTGATCTTTTAGAATCTGAATGGATGAGCAGCATTGTGTTGTTATCTGTCATAAATGGAAAAGTGTATTAAAACAAATGCCAGAATTGTACCAAAGAAACTTTTACAAATGATCCCTGCAGTTGCAAGTAATTTCTCCAGGGAAGAAAGTGCTGTGACTTTCTATAGTACCTTCCAAAGGCTTCTTCATGGCTTTTAGCACTTTCTGATTGACAATGAGATGATATACATTTCAGGTGATAAAATAACAAGAGTACTGGAGGGATTAAATTTATGGATTGGAAAGTAAATGCAAACCTTTCAACGCACATTAACTTCTTTCCTGTTTAGACTTCCAGCGTTGTCTTTTCTCTCAGATGGGCACCAGATGCATTCTTCCCTTTTCTCTCACCATTCTTTGGATGTGCATGTGGTCATGAAATCCCTTGGAACGGTTTTACTTCCACAATAACATAATGCAGGGATCAGAGTTTCACTGAGACCCTTCTTCGTTTACATAAAATGTACAGGAAACCCAGGGTAAACACAGCAGGGTAGATCAAGAAGACAGACTCTGCAGCATACCCATGTTAACGCAGACCTCTCTTCTCCACCACTCTCCCCCTGTTCTGTCTGTCACCTCAGTAAGGCCTCTGTGCAGCCTTCTCCTTTACCTCCCACCATCTTCTCTCTTCTTTCTTCTAAATCAGCTGGAGTCTTGATGCATTCTGCATACATCCTGTGATCACATTCCTTCCTCCCTCCTTGCCTACGGAATTTAAATCCAAACTTCTCCGTGGTGTTCTCCACTCTCCTGCCTCTACTCCCCTTGCCTGCATCCTAGTCCTCATTCAAAGTACATTTCTGGTTACTGGTTTACACTTCCTATATGTTTCCAATTTCTAGGTCATCACTCATGCAGGCACACCTCAAAAGAAAAAAAAAAAAACTCTCTGAAAGTAGAAAAGGGGAGAGGGATCAGTACCACTGATGTACTCATCAGGTCAGAAAGACATCTGGCTGATTCTCTTAACTTTTGAGTTGAACTGATTTGCAGGATCAAGAGTTACGAAGTTCAGGTAAATATGCACATGCATTCAGCAATGGCAGGAAGAACAAGCTGAGGTAAAATGAATAAATCCCATATTTACATCTAATGATCAATTTTTAAATGTACAACCTTTTGCGTGTACTTAACAGGCCCAGTGAAGTTGAAATGAAAAACTGGCCTATCAAAGATGAGTATCCCTTTAGAATTTCTCAGAATGTCTTTTCATCTAAATCTTCAGTAACTTTTCTCAATAAACATGCATGCCTGAAAAATGTCTCACGGCTGTCTCTCAGATGTGGCTTATGATTTGTAAACCTCCTGCTTATTCTTTCCCAGAAGAGTGTAGAACTGATCTTATTTCAGACTATACTACTTTGTAATATTTTGGTATTATGTTTTGTTTGGCCAATGAGACTGCTCCAGTAATTATACATTTTTATTAGAAAAGATACGTGTGAGGAAGGGAGGAAGACAAATATTAGGGAATCTGTAGTAGTTTACTATTCTATAATTTTATTAGTCCAAATAGCAGTGGGAACAGAGCTTTGTTAGTCCAAATAACAGAGGGAACAGAGCTTGGTAATAGTTCATTCTGGTGATTAAGTAACATTTGCGACTGCAAACAGATTCAAATATATTAAGACATTTTATCATCGAAAATGATATCCAGATCATATACTGCTAGGTCAAAGATTTACATATTTATTTTCAATGAAGTGTTAAACCCGTTAATTCTATACTGTTCTAGTAAATGTTTAAAAATTTGAGTTTGGGTTGTGTGCTTGGATTTTGACTTCTGTCTAATGACATCTGCTCTGGCCTGCTCTCCAGCCTACTGTCTTTACCCCATGGGAATGCCTTTTCCATTTAACTTAGCTCTATTCTCATGAGGGTCCAGGTGGTGAAGATGGAAGAAGATTTAATAATATGAGAAATGCATGATTATTAAATACAGTTCATTCAAGGAACGATACATCCCTGGGTGTTTAAGAACCATGATACAGAAAATAGCTTGTTTCCTACACAATTTTTGTTTTTATTATGTCATAGTCAGGAGGCTTGTTGAATATACCAACAAGGAGGTTAGACTACCTCAAATGGGTTTGGAATTTTGCTTATATTCTTAGATTCACAAAATTTTAGATGTGAAAGTGACTTTATGCCACAGTTGGATAAAACCTGTCAATCTTCTTTTGTTCACTGGGACTTGGCTTGTCATTTTTTCCTATGGTTACCTCCCTGAAACTGCCATTCTCCCTGGGTTAGCGCCACTCCATGTTTCTCTATCAATCTGTTGGTCAAACCTCTATTCATGTGTGAATGGTTATCATTTACTCATAATGCATCTTTTTCTTTGGATTATAAACAACAGGAAATTGTATCTTCTACTGTCTTTCTCCCAGTGCCTAGCTCAGAGCTTGGTAAGCACTTAGTGAAGAGTAACATCTTTACAGTAAAGAAAACAAACAAAAAACACCAAATCTAAATAACTGAAGATAATCCTCAGAGTTGGCAAGGGTACATTTCCTCCTCATTCAGGGGTGTAGGTTAAAATAGCCTCCAAAATCTTGGGTGGAGGCTGGTCATCTCTAGGGAGATTGGAAATGGAAACCATGCTCCAGCTCCTGATGCTTCAGGTGGAAATTGACAGGGCACATTCTCTCAAGTTTGATTGATTGAAACAAGGAATTTAACCACACGTACCATTATAGGAATGAGGAAGAGCCACCCCTCCATGTTCCTGAAAGAAAACTAACTGGAACATTAGTGACTAACACTAATGAATGTCCACTAAATAAATGTCTGTTATGCATTTAATACCTATTTAATGAATAAACTACCTAGATCTATTTGTTGAGGATTTTGGTTTTATCCTGTGAAAAAAACAGAGTCACTTCAAATAAGAAAATATCCTAGTAGCTAAATTTTTAAAAATGAAGATACTAATATTATTGTCTAAGCTGTATTCAGCAAGCATCTGGAGTTTTTTTTTTTTTTAACCATTCTGTTAGTTTTATTCACATTAACGAAGGCATTATATTTAATATTTTAGGTTTTCAGATGCATAAAGTACAAAATGGAAGAATGTGTGGATTAACATTTTTATCAGAATGACTTAGCAGAGTTAGAAAAATGTTGCAGTCTTCAAACATTTCATATTAAGTTAGTCTGATCAAGAAATTCTTTAAAATAGCACTTTCTGGAAGGATTAATATCTGGCTCAAAAATTGGGCAAGAGCTAAGGAAAAACTGAAAATCTAATCAAGTTAAAAATGAAGTATTGCTACAGATTATATTCTAGTATTTTATGTGAAGTGTTTTTTTCTGATCATCAAAATAACTCATATAAACTATGGAAAATATAAACTAGTAGGAGACAAATAAATTAAAAATCACCTGTAATACCACCACCCAGATAATACTACTAATTTTTGGTGTGACAGCTTCCAGTTCATTGTTATAGCTGCTGTTTGTTGTAGGAGAACAGGCATAGGAGGAAGAGAAGAAACTGACTTGAACCAGGGAGGCAGCAGTGGAAATAGCAAAACGTGGTCAGATTGAGAATGTGTTTGGAGGAGATATTGATAGGATTTGTTATTGGATGCTATGATGGAGGTTCTAGTGATGGAGGAGATTAATAATGACTCCCAGGAATTTGGCCTGAGCACCAGTGTGTGGGTGGATGCATTAGTCAGCTTTTCTTTACTGTGACCAAAATACCTGACAAAAACAGTTTAGAGGAGGACGAGTTTATTTTGGACCCACCATTTCAGAGGTTTCAGAGACTCAGTCCATGTTTGGCTGACTCCAAAGCAGAAACATCATGGCAGAAGGAATGGTGGAGGAAAACCGCTCAACTCATAGTAGTTGGGAAGGTGAGAGAGAGAGAGAGAGAGAGAGAGAGAGAGATGAAGAGAATGGGGACAGTGATAGATACATTCCAAGGCCACACCCTCAGTGATGCTACCTCCTCCAGCCATGCCCACTTACCTATAGTTAGCACCCAGTAGTTCATTCAAATTATTACTCCATCAAATGGATTAATCCACTGATGAGGTTACAGCCCTCATCACTGCCTAAAACCCCACCTCTGAACCTTAAAAAAATATGTTATACGAATGCATTTTATACTATGAAATATTCTTCAAAATACAATTTTAAATGGTGGCATACTTTTCACTCATGTGATGTATTGTTGCTTATTCAACTCTTCTCACTGTTGGGCATTTAGGGTAATTTTTTTGCCATCAAAATAAGTAACACTAGAAAGTCCTCAGGATCCATTAATTTCCTTGTTTCCCCAATATTGAAATATTTAACTTGGGAAAACTGGTCAGGGTATGCTGAAATTTCAATACAGCCAACCAACTGGAGGTAAATTAGTTCAGAAAAGAAGGAACTAAAACTAGGGATCCTCTTAATTTCAGTCCTCCAAGTGAGTTTGATGAGATATCTCAAACCAGTATAGTGTTGCTGTCAAGGTTAAAATTGGTAGTCATAGACAAATACTGAAAGGGACATTAGTCTTGGGAACAGAGAGGGTACTGGTCCTGAGGAATGAAAGACTTGGCGAGGGCCAGATGGCAAGGTCAGATGCCAACTGGGAGACAAATCTAAAGAAGAACCTCAATTATTTTGACATACACTTGAAAAAATTATGCTTGTATGTATGCAAGCAGGGCTTTGAACTAGAAGGTAAGGAACCCAAGGCAGAATCTTCTGAGGGAGACTGCAGCTTTATGGGCAGTTGGGTACTCAGCCTTTTACCAAGATGTAAGCAACCATACTATTTCTTGGCTGTAGCCTACAGGTAAGAAGTTATTCTACACCAGGCTGCCTGAATTGCCCAGGAGGTCTGTGAGGCTGAGTAAGCAAGGTGAAGTCCTTGATTGCAGCTGGAGTGAGTGAGCTGTGATTGAAATAAAAAACTTGTGATCATTCAGTTTCTTGCCTATAGGACAATGAGAAGCAGTGAATGGAAATAAAATAGAAATACTAGACATAAACTCTTACACTTTTACAGAGACAGTCATATGAAACTTATCACCAACCATAAATGACACTGTGCACACATAGACCACAGATGTAATAATTCGTGCCTGAGATCCCAGAGGGCTATAGGACAGTGCATCTGTTCAACAAGAACGTTTAAATTGTGGTTTTCCTTTGCTGATAATTGAAAAAAATGTATTTTTTATGAGTTAGAAATATAAACCTTTTCATTTTCAGTGATTGTTTATAATTCAAAGATATTTTCATGGCCTAAAACTTTAGTTTATTAATGTTATTCAAACTAGGATCCAAAACATCCTTATAGAAATTTTTGAAAAAGATTTTAATTGTGGAAGACAGAACCCTGATCTGTACTTTGAAGAACAGGTGGGTTCTGAAAGGTCCACAACAGGGAGAAAGATGTTTCTGGCGGAAGAGAGGGTTTGATACCAAGGTGAGCATGGTGCATTTGGAATTCCAGGAAATCTGAAGAAGATAGCAGTTTGCAGTTTCAGGTTTTTAAATATGCTGCCCTGATCATGTAGCAGCAATTTGGAGAACGCCCTTTCCTCTGTTATCACCTGCCTCTTTCTGATGAGCGCAGGAGCTGTAAATCTTATTGAGAAGGAAACTCCCACAATCCTCTTTTAAGGAGCTACCTTCTAACCCTCATGGTTTTGATCAGCGTCTAACACAAAATTTTCTTTCTCTGCCATATGTGAATTTTGTTTCCTCAGGATTATTTCTGAGCAGTTAATGATTCTAGCAGAAACATCTAAAGAAAAAAAAAATTGCACAATCCTTTTAGGCATTTGCTAGGTGCTCAGGAGCAGGTGGTTCTCCAAGGACTTGAACACTGAAGGGAAACTCTCAGTTTTGTGTACCAACCTAATCCTACACCATTACTTGGTTAGAGATTTGCTTTCCTCAAATATCATTTTTGTCCTCTTGAGATATTTTTCTTCTTGTACAAAAAAAATATATATCTCTGATCAGTGGTCCTTATTCTTCATTTTCCAGTGCAATCTTTTAGGTTATTAGAAAAACAATGTCTGTGTTTTTTAATTGGGTTGAGTCAGATTGCAAGACTATTGCAGTTGTAGATTCGCAAGGGGTTGGGCTTTGTTGTTTTGTTTTGTTAAATAAAGCTTTCTCAATATTTTTTTTTCCTTTACAGAGTCCAGCAAGAATATGGAAGAGTATAGCCACATGCAAAAGCAGTTGGATTTACAAAATGGTAGCACAGAGGAAGGATTTGTAGAGCAATCCCTGGAGAAAGATTCCCAAAATATGATGGAGAGCCTAAGCCCGAAGAAGTACTCTTCCAGCCTTAAATTTAAAGCCAATGGAGACTATTCTGGTTCATATTTAACCCTCTCACAACCCATGCCTGCTAAGAGGAGCCCTTCTCCTTTGGGTACCAGTGTCAGGAGCAGCCCCTCCTTGACCAAAATCCAGGGAAGCAAGCAGTTCTTTGATGAAACTGACAAGAGTATTTCCATGAAACCTCCCACTCCTCTCCTTAGCAATACACCCTCCCTCAGTGGTTATCCACTTGGGAGGGCAGATTTTGATCATTATACTGGCCGGGACACTGAAAGGTCCTTGAGGCTTTCAGAGAAACCTCCCTATTCTAAATACAGCTCTAGAAATAAATCGCATGATAATGTCTACTTTTTTGGAGGACTGGAAGGACGAAAGGCATCTGGTTCACTTCTGGCCATGTGGAATGGAGGTTCCCTGAGTGACAGTGCCCCATCTCCCATCAGCAGATCTGGGGCAGCTAGCATGCCTTCAAGCCCGAAGCAATCCAGGAAAATGAACATTCAGGACAACCTAGCACTTCAGCCCAAGTCAACCCGACACAAGGAACCTGTGTCTGAAAACATCAGTTCAAGAACTAGGAAGTATTCAGGCAGCAGCCTAAGCCACATGGGAGCTTATAGCAGATCGCTCCCCAGGTTGTACAAAGCCACAGAGAACCAGCTGACCCCTCTCAGCTTGCCTCCAAGAAATTCTCTAGGCAATTCCAAACGAACGAGACTGGGGGAAAAGGATCTACCTCATAGCATAATAGACAATGACAATTACCTTAATTTTTCCTCTCTAAGCTCAGGGGCTTTACCCTATAAAACCTCTGCACCTGAGGGCAGTCCTTATGTAAGTTCCACCCTCAGTGTTCCTGCCAGTCCTCGGGTGGCTCGGAAGATGCTTCTGGCCTCCACCTCCTCCTGTGCCTCTGATGACTTTGATAAGGCTCTGTACGCGGGAACTAGCCCAAGCCATTCATTTCCTGCTGGGGAAATGGACAGAGTGTTTGTGGCCAGGAGGAACTTCTCTTGTAGCTCTGTGGACTTTGATGATGCTGACTTGGACAGCCTCAGGCAGGCCTCAGGGACGCCCCAACCTGTCCTTCGGGAAAGGAAAAGCAGCATCAGCTCCATTTCAGGACGTGATGACCTGATGGATTATCACCGACGACAGAGAGAAGAAAGACTGAGGGAGCAAGAGATGGAGCGATTGGTAATCTTCATCTGTTCCCTTCACCATTTCATTGACCAGAATCTACAGGGCAGCCTTGGAGACAGACTCCAAGGGTGTATGTGGGGATGTAGAATTTCAACTCAGTCACTTCTGTCCCTTTGTAGACTCTCCCGCTATCCCTTCTCTTCCCAGGGCACTATTGTTAGGCATGCGTGGGCATTTTGAAGGCTTGCAGGAGCCTAATATCACTTCAGTTGCTCTTCAGAGCCCTCACAACTATACTTCTAGTAAAGGATAAAAATGGTAGTTGTGAATTTTACTGAATTTCTTGCATCTTATAAAATTTTAAGACTGTGAGGAAATACTGATTTGAATTATTTATGTCATTAAATCTGCAGGTGTATGGTTATGATAGATGTAGTCAGTGGAATCACAAGTCATCAGGAATGAGGCAGTGAATTTGTCGTCATGGCAAGTTGTCCAGAACATTGAGGGGTGTGTCATGGTGCTTGACATTTCCCCCGCACTCTTCATATGCACTCTGATACTCTCCAGCCATGTTTGTGAGCACACACGGTGACTTTCCATTACACATACTCACAACATCAATTGAGTTATCCTTTTCCATTTAAAATGAATTTATACTTAAAGTGGTTAATATTGAAAATAAGATGAGAGTAAACTTTCTTTGAGCATCAATGAGAATGAACAATGGTATTTTTCCACTCTTTGTTAAGCATATGTTTTCTTCTTAAAATGAAAACAAGTTAAAGATTATTTTGCTTTATTAATGACTAATGATTTCCTTAACGAGAGAAGCTGTGGGACGGTAAATCTGTTTTACAAAAGTATAGGATTATTAAAAGTATTTTAGTTACTTAAAGTATATAAGATGTTTGAATCACAACCAAAACCAATTGATGTCCTGCAGTACAATAAAATTGTAATCCTTGGATTATAATGCATCTACACTAGGCAAAATTTGTTTGACATTTTAGAATGAGAATCATGCACATCACTTGAATTTCTTTTTAAGCTAAGGTCTATCCTTAAGGAACTTTCAAATATCCTAACTAACAGTAGTGAATAAAACATGTGCATACCCCTAGAGAATTAGATATTCCTTGGGTGGGTCAGTTATACAGTGCTCTGGTGTGATAGTGCCATAGTCACAAAAAGCATTGTTTTGGGGTTTTGATTGATATAAATTCAGAAGTTTTAATTAGCATATAAATACCTTCTTGTAAATTGACAGCAAATGAGATGCTACATTGTGCTGATCAACTATTATTAATAAAGCCAGAAAAATAACTCCATCTGATAATTTATCAAGGAATGGGGGAGAGCATTCTCAATGGATTCCATCACTCCAGAAATATTCCTTAAGTCTTCTTCTATTCCAAGGATAGAAAACCAAACTCAAGAAATTTGTCTACTTTGGGTTTCATCTTTAGTATCTACAAATGTTAGTGAATCTCTCTTCCCTCTAGATTCTCCAAATATGCTTAGGTTCTTGGCAACCCAGAGTGACCATTCTTACTGACTAAGGTTGCAACCCTCTAAGTCATAAACAGATTTAACTTTTGGGGAGTTTTGTGGATATTATTCCAACCACTAAGTCCTAATCCCTTTTCCTTAGTGTTGAACTTGTCATACTTGATGAAGTAAGGCTTTTTTTTTTTTTTTATTAAAGGTGACACTCCATGCTTATATAGTTATTTGTCTGAGAAAAGGAGGCCTGTTTATTATTTAGTCTGCAAATAATGATATAGCCATTGAAAAGTAAAGTGCCTCACATATATTACTTCCTGAATTCTAAGGGGTCAAGGAGAACAAACTACCCACTAAAAGGAATATTTCATTTAGTTTGCCAATCAGAGTCAACTAAGTTGAAGGTTGGAGATAGATCAAGATGAATGCTTAAGGGCTTCCTCATGAAAAAAAGATTCAGAGTAAGACCAATAATACTCCAAAACACATAACCCCATTAGAAATTTGATTTCCATTATCAGTTCAAGCAGCTCTTTGTAATTAATTCCTATTTCTCTGTAATTTGGGACACTGTGTTGATCCCATTAAATCATCTATTTCTGTACTAAAAAGAGTTCTAATATTCTGATTTAGCTGCCTAGAACTCATTTTAGTCAAGGCCAGGTCAGCTCAGAAGCTTCTCCCCAAAAATCTGTTCTTTGAAATGTCAGGAGGACCTGGTAAGGTTCTATTCCTGAGGCTCTGAAATGGTCTTTGTGAAGGTACATTCTAGCCTATAATTTAGGCAAATCTTCAGGCAAACTCCAGAGGATGCTGAGACCCTTGGTGAATGTAAGCAAATGGCAGTGGTGAGTTTATGGCTATTTAACAAGTGGTATCAGCATGGAGACCTCAAATTCTTTATCAGGCTATAAGATTAATGTCTTATTTAATCAGTGTTTCCCCTGAGTATAAGAGCTTATTACAGTGATAACATTATTGTCTATTCAGGGCCTTTCTGTAATGCATGTACAAAATTTTGAACATTTAATAATAATAATTAATAATGTATTTTACCTGTATGAAATTATCCTAGAGAGGCTGAACTTCTCATTTTATTTCACGTGTTCCTATGTAATTCTTGATAGTGTTGGGAAGTTTAAAACTAAGGGGCATTGCAAACCAACCTAATTATTTCTAGCATCTTTCTTTTTGTAAAATTAAAGAATATACAGATGATTATACAAGAGTATTTAATAAAACTTACAGGTAGTTTAGATATAAGATAGCTTTAATGTAAGATTTTGGATGCTTGAGAGCTTATATTTTTCGTAAACTAAGATAAGGCATTTTAGAAGTTCCAATAAACTAATCTTTTCATATTAAAACAAGTTCCAAATCTTATTTTAAAAGTGAGATTACATGTAGATTAATTATACACAGATAAAACAAAGTAAAGACGAATAATGTATAATTCTTTTTGGAACCAACTTATCAAATCAGTCTGATCTGTGTAAGGATTCATTTTGTGCACAACTTATTTTCTAATGGGGAAAACAAAAAAAAAAGGTTGTCAATCAGTTTTGATGAGAAAGGTCTTTTCCTTAAAAGGGGTAAACATTTAAAAAAACAAAAAAATTTTCTTCATTTTCTTGAAATTTTGGGCATGTTGGAATTATTTAAATCCTTGTAAATTTCTATAAACCAGAGCCTCAGAGTTGTTCTATTTTAATTTATTATTATCCTCAGAGAAAGGAAAATATTTACACATATGCAGTGATTTTCTTTTTTTCCTCAAAGACTACAGTATAAGTTCTACAGCTTCAATCACAGCTCAAAAGTAAACACTGGACAGCCAGCTTCTCCAGGTTCTCGGAACGGAACTGGCCCGCTAGTGAGAGCCTGTCTGAACAGAGCACGCTCCGAGTCCCGGAGCCCCTGCAGTGCAGTGTACTCCTGCAAAGAACCAGCGGAGAGCCTCGATCTGCAATCAGCCTCAGGGATAAGGACAGGGCAGCCGGAGACCTCTTCAGGCGGCTCTGCCCACTCCGGCTGCGGGCTCTCTTCACGGGGCGATCCAAGATGGCGGCCTAGAGGGAGACTGCACCCCCGGTCGCTCCAGAACCCAGGAGTTAAGAAGGGGAGGCATTGAGAGACTCGGACTGAAGTGGAGCCACGGGTGAGTCTGCCCACTGGGTAAAGCTCAGCCCGGGTGGCAGGCCCAGATAGAGGTGGCTTAGCAGAGCCGGGCAGGGCAGCTTGAGTCTTCCCAAGGTAGTCTTCCACACTCCGGCAGTGGGCTCTTCCCACACGGCCAGCTGCACGGTGCAGGCCCACAGTGAGAGCATTTCCGCACAGAGCCAGTTCCAAAACGTGGAACCAGTAGGGGGCTAGGGGCAGTATTCTTCGAATGAGCTGCTTTATCAGATTCCTCCAAGACATCAGGCTACTGAAAGCTGGGAGGTGATACACTGGAAATCTACTGGGACACTATAAGCCAATAGTGGAAAACTGCAATATCTCAGGGTCCCACTGACAACTGACCATTATGAGAAAACAAGGGAAGAAAATGTCCCAAACAAACCTAGATACTACATCAATAAAATCCAATGACAGCAGAGCAGAAGAAATGTCAGAAAGGGAGTTCAGAATGTACGTAATTAAAACGATCAGGGAAGCTAATGAGGAGATGAAAGAGCAAATGCAGACATTGAAGGAGGAGATGAAAGAGCAAATGCAGGCATTAAATGATCGCACCAATCAACAGTTAAAAGACCAAATACGGGAAGCAAGAGATCATTTCAATAAAGAGTTAGAGATACTGAAAAAAAACCAAACTGAAATCCTTGAAATGAAGGAAACAATAAACCAAGTTAAAAGCTCCATAGAAAGCATAACCAATAGGATAGAACACCTGGAAGACAGAACCTCAGACATTGAAGACAAAATATTTAACCTTGAAAACAAAGTGGAACAAACAGAGAAGATGGTAAGAAATCATGAACAGAATCTCCAAGAACTATGGGATATCATGAAAAGGCCAAATTTGAGAATTATTGGGATTGAGGAAGGCTTAGAGAAACAAACCAAAGGAATGAACAATCTATTCAATGAAATAATAACAGAAAATTTCCCAAATCTGAAGAACGAAATGGAAAACCAAGTACAAGAGGCTTATAGAACTCCAAATAAACAAAATTACAACAGACCCACACCAAGGCACATTATTATGAAAATACCTAACATACAAAATAAAGACAGAATTTTAAAGGCCGCGAGAGAAAAGAATCAAATTACATTCAGAGGGAAACCAATAAGAATATCAGCTGATTTTTCAATCCAGACCCTAAAAGCTAGAAGGGCCTGGAACAACATATAC
Organism: Sciurus carolinensis; assembly: GCF_902686445.1. Lineage (NCBI taxonomy): Eukaryota > Metazoa > Chordata > Mammalia > Rodentia > Sciuridae > Sciurus > Sciurus carolinensis. The sequence goes on along the minus strand of NC_062221.1, from coordinate 80,685,978 downwards.
CAAGCCCTGAAAGAAAATGGATGCCAACCAAGAATCTTATACCCAGCAAAACTTACCTTCAAATTTGACGATGAAATAAGATCCTTCCATGATAAACAAAAGCTAAAGGAATTTACAAAAAGAAAGCCAGCATTACAGAACATTCTCAGCAAAATATTCCATGAGGAAGAGATGAAAAACAACGATGCAAATCAGCAACAGGAGGCGCTAGCCTAAAGGAATAGCCAAATAAAGGAGAAACCAAATCATGTCAAAAACAAATATGAGTCAATTGACTGGGAATACAAATCATATCACAATAATAACCCTGAATGTTAATGGCCTGAATTCATCAATCAAAAGACACAGACTGGCAGATTGGATTAAAAAGAAAAATCCAACAATATGCTGCCTGCAAGAGACACATCTCATAGAAAGAGACACCCATAGACTAAAGGTGAAAGGATGGGGAAAAACATACCATGCACACGGACACAGCAAAAAAGCTGGAGTATCCATCCTCATCTCAGATAATGTGGACTTCAAACCAAAACTAGTCAGAAGGGATAAAGAAGGACATTACATGCTGCTTAAGGGAAGCATAAATCAGCAAGACATAACAATCATAAATATCTATGCCCCGAACATTGGCTCATCCACGTACGTCAAACAAATCCTTCTCAATTCCAGAAATCAAATAGACCACAACACAATAATACTAGGCGATTTTAACACACCTCTCTCACCACTGGATAGATCGTCCAAACAAAAATTGAATAAAGAAACTATAGATCTCAACAACACAATCAGCAATTTAGACTTAACGGACATATATAGAATATACCATCCAACAAAGAATGAATACACTTTCTTCTCAGCAGCACATGGATCCTTCTCTAAAATAGACCATATTTTATGCCACAAAGCTACTGTTAGTAAATACAAGAAGATAGAGATACTACCTTGTACTCTATCAGATCATAATGGATTGAAATTAGAAATAAATGACAGAATAAAAACAGAAACTTCTCCAATACCTGGAGACTAAATAATACACTATTATATGATGAATGGATAACAGAAGACATCAGGAGGGAAATAAAAAAATTCTTAGAAGTAAACAAGAACAAAGACACATCATATCAAAATCTCTGGGACACTATGAAAGCAGTACTTAGAGGAAGATTTATTTCATGGGGTGCATTCAAAAAAAGAAGTAGAAATCAACAAATAAACGAGTTAACACTACAGCTCAAAGCACTAGAAAAAGAAGAGCAGACCAATACCAAAAGTAGTAGAAGACAGGAAATAGTTAAAATCAGAGCCGAAATCAACGAAATCGAAACAAAAGAAACAATCGGAAAAATTAATAAAATAAATAGTTGGTTCTTTGAAAAAATAAATAAAATTGATAAACCCTTAGCCACACTAACAAAGAGAAAGAGGGAGAAAACTCAAATTACTAAAATTCGGAATGAACAAGGAAACATCACAACAGACACGAGTGAAATACAAAACATAATTAGAAGCTATTTCGAAAATCTATACTCCAACAAAACAGAAAACCTTGAAGACATCAACAAATTTCTAGAGACATATGAACTACCTAAACTGAACGAGGAGGACATACACAACTTAAATAAACCAATTTCAAGCAATGAAATAGAAGAGGTCATCAAAAGCCTACCAACAAAGAAAAGTCCAGGACCAGATGGGTTCTCAGCCGAGTTCTATAAAACCTTTAAAGAAGAGCTCATTCCAATACTCCTCAAACTATTCCATGAAATAGAAGAGGAGGGAACCCTACCAAACTCGTTCTATGAAGCCAATATCACCCTGATACCTAAACCAGACAGAGACACATCAAGGAAAGAAAATTTCAGACCAATATCCTTAATGAACATCGATGCAAAAATTCTCAACAAAATTTTAGCAAATCGCATACAAATATATATTAAAAAGATAGTGCACCACGATCAAGTGGGTTTTATCCCAGGGATGCAAGGTTGGTTCAACATTCAGAAATCAATAAATGTCATTCACCATATCAACAGACTTAAAGTTAAGAATCACATGATTATTTCAATAGATGCAGAAAAAGCATTTGATAAAATACAGCATCCCTTCATGCTCAAAACACTAGAAAAAATTGGGGTAATGGGAACATTCCTAAACATTATAAAGGCCATCTACGCTAAGCCCATGGCTAATATCATTCTAAATGGTGAAAAACTGAAAGCGTTCCCCCTAAAAACTGGAACAAGGCAGGGATGCCCTCTTTCACCGCTTCTATTCAACATCGTCCTTGAGACTCTAGCCAGAGCAATCAGACAAACCAAAGAAATTAAAGGGATACGAATAGGAAAAGAAGAACTCAAACTATCCCTGTTCGCTGATGACATGATTATATATTTAGAGGAACCTGGAAATTCCACCAGAAAACTTTTAGAACTCATAAGTGAATTCAGTAAAGTAGCAGGTTACAAGATCAATGCTCATAAATCCAATGCATTTTTATACATAAGTGATGAATCTTCAGAAAGAGAAATTAGGAAAACTACTCCATTCACAATAGCATCGAAAAAAATAAAATACTTGGGAATCAATCTCACAAAAGAGGTGAAAGACCTCTACAATGAGAACTACAGAACACTAAAGAAAGAAATTCAAGAAAACCTTAGAAGATGGAAAGATCTCCCATGTTCCTGGATAGGCAGAATTAATATCGTCAAAATGGCTATACTACCTAAAGTTCTATACAGATTCAATGCAATTCCAATTAAAATCCCAATGATGTACCTCGCAGAAATAGAGCAAGCAATTATGAAATTCATCTGGAAGAATAAAAAACCTAGAATAGCTAAAGCAATCCTCAGTAGCAAGAGCGAAGCAGGGGGTATTGCAATACCAGATCTTCAACTCTACTACAAAGCAATAGTAACAAAAACGGCATGGTATTGGTACCAAAATAGACAGGTAGATCAATGGTACAGAATAGAGGACATGGACACAAACCCAAATAAATACAATTTTCTCATACTAGACAAAGGTTCCAACAATATGCAATGGAGAAAAGATAGCCTCTTCAACAAATGGTGCTGGGAAAACTGGAAAACTATATGCAATAGAATGAAACTAAACCCCTATCTCTCACCCTACACAAAACTCAACTCAAAATGGATCAAGGACCTCGGAATCAGACCAGAGACCCTGCATCTTATAGAAGAAAAAGTAGGTCCAAATCTTCAACTTGTTGGCTCAGGATCAGATTTCCTTAACAGGACTCCCATAGCACAAGAAATAAAAGCAAGAATAAACAACTGGGATAGATTCAAACTAAAAAGCTTTCTCTCAGCAAAGGAAACTATCAGAAATGTGAAGAGAGAGCCTACAGAGTGGGAGAATATCTTTGCCAACCATACCTCAGATAGAGCGCTAATTTCCAGAATCTATAAAGAACTCAAAAAACTCTACACGAAGAATACAAATAATCCAATCAACAAATGGGCTAAGGAAATGAACAGACACTTCACAGAAGAAGATGTACAAGTAATCACCAGATATATGAAAAAATGTTCAACATCCCTAGTAATAAGGGAAATGCAAATCAAAACCACCCTAAGATTTCATCTCACCCCAATTAGAATGGCGATTATCAAGAATACAAGCAACAATAGGTGTTGGCGAGGATGTGGTGAAAAAGGAACACTCATACATTGCTGGTGGGGTTGCAAATTAGTGCAACCACTCTGGAAAGCAGTGTGGAGATTCCTCAGAAAGCTTGGAATGGAAACACCATTTGACCCAGCTATCCCACTCCTTGGCCTATACCCAAAGGACTTAAAATCAGCATACTACAGAGATACAGCCACATCAATGTTCATTGCTGCTCAATTCACCATAGCCAGATTGTGGAACCAACCTAGATGCCCTTCAGTTGATGAATGGATAAAGAAACTGTGGCATATTTATACAATGGAATATTACTCCGCAATGAAGAATGATAAAATTATGGCATTTGTAGGCAAATGGTCGAAATTGGAGAATATCATGCTAAGTGAGATAAGCCAATCTCAAAAAACTAAAGGACAAATGATCTCGCTGATAAGCGGATGAGGACATATAATGGGGGGTGGGAGGGGCTAGCATTAGGTTTAGGGTTAGGTTTAGAGTTAGGCTAAGGAGAGCAGTAAGAATGAAGGAAAGAAGGACTGTGTAGAGGGAAAAGAGGGGTGGGAGGGGTGGGAGGGGTGGGGGGGAGGGGAAAAATATAATAAACATCATTACCCTATGTAAACGTAAAAAAAATAAATAAATAAATAAAAAAAAAAAAAAAAAAGTAAACACTGAAACAAATGTCACTCCTCCAGGTCTCAAAAGGTTGGTTGCTTTTCCATTGAGAGCAAATTATTTTTCTGATCTGAGACACACATAGAAACCAAACAAGTTACAAACAACAAAAACAACAAACAAATGCTTTGTCATCTCTTACCTTAGGAAGGATAGCTTTCATTTTTACCTGACAGGTCACCAAATGGTCAAACCATAAAAAAAAATTACTAGGCATTGCATGCCACCAATGCAGATAACTATCAGTGGTGTGCAAACCAGAATTCCTATCAAATTTGACCAAAATTCACAAGCAAAACAATGGCACAGAGTCATGAAAACAAAAGCTGCGGAGAATGTGAGTCAGCGAAGGTAAAGCTCTACTGCCATTTGAGATAGACTCCAGGAGCCACAAAAAGATGTACTGGGCTCCCAGCACAGGAGATGTACTCTGTGGGCTGTGCAGTTTAATTGACTCCACAGAGTCAGTCCACTTGGACATTTCAATATTCAAAAAGTAAACTACTCATATAAATATAGAATGAATAGATGCTGAAGACTTATTTAACTCACTAATGAGGAAAACAAGCAGGGTAAAATTGGTTGACTAAACATGATATCTGCAGTATTTTTAGGTAAACTATTATTATACCAGTGTTTCATTTGGATTTTTTTTTAACATGTTCAATCTTTGTTGAAAACTCAGGGTAATTGCGGTTAGTATTAAAGGTTAAGCCATAATTATGAACCTCCAAGGGTCTGTTAATGAGTTGTAATAATCCACTTTGAGTTGATATTAAATAGCCTCCAACTGCCATGCTATTTTAGGTGTTTAGGTTTTTTTTTTTTTAATTTCTCTTCTTTCTTCCCCTCAACTGTCAATTCATATTTTTGTTATTATGCCAGCCATTTTCTGTTTTGTGATTTTAGAAACCAGATACCAAGCCTTAGTTTAAAATGTCCTGAAGTAAGGGTTACTAAGTGCAAGTGAGGTTTTGGCAGGGTGCTGTGTGTATGAAGTGCATGCACTTGAGCCCATGGACCTCACTGCACCCATCTGAGCTGCTCGGTGGTCATTTTCACTCCCTCATTTCAAGTTCTGTTCTAAGTAGGGCTAGGATGCTGACTGTAACAAGTAATATGTTTTATAGGCTAGAAAAAGAACTACAAAGTAGATAAAATATTCTATTATTCACCTTATTTGATGCCTGCATACTTCCCAGTATTAGAGGCAGCGATGACCACCGAGTGTATTCTAGGTTCCAGGCAGCAAAGGTCATTTTAAACAGAAAAGAAGAAAATGAAGACAGCAAACCCTACTGCTGTTGAAGAGTATTCATTTGGCGACATTGCCAAAAGCATCTGGGTTCTATTATGGAGAACCAATGGGTTCCCACAAATTGCATTGTAGCAATCCAGTATTTTCCTTCTGGCTGATGACAGTCATCTGCAGTGCCTTGGCAAACAGCAGTGTCGCCATGTAGAACTATGTAGGGTCACACTTGATACTTATTTCTCAAACATGTTGTAATATGATGCCAGCTCTCCTGAGGCACTTTGGAATAAGGTTTTCTGGGTTTTTGCATACTCTATCACTATGCATTCCCTGAAGATAAGCTTGGCTTTCTTTCAAGACACAAATTAATATTTCCATGGTAGTTGTAGGAATAGGTGAAATGCCTGGGTCAGCAATTCTTTGCTGTTTAGAAGGTGTTTTGTGCTTACAGTCCCTGAAAAAACACTTTACAACTAAAGAATTTTAATTTGGAAGAAACTGGGACCATGCCTGTCTTGCTCAGTTCTGGACATTCACCTCCTATTCAGATAAGTAGAGTATCAGAAGTTTTTGAAGAGTAATTGAATATTTTCAATGCCTAATCATCACATTCAATTTGGTTTTCCTTATTTTGTGACTGTAGTTGAACCCCTAGGTCCCAGATGATATGCATTTGGTTCCAAGTAACAGTGAAGCTCTATACAAAAGAATGTAAATATCTCAACATAATTGCATTCTTCTTACTTCCAGAAAGGGAAATTCCTGGCCAACTTTCAATTAAAAATGCAAAGATGAAAATGAGTGATTTTTCTTTACTTGGAAAACTTTGCAGAGTTCTTTGTAAGGATTGTGCACTCCAGGGTCATATGAAAACCAAGGCTGCAGGTCCCAGAATCTTGATTGTGTTCCGTTGAGCAGACCATAAAGTTAACGTTTCTAAAATTAAGTGAAAGTGAAATTGAGCGCGCTTATTTAAGAAATTTTGATATTTTATGAAACAAGTTTATTTGTTCTCTAATCCCTTAATGGTCAGATGCAGATGCTATTTTAAAGACCAAAGCATAGACAGATTGGTATCAGTCAGTTTTGGAATTAGGAAACTGCACTTCCTAGTGACTCCAGAGCCTGCAACACAACTTCGGCATTCAGACCCTTTTGGCTGAGCTGGGCTGAATTGTTAAGATCCACGGCATTTCTTGACAGGGTAGCAGAATGGTCAACATTAAAAGAATGCATTTTTTTTTTTTTTCCTCAGAGTACTAAAATGGAAAAGTATTTTGCTTCCAGTCTGACTTGAAAGGAATCTCTTTCCTGATGTGACCCTTCCGCTTGCTATATCCTGACTATGGTTTTAATTAAAAAAAAAAAAAAAGAAAGAAAGAAAGAAAGAAAGAAAAAGAAATGATTGCACCAGTGGGAACTGAGCCAATTAAACTGCAAATAGGGTGAAAAGTTGGTTGATGAATCAAACAGACTCCATGGCCCAGATTATTTAAAATTATAACTGTATTTTTATAATCTGGGTTTGTATAGCCTTTGTTGCATTAATTGATTTACTCTTCCGATTCAGTCTAACCCTGAAATTGAATTGTTTCTGTGGAGCCTTTTCTTACCTCTCAGGTTGAAAACAGTTAATTTTCCAACATTCCCTGTCATTTTTCCCTTTTACCCCCTGCTGGGATGATTTATAGGGTCTAACTCAGCAACAAGCCAGAAATGTGAGCCATGTATGTAATTTGTTTTTGTTTTTTTACATCAGGAAAACAACACGTTAAATTATAATATACTGGACATCACAGGATTAGATTGATGATGCCAGCTGCTGCCTAAGTAAGCTATCCATTTAGGAGGGCTAAATAAACAGGCTTTTTGTTTCTAAGTAAAGTAAATCTATAACTACTGGGTAATATAAAATATTATCTATCATCAAATCACCTGTGGTCATTATAGAGTAAAGCAAAGACTTTCTGTATCTTTTGAATAGCAAATTGCCAGAATATATGTAGATGTTCATTAAATATTAAGAAATTAATCATTAGCAAATTAGTTCTGCTCATTGTCCTCAGTGAACTGAAAGTAGAGACGTCGTCATGTCTTTTTTTCCTTCCTCTTCCATTGGAGAGATAAAAGGGCAGAAAAGAAGTGAGAAGGGAAAATTAGCATATAACAATATTTTAATTACTTCACATTGGAGAAACAGAGCTAAAGTCTTAATGTAAGTGTATATTGCTGTAGACTATGGTAATGGCTATTAAAAACCGGCTCCTCTATGCTCAAGAGCAAATCCCGGGTTCTTGTTACAGTGGCAGTACAAGCTGTTGCCTCTTGATGGTGCCACACATTTAAAAATGGCTTCTCTGAATTAGGAATGTGTCCAAAATCACCACAGTTTCATATTCTCAGGCTAAATGCTGAACTATAGAAGGTATTCATGACACCATGTCAGCTATGAAAGAAATTTTATTCTTTCTTTAAATGATAAATCAAAATACAAATGCTAGTTTTTAAATAAGAAATAAACCTTATGAATAAGGTTCATGGAGAAAATATGTACAAATAAGAGGAAAATTGAAAATATAATGTATTGATATTGACTCTTCATAGTAAAATGATCCCCATATTTGTTGTCAAATTACCCAATGTGTCTAAATTAGAAGTGACTTACTGAGCTTACATTTTCAAAAACATTTCTTATCTTGTAATGGGTTTTAGTGACATTTCTGGTTGATCAATAAATTGAATTTTCTTATCCAGTTCAAGAAAAGTTCATGGTAATATTTGCCATGGACAATATTTTTAAGGTATAGGATTGATTTTTCAGAAATATAAGAAGAATTCAAAGCACATATTACAATAGAAACATATTCTTCACTTTCTCGATGGAAAATTTTTGTTTCAGCCATTTCAATGTGCAGGTTAAGACTAGAAGACACTTTGTCTGAAACATTTAACTCCTTTAAGATAATTAGAGAGTCACATGAAATTATTAGAAGTAGTTCAGAGAGTTCCTGCATACCCTTTACCCATTTTCTCTATTGGTAATGTCTTGTAAGTTAGGTACCACATCACAGCCAGGATATGACATTGATACAGTCAAGACACTACAAGGTCCCCAGTTGGTTTTTTATAACCACATCCACTTCCTTCTCCCTTAACCTCTAGTAATCCCCGATCTGCTCTCTATTTGCATAACTTCATCATTTCAAGAATGTTACGCAAACATACTCTGGACTGTCTGTAGCCTTTGGGTTTGACTTTTGTCACTCAGACTTGTTATCTGGAAACCCAAGTCCATTATTTTGTGTTTATCTCCTTCATCTCTGAGACTGGAGATCTGAGCAAAAGGAAAACCCAGGGATCACACTTGGGGTCCTGTGGTCCTAGCTAATCTGCTTTCTTCTTTCCTCTTTGCAGAGTCTACTTTTATTTGTCTTACGTGTAATGTACACAGGGTAGCTGAACTTAGTGGGAGGAATAGGAAAAAGTATGCCTACTTCATCTTCCCAGAAGCAGAAGTCAAGAACTTTGCTCTGGTGAAATCTAATTCATTGCAGGGGGGAATCTTTCTGTGAGGCATCTTTCTGTTGAAAATTTTTACATTGGGTAAATTGCTGTTTCTCATTCAAAATTGCTAAAATCATATCCTAGCTCTGGGATCATAATTGAATTTTGAGAAAAGACAAGTTTAAGAAATGCTGAGTAGAATTAAAAAGAACAAGTTTCTTATATATTTATTATTCTTTTTTTTCTGGTTGTAAAATAGAAGAGCTAGCACTTTGAAAGGTCATCTTGTTCATCAGACCCCAAAAACTGGGCCTAAATTATGTTAGGCAAGAGACAACCTTTACAATTTGTTCTGGAAGAAAGGTAAATGTGGTTTGTTTCCTAACATTATTCTTAGGTCTGGAAAGAAGACATACCATCTTTTATTTTGCATTCTTTATGTAAAACTTTGTAACATGCTTTTAAAATTTTAACACATGGTATTTTCGTTGTGATATATCTTTCATAAACAGTCACATTACAGTACTTTCAATTGATATGTTTTTGGGTAGTAGTTACTAATGAGCAATGAAATATGAAGGTCAGGGCTTCAACTGCCCACTCTCCCATGATAATGTGATGGTCCGTTCTCTTTTTTTTTTTTACATATAGATTTTCCTATACCCTTATAAACTACACATTTAAGAAATTCTTATTTTTTAAAAAAGAATAGGATAGATTTTCAAATGTGAAAAAGGTTGTGACACATCTCATGGACTGATAATGATTAAACAAATTAAATATTAAATACAATTCTAAAAACATTTTAATCTGTCATGTATTATAGACTGTGGTCTTTCTGAAGAAACAAACAAAACTTCTGAAATTTGGTTAAGCCAAAGTGAAAATGTGAACAGATGAGAGTGTTATTAGATTTTTGTCGTGTTTTCTTAAATGGAGCTATAGCATAATTTCTTTAACAGAGGAGGCTCAGGTACCTTTTGAATTTTCTTCTGAAACAGGTCCACATAAGAGTAAAAACATCTGGCACTTTTTTTCTTTTTGATGTTCTGTGGAACTAATAGTTATGTTGATCACATGAATTACCTTTCTTTACAGCCAGTGCTTCCATAGGGATATGTGCATTTACCCCCTTAGACTATTATGAGTCATTCATCATGGGCATTTTCTTTCAATTAATATCTTCTAATATTTAAAAAATGGTTCACTTTTGACCTTAATTTCTTTTAACTAAACATCTCATAAGCCACAGTCCTGCCAGTTGATTTTAAAGGGCAAAATGAAGCAAAAGGGCATCAGAAAAAGAACTAATATACAGAGAATCCTAGCTAAATGGTACTTAGGACCAGAGATTAACTTGAGCTTGCCAAACAGAATCCAAGTAATAACTAGGTGGAAAAAGTGTGCTTAGATAACATTTCTGGGTAAAAATTAACAGGATTAATTAAACCAAGTTATATTACTTCAGGCATGTTTGGTATAAAAGAAAATAAAAACAAACATGTATTCTACATGATTTATATAATTTGACTTATGTTATTAAATATATTTATTAAATTTTTAATAATTAAAGATATTATTTCATAAGTATATCTATTTTTCAAAAACCAGTGTCTCCTAAAATAGGGACACAGCTAGAAATAGTAGTGGATGGAAGCAATTGGGTGGGGGAGCTGTCACCACACAGGTGAGTAATAGTGAAACAATTAGGTGTGTGAGGAACTGATTTATGAGAGGAGATTAGAAGAACTGAATATCTTCCTGTGGGAATAAGTTAAAGGTAGGAAATGATGGGCTCCTCAGGTATTTGGATGATGCATGACCTCATTAGGGTAAGACACTCAGAACCTCTGAAGTTTAATGTGGAGCCTCCAGCAATGTGAATAGAAACCTGAGGTTTATGTCCAGGATGAAGTGTGTGCACTGGCGGTGGTGGGGTGGGGAGAATGGATTTATTTTGGACGCTAGTACTTTCTAGAAGCTACTCCAGTGGACTTATGTGCTCTAGGGAATATGTGTGGTTCTGTATTGGTGGGGATAGAGGGAACAAATGACAATGAAAGATGGAAGAGATTCCTCCCTCCCCAAGTTACTATGGCAACTGAACAGAAATCTCCACATCTATATCTTATCGTTACTCTAGTTATCTCCTCTTTACATCCTTTGTTTCTAAAACACAGAAAAGCCAAATGCTTTGCATGGGGCCACACAGTTATAGAAGCAGGATCCCAACTCAAGCAGTGTGGCTCCAGATCTCAAGCTCTCAGTCCCTGTGATACCTTGAAGAAAGGAGGATCAGACAGATACAGAGTTTAAGCAGGGTGGCCTTGATCTCCTTAGAGTGTTTGTTTGTTTCATTGTATTTAGTGTATTTGAGACTTAAATACTGAAAATCAGTGAGTGGCAACCATTGCCCTACTTATTTGCATATTTCTTACTCTCTTGATACATAGTTATTTATTACTACAGAGGAGAACAGATGGATCTGATCCAAAGTCTTAATCTGCACATAATGAAAGATCGATGAGCAGTTAGTTTTTGTCACATTATTAGTGACTCACCAATAAGCTGCAGTTTCCTCCAGAGCAGAAAGTCTCACGAAGCCATCACCTGCAGTTGTTAGAGGCTCTCCTTTCCCGTTCAACCCTACTGATGGGAACATACATGCATGCTGTACAATTTAGGGTGCAGAATGAAGTGCTTTCTTGAGCAACAGCTTGAAGGTTGACTTGTCAATCCATAATATAAAATATTCTTAGCGAGACATTAAGCTGACCTTCTTGAAGATAAACCAAAACAATAAAACACCCTTACTTTCATGTACAGATTCTCAGTCAGATTATCTGTTCTAAACTGATGAAAAATACTTCTGAGGTAATGTTTCGAAAATGTGAAGGCCAATTACAAGGCTAAAAGGCACTGCCTCCACACAATACTTGCCTCACACCTGACACCTGCGTTCAGGAGTTTCCAAGACAACCCTCAGGTTCCATCATTCACTACAAGGACTCACAGAACCCACTGCTTTCAGTGCAGTCATGGTTATTTATTATGGGGAAAGGATACAGATGAGAGACCAGCCATAGAAGGAGGCACAGGGCAGAGTATACAGGGTTCCAGAGGTGACATTTTCATTGTCTCCATCCTGTGAATCAGGATGCATCTCTTCACCAACTTTGGGCTTGGAGTGTACTAGTACACACACACAAGCGAAGCTTGACCAAGTTCTAGTTTCCAGAGTTTTTATCATGACTTCATCATGTAGGCATGATTGAGTGATTAATTCATTGCCCATTTGGTTGATCCCAGTCTCTGGGTTGACTGTTACCCCACGACCAAAAGCTCACACACAGACTCACATAATTGGTCTTTCTAGAGTGGCCAGCCCCTATCCTGTGATTATCAGGTACAGCCAACCCTGCCCTTGACAATTCAATATGACCTAAGTTTAAAAGCAAAAGGCAAAGACCAGGCCTCTGTTTGGATGAAAGCAAATTCTTTATGACATATTAAGTAACTGAGATTTCCTTAGGAGGATTCTTAAGTTTCTCCTCTCCAAGTTTTGGGTCAGGCTTTTGCCTAAAATTAAGCACAATTTATCAATCATAATGGGTTTCTTCTGTTGGGAAAGGAAAAAGAAAAAGAAAAATGTATCTCAAAGGTTTAATACAACATAGATCTATTTCTCCCTTATATAAGCCATTTCTCCCTTATATAACCATAGCTAGTGCAGGCCGATTATTGGGGCCATCTCTTCAACTCAGGATCCAGAGCAATGGAGCCAGCGCCATCTGGAGGGTCACTTTGCCAGGGCAAAGCAAGGCATTTAATGAATCGTGCTCACTGTTCATGCAGGAGTGACACTCACTGCTTCTCACATTTCCTGGTCAGTGCAAGTCTGAAGTCTATATCTAGTGGAGATGGGGAAGAGAAGATACATTTTGTCATGTGCTCAGAAAGAGAGAATTATAACAGGCCCAGCTACTACCACCAGGGATTTGAATCTAAAACCAAATACACTCACATAAAAGATTTTCAGCTATTCCTTCTTTTTCCTCCTGACTATCCTAACCTGATTGACACACCAGCATGTGTTGGTGAAATCCTGGGAATTCTTCATACTTGCTACCTCTTCTCATTCTGCCACTCATTTTAGACTGGAGTTTTTGACTCTTGCTGATGCACCTTAGGAATCTTTTCCTAAGTTTATTTGGAGCTGTTGGGATTCCTTGAAGAGGAAGACAGGTGGCCCATTTCTATGCAGGAACCTCATCCTTCTTCCTACCCAGGACCCGCTCACTCTAGTCACAGTCTAGTTGCTGGTCTCTGAGCAGACCATGATATTCCTCGATTCTGTACCCTTGATCCTGTGATTCCTTCAAGGACATACCCCACCTCCCCACTGCCCCAACACCCCACACAGGCCCATATTTATCCTTGAGGACTCAACTCAAATTCGTTATCTATAATTTTTGTGTATTATTTTCCCATATGTGAATCCATAGTTTTCCCGTAAACTTCTGTTATCATTGTTTCTGCAACTGATCACTTGTTTGTGCCTCCTGTTAAAGATTTGATGGTGGATACACTGTCACTTTTAAATCTATGTACCCTAACACATTACTAAGCAGCAAGTAACTTAATAGATCTTTGTCAAACTGAAGATTATGGAGACATTGAATCCCTTGGGTTGACAAAAGAGAGAAGTAAAGCCATTCTTACAATCACAATACATGTCTTAAAAAGAGAAAAAAAATCTCATTTCAACTTATTATATCCACTCATTATAACCTTTTGTTGTGTGCAATAAATGACCCAACATATTTAGTTACAACAAAAGGATCTAACAAAGATTTCACATGTGCTTAGGTGTCAGCAGTTGATTCTCTGCGTAATGCGTTTTTTTTTTTTTTATTCAGTGTGTTTAGTCCGAATGCCTCGATGGGCTGGTGTTGGGTATAGGGGAGAGGTTGCATGTAGAAGGTGGATGGCTATGTGGCTACAGTGGGGCAATGCCAGACATATTCCTCTGAAGAAGAAAGAAAGTTCTGGGTTCTAAAAACATAGTCCCAGTCCACATTTTTTTTTTTAACCTCTAAGAGAAAAACACTTGAATAGCAATATTTTTAGGTATGTTTTCTAACATCATGTGTCCCCTTCAAAGCATTTTTTGATATATGTGGGATATGAAAATGGAGGGAAGTGAGGGGAAAACAAATTTTTAAGTATTTTAAGTAATTTGATTCAAAGTAATCTACTCTTAAATCATTAGCACCAATGTTTCTGGTAGTCATTTGAGTATTTAGTCTTTGTACTGGTAGCTTTTGAAGAAAATGAATGATAGAGTGATGATTTGGGAAACCAAGTAGGATTTGGAGATCTGAAAGAGGGTAGCCTCCTGACTTTGCAGGTTTCCAGGTGAAGCTTCAAGGAAAATTGGATTTTAGGTAGGAGGCTGTACATCTCAGTGCCAGGAGCAATCCCAGTTTACACATGAGATTCCAGCATAATTATTAAGAATGCCCTCTCTGTTTCTTATTAATAATCATTACCCTTGTTTTGAGCCGCACAGGGTGAAGGGTATTGGTCTGATAAATAAGAAGAAACAAGATACCAGAACACAGAGGGCTGAAGGGAGAAATATCTAATGAGAGTAATTGCTGTTCAGGTTTTCCTTAAAAGGCTTCCTGAAGTGCTTTCTGAAATACCTTGCAGACTTTCTTCTGACGTACTTCTCTACATCAGTTTATTTTTCTTCGGTGTAGCTTTTATGGAGCCAGAGTGTCTGAGCACAGCCTGGATTTCTTTTAGACTTGTGGGCAGCATTGCTCTGTGTGTGTGTGATTCAAGCCCTGGACAGACTGGCTGTGAATGGGGTGATGAGAATAGAGAGACATACCAGTAGACCAAACTTCCTGTGCACAAGTCTTTGAATACTGCGTTTCACTGTCTGAAATAGCATTCATCATAAGGCTGGGATCATTTATTCCCTTTGGAATTAAGCAATAGCACTGGCAGCAAAAGAAACTATTTTGGGAAGGATGTGGGAGGAATTTTGCTATGCCTTCCAGTCTAGGCAGAAGTATCTTCCATGCTTTTGAAGACAGCAGCATTCATTGGATCAATGAAAACTGAAAACCTTAAGATAACCCTGAATGTAATTGATGCCAAGACTAAAATAAGCATATAAAGATCTATGAAGATTACTAAACACTGAGTTTAGGTGCTCTGACTTAATAACCTAAATAGCAGAAAGGGAACGATTCTTTGGAGACTAACCTATAATACAGATGCTGTGGAGAAAGGGTAAGATGACTTTTTACTCCTGTCCCTCTCTTCACTTACACCCTGGCAGGTTGTTTGTGTATTTCCATGTCGACTTTTTTTTATTGTTGGAGAAGTTTAAAATAAAGCAATGAATGTTGTGTCCCTGTCACCCTCCTCATAAAGCTGAAGTGGGTAGGGCTTGGCAGCTGGTGGCAGCCGCAGAGATAAATAAGCATCAGGACTTCTGGATGGACAGGGTGCTGAAGATCCTGGGGCTGAGGATGTGTGGCTAGGAGTGCCTGCCCTGGGAAGAAGCCATGAGGACTGAGCTGCAGCTGGAGTCCAGAAGTTCAGGCAGTGGAAGGGAGGTGGGAGCTTGTGGGAACTAGTTTAAACATCTCTTTGATCAAGCTATTGCCCCCTTTTTCAGGGGGGTACTTTAGAGGGTAGATATAAGTCAGATATGCCTTACATGACTTCTAACTTGTCGTTTAATTGGTAGGTTTAATGGCAACTAGGGAGTTGGTCTGTTCCTATTTGACTTTTCTACTCACTACTACCTCAATTAATAAAAACTAACTGCATCTGAATTTTGCCTTTGCAAATTAGCTAAAATTGAGATGAAAACAGTAGTCCAATGCTGGTTAATATTTTCATATTTTATACTGATCAGCAGTTTGGAAATATTTTTCTATGGAGTAAGTATTTTGAAGTCTCTCTTCAGTGTGCTAAATGTAATCACAACAGATAGTCTTTGTTTTGGGTTCTTTTTTTCATTTTGGCTTTGGAATTAATGTGAAATGAGGTTCCCCACCCAAACAATGCTGTCTAGGTTTATGAGAAGCAATTTGTAAATTGCTTCCCATTACTCACAATATGTAATTCATATACTTAAAATAAAATAGCATCAATGTCTATCTGTTTTGCATGAGTCATGTGGTGAGGGGCCATTTAGTAAGACTATCGTAGACATCAATGGCTTATATGTTGATTTTTTTTAAGCAAATGAACTGCAATTTTATTTTACAGCTCAATGAATTAAAGTTTAATGATCTCAGAATTTGAGCTACACTGTTATCTTTCTATTTGGACTTAACATAGAATTGTCATTTTAGTGCAACATTTGTAGTTTTTAAATAATTTCAGTTATTCAAGAAAGTAGTAGAAAAGGTCTTTACATGATAACCAGGCACAAAAAAAGTTGTACAAATTTTGAAACACTTCAAGAAAATTGTAAAAACAGAGATATATCTTTTTTTTTTTTTTGTACAGGGGATTAAACCCAGGGGCACTTAACCTCTGAACCATGTGCCCAGCCTTTTTTTTATATTTTATTTAGAGACATGGGCTTGCTGAGTTGCTTTAGAGCCTCTCTAAGATGCTGAGACTGGCTTTGAACTCATGTTCCTCCTGCCTCTGCCTCCTGAGGCACTGGAGTTACAGGTCTGTGCTGCCATGTTGGGCAAAACAGAGATACATCTTTTAAATCAGAAGATTCTTTAAGTACTTTTTTTCTCTTTGTCTAATAGTGAATAATATTTCTATATAGAAAGTTAGAGAATTAATTTGAAGCATCAGCGCTGTCTATAGTAAAGAAAATGCAAGATACTATTGAAGGTAGATAAGTAGAAGATGGTAAAGGATGGAAAGGAAATGGAGATTTTAAACATCTTTGGAGTATTTAGAGACTTAATCATAAGAAATGGCTTCCAGTACTAAGATATGCACTTAGAGTCAATCCTGGGATATAGAAACCAAAGAGGAGAACCAGAGTAGAGTTTAGGACAAAACCAGGCATTGCAAACAGTTTCATCTTAATCTTTAAATACATCCTTAAAAGATGATACAAAGTCAACACCAGACAAGTGTCTGTGGGTTGATAGCCTTTGGGTTAGGAGTTGTCTCCATTCT
This sequence comes from Sciurus carolinensis, assembly GCF_902686445.1. Classification (NCBI taxonomy): domain Eukaryota; kingdom Metazoa; phylum Chordata; class Mammalia; order Rodentia; family Sciuridae; genus Sciurus; species Sciurus carolinensis. The sequence goes on along the minus strand of NC_062221.1, from coordinate 80,668,712 downwards.
TACAAATTCACTGACCTTGCCCTCCTCTCTTGCTCTAGGAGAGACAGCGTCTGGAGACTATCCTCAGTCTCTGTGCTGAGTACACAAAGCCCGACAGTCGCTTGTCCACAGGCACCACCGTGGCAGATGTGCAGAAAATCAACAGGGAACTTGAAAAACTGCAGATCTCCGATGAGGAGTCCGTGTTTGAGGAAGCCTTGGTGTGCCCCGATACAAGATACAGGTGCCACCGGAAGGGCTCTCTCCACAATGCAGACCTGGCTGGCTTCGGGAGCCTCAGTCAGAGCAGTGCCAGCTTCCTTGCCCCCAGGAGCATCAGGAATGATGAACTGCTTGGCGACCTCACCAGGACTCCCCCAACACCCCCCTCTGCCTTTCTGAAAGCTTCCAGCGAGTCCTCCTACCTGAGTATCCTACCAAAGGTAATGCTGGATAGCAAAGAAACCAGGATCTAGAGCCTAGGGATATGCATGTGCTTTTGGCTGGAAACCAGAGATTTTATGACATGAATTTTCCAGAATGTTTTCAGTGAAGAATCAATGTTAAGAGGTAATTAGCTGAACAAAGTTTAGTAAACTAGTAATCAATATAAAGTAACCAATTCACACTGTAAAAAATGTAACAGTATAGATGAGTAGAAAGAAGTTTCTCTTCTCCCTCTGCACTCCCAGTTGTACACCTGAGAGATAAGTATAGTTAGATGTCTTACCTGTCTTCATAATATTTTCTGTTCCCAAACGACTGCATATTATAGACATAGGCACACATATGCACACACATGGTTGTATGCATTTTTCCCTCACTAAATATCTTGGGCATCTTTGCATATTAGTACACATAGCCCTACCCCATTCTTTTTAATGGCAAAAGTGAATTCTATTGTCTGCAGATGCCATGTATGCTATTCACAGTTGTTTTGCTATTGAAACCCATAGGCAGCCAACATTCTAGGATACATATTTTTGTGCATTGTGAAAATGCATCTGTAGGGTCACTTGCTAAATGTGGAGTTACTAGAGCAAAGAGTTTGTATAATATTCATTTTAATCAATATTTCCAAATTACACTCTCTAAAAACTGTATTCCCATATGACACTGTCGCTGATAGTTTATGAACATACTTTGTTCTTCATACATTTGCCAAAGTTACATATCAAAATTTTTCAATTCATCAAATTGGTAGGTATTTAAATTCATCTTTAATTCTACATAAAGTAGGGCATATGTTCACATTTAAATTGCTAATGGTATTTTTCAATCCACTTTTTAAAAATTATTTTGTCCTGTGTTTTATTGAATAGTAAGAACTATTGTAGGCAAATTGAGGCTTTTATCATGAGTGGTTATCCCACTGACTTTATGTTTTATTTATTTGTTTGTTTTGTTTTGCATGTAAGAATTTAACATTTATTTGTAGTCATAATTATTACTTAGTTTTCTGGTTGTATATTGGTTTAAAAATGTCTTACCAAATTTAGAATTTCCTAGATTGGGTTAGAAGGCAATCTTTGTTTTTAGTATTCTTATTAGTAGTAGTAGTAGTAGTAGTATTTTTGCACAGGTTAAGAATTTTTTTCTATAAAGATTTTAAAAAGTCCCCTCAACTTTTTTCTAAAAAGGAATTGAAGGTGCTTATAATAAAAGATAAATATAAATATATATACATATGTATATAATTAAACTAAAATTAGATACCAAAATAAAAGGAAAAAGCACTGCCATAATTATAAGGTAGATTTATTTATTTAAGAATAAATAGGATTAATTAATCCTATTTATAAATAGGAATAATAGGATTAATTAATTAATTAATAATAGGATTAATTAATCCCATTTATTCTTAAATAAATAAATAAATAAAGATTAGTTAAGTAATCTTACCATTAAGTTCCACTCTGAGATTCTTGGCAATAATGACCACAGAACAATGACAACAAAAAGGATACCTCAGTGAATTTTTGTTATAAGGGAAGGATGCATACTGATTTTTTGAGAAAAACATCATGGTGCTAAATTCTGATAGTAATTTATCACACAGAGAATATTCAGGGGAGTTTGTGTGTTTGTTCTTCATTTTTGTTTGACTTCAGCAACACTTACATTCTATGTTTCTGGTCAGAAGTTCTTATCTGCCTACAAAGTTCTTCCATCACACACATCAGGGCTTTGGACCCTTAATTCCAAGTTGGACTTCAATTCCTTCTCCACATGGCTGTGTTTACCTTACTAATTCTTATTTGAGAGAAAGTCTGAATAGGACATCTGTCTTTATTGCTAGAAAATTAAAACTGTTAGAAATTAGGATGGGAAGAGGAATGGTGCATGGAGGAGTCAAAAGTTGTCAGTTGTTCAGGCAAAGTATTTGGCCCAGTTGAAAAATTGGGGCTGTTGTCGTCAGTCATTGGGTTTCCTTAGATATCCGTGACTTACTTTTCACCTACAATTTTTCCACATTTCTTCCTTGGTGAAGATCTGCTCAATTTTGTTAAAAACATTGAGCCCTGTGCTATCTCTGGAAGACTGCTTTGGGAGACAGGTTTCCTTCTGGAGAAGTCTTTGACAAGAAAGCTGTTGATGTGTAAACAAGCAGATCCTGGCAGACATTTTTAATTTCTCAAATATACTCTTTGGAACAGGAGGCCTCAGAAGCTGAGAGCAGCATCCATTGTCACAAGAGACATAAGACCTGCTTCCTTTAGAGACAGGAAACTTCAGGGCACCTCAGGTTACCCTGCAGCAGCTTATAATGCAAGTGAGAGGCTGATAGGTCTAAAGGAATGAGTTTTCACTATTACTTTTCAAAGACAAGCAGACAAATATGGACTCAAGAAAAGAGACTCAAAAAAAAAAAAAAAAAAAACCAAACCAAAACAAAAAAACCCTGACCATTTGTTTCAGATATTCTTTTTCTCCCAGTAATCTGTTTACTGGCTTAACAAAGTATAATAGTCATTATAATCAATCCAGTGATAAATGTGGAAGGGAGAAATATGAAAGTCACTCTAAATGTATTTAACTAAATGAAGTTTTTAATGTTATGTTAAAAACATATGTATGGAACCTATGTAGGAAGCCAGAGATTCAGTAGTCTGGAGCTTACTTTACCTAACACCTATGCATAAGAGCTTGGAAATAGGCTAAGTTTAAAGGACCATTGTGAACCCCTCAACCACCACCTGAGGCAAAAACTGAATGGATAGTTTCTTTCTACCTCCTCTTTCTGACCAGTTGTTCCATCTACAGTGGAAAGTTCTGCACCAACTCCTTTGATTACAAGAGGGTTCTAACAAGAGATCTGTAAAAAAAGGGGACAGGTGGAAAGTATCTTCTCCCTACTGTCTCTCACCTTTCTCTGTGTGGATTAGGTTACCTCAAAGATGGCATATTTGAGGATGCACATACATGTGTAATGTGCTTATTAAAACATGTCACTATATCAGTGGTTTCTATCCATTACTATAAAAATCCCGAAGAAATTAAAATGAATTTATGTTTAAAATTTCACTTCTTTTTCTGTCACCAAAAACAATTGAGTGACTGCTGCACCTTGACTCTCTGTAGGGTTTCTTTATTTGATTAATTACTAAGATTACAATATTTTCACCTCATTCTATCACAAACGTGCAGTCCTAAAATGCCTTTTGATTTTTCTCCTTATACATAGCAAAAAAAAAAAAAAAAAAAAAAAAAACTCACAGACATTTCCTAGATGCCATTTATTTCTATAAATAGCTTTTATTGTTTTAGCAACTTCAAGTTTCTAAAAATTTTGAGTTATGTGCAAATACCCATTATGGTCACTCTTAATTATCTTCATTTCCCTACTTACTTATAAAGTTTATCATTTGCAGATGGTTCAGTTGTTTTGTCTTAATGCTTTGCTTCCACCACTGAGAGAGATATTTTTAAACTGCCTTGGAAGTAGAAACCTAATATGTAATGTTGACCCAACAGGATGTTAGCCTTCCTGAGCTTTCCTGCTGAGATGACTGTCAATGATTCTGGAATGCCATTCACTATGGCAGGCATTCCTCATGGCCTGAAATAAGTGCCCAAGTATTAAGACAATGAGCTTCATTGTTTGTGATAAAAAGGTCAGCAGTTGTTTTATTAGCTGGTAAAATATTGGATTTGAGATGACAATTAAACAGCTAAATGTCAAAGCTTGGAAAAACTGGGTTCCTTTGTTCTAATTAGCCTGACATATTGGATGCTCTATCATTTAATCTCCTTAGGTAGCTACAAGGTAAAGAATAAAGAATATGAGTAAAGAAAACAAAATATGACATGATGGAATGTTTTTTTAAAGTTATCAGGATTGGTAAATAAATTAACCTAGTGAGATATAAGTAAATTTCAACAGTTATTTTGGTTTATCTGAATATTCTGTTTAAGGATTAGGGAGCAATCTTCAATAATTAATTGGATTGCTATTTTCAATCTTTAAATTTGTCTAATTGTTGACTTATTCAAAATATTCTTTCTTTTTCGAAGAAAGATAAAAATTAAATACTTAGTATTTTAATACTAGAATGTCAGAAAGCCACCACCAGGTGATACCCAAGAGAGTTAACTAGAAATTCCAGGGAGAAGAAACTCTTTTCACTTTACTACATTCTCTTCTCAAACAATAGGCAGTCATATTTGGGCTGTGTGTATGATCCACAATATTCCTTTCTTCTTTGAGTATTTGCCATTAACTCTGCTCAGGACTCTAAGTATGCCCTTGTTCACCTTATTTGTTTGTTGAGTTTCTCATTCCTTGCCATGGAACTCAGTTTTCCATGAAATAAATAAATGGTTGCCAGTGTCCTATTTTCAGGCATAAGGCCTACTTGATCCACATAGTATCTTAAACATTATCTAAAAGAAGGTCTATGGGACCAAGACGGCAAACAGTGCAGTGACAAAAAGTGAAACATCAACTGGCAACATTGAATGTGTAGTTCTAAATCATTTGGGGAATCACCAAAGTGATGTGCCCTTGTTTTCCCAACTTGTGTTGGAAAGGAAATAAAAAAGCATGAATGCTCATTTGTAGATAACCCTAGTAGTGACACCAACGGTTTGCCTAGAGATTCAAGAGGCTTCCATAGGTGATGAGAAAGAACATGGAGCTTGCAATGAAGGTAGCAGCAGTTCTGAGAAATCCTAGAGGAAGATGTCTAAAGTCCTCTCTCAGTTCTAGTTCTCTGTTGTGTCAAACCTCTGAAACATTGCAGAAACCACCTTAATTTCTCCATACTATTTCAATATCTTCCTTCTCTTTTTAACCTCTTAGTTCTTTTAGCTTTAAAGGGATATGGATTTGTGCATTGAGGTTGGTTTACTCAAGCTTATCTAAGGATGTAGCTGCTGAGGATGGCATATCTCTATGGGAAAATGTATCACAGTTCCAATTAAACAGTCCCAGGGATCCTTTGAGCATCTGCGTGGGCATGGAGGTTGTGAGACTGTAGGTCTACAGCTGGTTTTTAAGTCAAATCAGGAAACTGTAGAACTGAAGCATGAGCAACCTATTTCTGTGTTGATTAATTTCAGACCCCAGAAGGAATAAGCGAAGAACAGAGGACTCAGGAGTTGGCCGCAATGGAAGATGCCCGAATCACAATTCTGAACAACCTTGAAGAACTTGAACAAAAAATCAAAGATATAAATGACCAGATGGATGAATCCTCCAGAGAGGTATAAACTATGGACTCACCCTCTCCTTTTCTCCTCTAGCTTAAAAATGTTTCTGCTCACTCAGACAGTTCTCCGAGGCCAAATACATAGAGGTCAACACAAGCAAGCACTTGTTCAATGGGTACCATGTAAAGAGTTAAAGTGCCCTAGTCTACATTCCTTTATTTTCTTTATGTTCTTTTTTTTCTTAATTAGATGAGATAAACATATTAAGTCATCTTTAAAAAGCTCTAAGCCAACTTTCTCTTAACTAGTACTATATGTGCTTTCTGATCACAGAATCTGTTAGCTGAAGTACCCTGGATTTAGGTGTTCAGCTTCAAATCTAAGAAACATTTTTCTGAGCATGTTACTTTGAGTCAGATATCATGCTAGCACTATAGAGGGATTCCACCCATGAATTAGACATAAGCCCAGATTTCTAAAGATTTGCAAAACGGGGAACAGATAGCACATATTCTATAACTCTAATAGAAGATGGTGGCAATTTTATGTTACCACCATGGAGTGAGAGCACCTAATTATTCCTGGGCAGGATCTGCATGTCTTTTCTTACAGATGGTGCCAATAGCCCCATAAGTAGTAAGGGGACTGCTCACCTGTCATCTTGTGCATGGATTCTGAAAGCCCCTCCTGCCAGTATTGCGAGGAATGCAGGGCTCAAGTGCTAGGCTGGGGTAACTTTCACTCCTTATGCCCTAAGGACAAAGACAAGGTTGTTCCCAGAGTGGTTTGTGACAAAGCTGTTTCCAAAGTGGGTTGTGCTTCAATCTAAGCAAATAGGCAAAATATCTCTGAAAAGTAAGCAGAAAGGGGGTTGTAGCAGAAAATTTAAGTGACAGGATAGCTAGATTTCTTAGCAAATATACTCTGGGCTCTCCTGCTTTCTTATACAGAAATCCAAAGTCTCACATGGGCTCTTTGGAGTGCTGTTTCTGTCCCACAATCTGGCTATATGGTAGTACTTTGGGAAATTTTTATCTATTAAACTGAGGCAATGCAGTGAGCAGTTGAGAATATTCCCGAAGGTGAAATGTTTCTGAGTTTTGTTTTATGTCCTTAGTTGGATATGGAATGTGCTCTTTTGGATGGAGAGCAGAAATCTGAGACAACTGAACTTATGAAGGAGAAGGAGATTTTGGATCATCTAAACCGGAAAATAGCAGAACTGGAAAAGAACATTGTTGGTGAAAAGACCAAGGTAAAAGAAAATTATATTTGAATGCAATTTTTATGGTTAAAGCTGTGGTTTCCTTTGCTTGAATTTAAATGCTAAATGGAATTACCATAATCTTGGATTTGTGTGTCACGTTCCTGGAGATAGTAGCACTACAGAAAAGTTCAAAGATCTCACATTGTCACAAACTAATAACTGTCAGGTACTGGGTAACTGAGGCTGGGAAAGCAGAGGCCATATAATTTGCAAGCTGATATTTCATGGCAGCTAATTCTACTTGAGGTGAGTTGCATTTTATTTTTCCCTCAGCTTTTCTGCACTTCTGTTTCCACTCATTTTTAGAAGACTTTTTTCCTTCTTCTTTTTTTTTTTAAATATACTGAACTTTTATTTTTTAATCACTGTTGCCCTGTAGCGTAGCCTTTGGAATATTCAAATAGGATTGCCTCTTTTTATTTTTCTTTCTATTGAAAAGATGAATGGAAGTCATTCATCTTACCTATCTTGCCTTGCTATTGTTTCTAATGCAAGTGCACTGCTCTTTGAAGATATATTGAAGTTTTCAGGGGGGATTCTCACCCACTGCCAAGTGAAAACAATCTGTGAGACACAGGTGACACTTAGCTTGGATGAGGTCTTATTTATACATTTCAGGCTACAACCTGAGTGTTAGCTGATATCTACTAGGGGAAATATGGAAAATTACCTACAGAGTTTAGAATTCAGGATGTTACTTTGTCTGTTTCAATTTTTCCCCTCCTCTGGGAATATTGTAAATTTCTCTCTTGTCAGTTAGGTACAGCAAACTAAACCTGAAATTAAAAATAAAATTCCTGTTTGGGAAAATAAAAAGCAAACAAGCTTTAGCACATTCTTCATTACCCATCATGTTCTCCACTAAGCTGAGGAAAAGAAAAATGTTCCAAGCTGAGTAAGTTCTAGTGGTCACGTGTGGAAAGAATTTCTTCTGAATGTGACTTCCTTTTTAGGCGCTCATGTATTTGGGCCTATAAATAAGGGCATTTGATCTTGATGCCAAAGAATGAGCTCAAAAATGATATTGTCAGAAATGGAAAGTTGCATTAAAAGCTACACATCAATTTCTTGGTTGCCTACATGTCAAAATTAAACTGCACAGTTTTTTCACTTTAAACTCTGTAGGGTTGGCTTTAGCTCAAGAGGTTACTTCCTCATGCTGGGCTACCCATCCATCATATTAAACTTTATGTATGTCCATTATACCTCCAGCCTTTGAAATAGTACAGAATCTATTTGAAAAGTGAGTACATTTTTCTTTAGTAGCCTATAGCCAAATCAAAGGATTTATTGTCTAAAACTGAACTGCACTGCACTGGGATTCAGTAAATAGCTTATGTTTTTCAAAGACTCTGCATTGATACAGTCAGAAACTATTGATGGAGACATCAAATGTCTTAACTGGGCATTTATTGTTTACAACAGTACTGCTTAATTCAAGTCATATTTACTAATACTGTAATATCAGTAAATTGGTAATACTATAGCATTAGTATTGATACTATGGTATTAATAGTGTTATACTGTGGTATCAATACTATAGTACTAGTGAATACAACTTGAATTAAGTAATACTTTTATAAAGACATATTGAAAAACTTGTGGGACATAGGAATGGTGTATTGTGCTCCCTGTGAATCTTCTGCCTTCTTCATTCCAGTTATTTATCTTTGTATAACTCACTAATGACACAGCCTACAAATTCTATTTGTCCATCTATCATTAGCATCAATTCTGCACAAAAGTGAAGCAAGTTGAGTCAATGCTAAATCTCACTTCCTGGGGAAACTGCCATGTTTTCCAGACCCAAGGTGGTGAAGAACTTTAGGAACATGAGCAGAAACCACCCCCGTCCCTTCTGTTTTGTTTTGGGGCTTAACAGAAGCTATGCAAGGAAAGAAGAGTGCAGGGGCTTAAAGTATAGCACCCGCTCATGCAGCTGTTAGGGGATTAGTTGGTTTTGGCAGGTGGAATTATTATTGTCTGTCATCAGATAGTATGAAAAATGGCAGAAACTGGCTTTGGGTAAGGGGCTCCAGAAAATGATGAAGGGAGTGGAAAGAAAGGCTGGGCTAGATAATGTTACACTCTTCTTGAAAATCAATCTTAAATAGAGACTCAACACTGCTTGGCAGCATGGTTATGATTCTCAAATAAGCTTGTTCTGCCATTTTATGACACAGCTATTTTGTACCTTCACTCTCTTCAAATCTCTGGCCCATTTTCCTCCCACTGACTAAAAAAATATCTCACCACCTGCCTCAGTGAGAAATTGGAAGCATCCAGTCTTCTCCTCACCAAGGAAGGTGTTCTCCTTTCATCAAAGACTAGTTCTTATGGATGTGCTGAGTGTCATCCCATCCCACTTTCTCAAGCCTTCAGTCCTTCTGCATGAACCCTGCCAATTTACTGCATTTTGCTGTCAGCATGCCACCAGTATTATTTAAAAAATTATCATCACTTAAAAACAAGCTACTACCCTGTAATACGAAAATAAATTACTACCTTATCTCTCTCCTCTTTGCCATAGATAAACTTTTCAAACAATTTTATGAGTACACAGTGTCTCTTCTTCTTCATTTCCAAATTAACCTTTCTTTTCACTGCAGTTGGCTTAAGCCTCCACTAATCCATCAGTTTTCTCCTTTTAAGACTATGGAAGACCTCAGTGCTTCCTGGCCCACTGGTTGCTTTCCAGTACCCTGGTGACCAGACTCCAGAGCAGCATTCACTGGAGAGGACAGCTCCTATTCTTGGCTCTTTCTCCCTCCTCCCCATCTTTACCCCTGTGCATCATACTCATGGTTTTCCTTCTGTTCTTCTTCTCTCTGGTCCTATGCATGTCTCTAGCCCGTGAAGCTTTTCTGAACTTCTGACTCATCCTGCAGCCTCCCCAACTTCTCCACTCAAGATATTGCACAGTTATTTCCTGTTGAATACATCCATAGCTAAACTCTGATCTCAACCTTCTCCATGCCTCCACAACAACCTTCCCTCCCCTTGGTCCAGTTTTCTCAGCCCAGGAAATCGCATCTCTGCCCTCCCATGGGTTCAAACAGAAATCCAGAAGTTGGTCTAGACACTTCTTTCTCCATCACATACAGCTGATTACTAAAGTACATCTCAATTACTTTGTTGTCTCCACATGTTCAATAACTGCGTTCTCCTAAATCATCAAAGTCTCTTCCTTAGTCCCTTTTCAACTTTCCCCCTCCAGCGTCTTCTCTTTGCAGCAAATGAAACATGGTGATCTAAAAACCAAAACAAAACAGAAATGAGATCATAGAAATCTTTGAGATGTAGCACTCTAGATTGTGCCCCACTGTACTCTGTGAAATCTACATTCCTTGCTGTGATCTGTCACTAGTCTTTCTGTCACCACCTTCCCCATACTTCACACCATCCTCACCTTGGCCTTCTTTCTCTAGTTCTAAGATCCATGCGCAACCCCCTCCCATGACCCTAGGTCCCTCATGGACACTGTTTCTCCAGCCTGGGATTTCCTTCTCCACATTCCGTGCTTTCATTCTTTCTACTTTCAGGGCTCAGGTGCCCTGTCAGCTCTTCATAAAAAATCTTTCCCAGACCTTTCTAGTTGAGTTTATGTTCTCACTGCTGTACTTTTTAGACCTTTTACTTTTCATATTTTATAATTTACATCTGTTTGGGGTCTACCAAATATTTATTTTTCCCTCTAGCCTGTGAAATAGAAGAAGGCATTGTGATCCACTGTTTATCTAGCCTGTAGGAAGTGCCAAAATACTGCCCAGTATGCTTTGGGAATATTGCCCTTGGATTCGCCTGCTAACGGCTAGGCCAGGCTGGGCATTACAAGAAACACAGAGCCAAACACCTGCCAAAGAGCTATGTGTGGCCAGGTTTCAGGACAGCTGCTGTGAGCTGCCTAAGTGCACATGCCAGGGGCCCTGTAATCACGCTGCCAGTCCAGCCAGAGCGTAAGACAGAAGGAGGAAGTGGCCTTTGCCCTTTGGATCACGTTTCCCTTTCCATACACCTGTTGCTGTGGTCAGATATAAACTGTGGAATGAGAAGAGCAAAACCTGAAAAGATATCCCTGTTGGGCAAGTTCCAGTTCAGATGTTGATAATACATCCTGTCATCTTGTCCCTAGCTTTTTGTGGACAAGGCCTTGTAACCTCAGAGTTCAAATCTTGGTATGAAATAATTAACGTTATTTTCTTGGTTCTTGACTATGATCTCCAGTGTTATTTCTTTTAGTTGATTTCAGAACTATTATTTTATTTCACATATTTAGTAAAAATTAATACATATTATATGCACTTACTATTTATCATGTCACACAAACTATAGACATAATTATATACACAATATCTAATATAGACAAGATTTTTTATTATATATTTATTGAACATTTTACCAGAGGCTCTCTGGGCTGACCTTTCACTGTCACACGCATTAATTAGCCTGTTTCCATGTGACTTTAAGCTAAAGTCTCCCTGCCTGTTATGTTCTCAGGTAGTAGCCATCTCTCCAGTATAAACATGGATAAACCCTGAACAAATATGAGTATCTGACTTGAACATAAACGCAGATGGGATGTTTATTTGGTGAAGCACTAAGCAAAGAGACCATCAAGTGAAAGGACAGGAAAATGTTATCACTGTCCTAGTTATCTGTTTTAATTTAATAGATTTGGTGACAGAGTAGGGAGACTCCTAGCCCATGAAGCTCAGTCTGGGCAGTCTTTCCTTCACTGACACTCCGCAGTCTACTACAAGCCCAGTTTTCAGCACCTTCTGAGAAAGTACAGACATGTGCATCTATTTATGTAGGTTTTCTTTCTCTTTTTGTCTATTTTTGAGTACATTGAAAATTTGGAATTAAAAGTAGTTTTCCTATTTCCTCTAGTTTTAGATTATCTGTTTCATCTATGCTCCTTTAGCATGTAAAAGTCAAAATTCAGTTGTGCTGAAATCAAATAAAATCTTAAAGGCTCCACTTCCATCTTCTTACTGAAGTCTTTCCATTACCTAGATGTTAATCATAAAGCTCATACCATCCTTTTGTTTATGGGCAAACATTTTGCGTCTTTACATGGATATATTGTGACATTTCATAGTCACCCTGGACTGTGCACTTGTATAGCTACACGTAATTAACTATGAACTGAAACTTAGCTTATTCTCCATATGATATATTCCTAAAGTGAAACCTGAAATTTTTGACTTCCTAATTTTTCTACATAAGCATGTATATTACTAAGTAGCTAAACCTTATTCTCCATTATCATCTTGCCCAACTACCTGTTACTTCCTCCCATCCTTCCTTCAGAGTCAGGGGAAGGCAATGAACCTGGCCCAGATTCCTGAACAAGTGTTCATGCCTCCCAAGTGCAGAGCATTTGCCAAGGACCCAGCCCTTCCCATGCCTCTTTCTTACATTTCAAAGTTAGCTCCCTGGCTAGAGGAAGTGGAACTATATTGTGGGATTTGGGGATTAAATCAACAGGATTCCAGATGGAGGTTATTTTTTTTCTGGTGCTTGCTTATTATGTAAGTCTTCAATGTTCTAATTTGCTGTCTTTTTTCTACCTAAACATCCATCAATCATATAATTAAAATGTCAAAGCCAAAGGAAAAATGTCCTCAGAAATAAATAGAAGGATGTACCTCTTTAAGGAAAAACAATGGATTCCCAATTTGTTGACATGGATCCGTATTTTTCCTTTATAATTTCAAAACCTGAAAAGATTTTGCGGAAAAAAGTGTCTTGTAAAATTGGCTGTCATGAGTGTAGCTACAGAAATAGTAATATGTTTTATTAAAGAGTACTGCCCCAGACCTCACTGGAAATGCCATTTAATATGTGCAATATGAACAGTGCTGTCTGCATAAAATTCAGAATATCCTGAGATTCAAATCACTTCTGACCTTAAATAGTATTATGGTATATGTATATATACAAAGTCACCAAAATCAAAACATTAAATGTGCATTTGTGTACATCAATTATACTTCAATAAGGCTGTTTAAAATAGTTTCAGCAATCTCATTCATGAGAGCCTCAAAAACAAAAAACAAAAAAAAAAACAAAAAAAAACCTTAGGAATAAATCTAATCAAGGAAGTGAAAGCCCTCTACAAAGAAAACTATAGAACATTGAAGAAAGAAATGGAAGAAGGCACCAGAAGATGGAAAGACCACCCATGTTCATAGATAGGCAGAATTAATGTTGTTAAAATGGCCACACTACCAAAAGCAATATACAGATTTAATGCAATCCCCATCAAAATACCAATGACATTTTTCACAAAATTAGAAAAAACAATCCTAAAGTTCATTTGGAAGAATAAAAAACCCAGAATAGCCAAGACAATTCTAAGCCCAGGAAACCATGCTGGAGGCATCATAATACCTGACTTCAAGTTATACTATAGAGGTATAGTAACAAAACTCCTTGGTACTGGCATAAAAGCAGACATGTAGACCAGTGGTATAGAATAGAAGACACAGAGACAAACCCACACAAATATAGTCATCTGATCCTTGACAAAGGTGCCAAAAACATACACTGGAGAAAAGACAGTCATTTTAACAAATGGTGCTGGGTAAACTGGTTATCCATATGAAAAAGAATGAGACTAGATCCATATCTCTTACCCTGCACAAAAATCAATTCAAAATGGACGAAAGACCCAGGAATTAGACCAGAAGCTTTTCCTAGAAGAAAGCATAGAATTAACACTCCAGCATAGACACTGACAACAACTTTCTCAATAGGACTCCTAAAATTCAGGAAATAATGCCAAGAGTTAATAAATGGAATGGCATTGAATGAAAAGCTTCTGCACAGAAAATGAAACAATTAAGAATGTAGAGAAACAATTAAGGATTGTAAAGAAAGAAACTACAGAATGGAAGAAAATCTTTGCTAGCTACTCTTCTGACAGAGGATTAATATCTAGAATATATTAAAAAACTCAAAAACACCAAAAAATCAAATAACCCAGTTAAAAAATGGGCAAATGAACTGAACACAAACTTCTCAAAAGAAGAAATACAAATAGCCAACAAATATATGAAAAAAATGTTCAACATCATTAGCAATTAGGGAAATGCAAATAAAACCTACACTGAGATTTCATATCACACCAGTTAGAATGGCATTCATCAAGAATAAAAACAATAATAGATGCTAAAAAGAATGTGGAGAATGAGGAACAATTTTACACTGTTAGTGGGATTGTGAACGTATAGCCACTATGGAAATCAATATGTAGGTTCCTCAAAAGATTAAGCAAGGAACCATCACATGACCCAGCTATACCACTCCTCAGTATTAATCCTAAAGACTTAAAGTCAGTGTACTCTGGTGATACAGGCATATCCATGTTTACAGCACAATTCACAACAGCCAAATATGGAACCAGCCTAGGTGTCCATCAATGGATGAATGGATAGCGTGGTATGTATACACAAAGGAGTTTTATTTAATCCTAAAGGAAAATGAAATTATGTAATTTTCAGGAGAATGAATGGAACTTGAGACCATTATGTTAAGTGAAGTAAGCCAAACTCCATGGTGGTGTGTTTTCTGTCACATGTAGGAGCTAGAGAAGAAAAAGGAAAAGAAAGGTGGGTGGGAATCTCATAAAAATTGAAGAAATAGCACTAAAGTAGAGGAAAGGGACCAGGGGAAAAGAAGAAGGAAGGGATAGGAAAAATACCTGGTGAAAGATATTGGTCAAATTATATTGCAATATTGTGTGCATGTGTGACTTGTAACAACAGATCCTACCATCATGTACAATTATAATTCACCAATTTAAAAAATTGTGGGAAAAAAGTTTTAGAGCTATGAGTATAGCTCAGTGGTAGAACATCTGCCTTGCTTGTGTGAGGTCCCTGAGTTTGATCCCTAGCACTGCAAAAACTGGAAAAAAAATTCAGATTTGTGAGTATAGGTCTAAAATAGTTGACTCCTCCTTGAAGCTATGAAGATGTCTGCCTCCCACAGGTTTGAAGAACTTGAAGGAAAGGAATTCTTAGGGTATATGGAGAGGACTTTGGGTTGACTTCCACTAAAAATAGTGACTTAGGGATTATTAAACATTAACATATCACTGCACCTGTTCCAAACCTGAGCCAGAGTTTCATGAATAGGAAGTTCAGTTATGTTTGAATTTTGGATAAACAGAAAATAAGTTTTTTTGTAATTTTGTCCCAGGCAATATTTGGAATATATTTACGTTAAAAGATCATTTTTTCATATGAAATTAAAATTTAACCAGGTGTCCTCTCTTTTACCTGGCAGTCCTATAAGCTAATAGATTAAGCATCTTTTCAGGGTAACCTTAAACCATCTGCTTATTATTATGAGTATTGCATGCTTAGACATGATAAAATGATTCTAATATTGGTATTTAAGAATTTTTTGTGTAGCATTGGAATTCACAGAGAGCCAGAATTTATATTTCAGTTTCTTTCTTCAAGAATACTACGAGAAGAGAGAAAACTTATGTTATTGTCTTCTAACCATAAGATCTGGCTAAATAAGTAGTCCTCTGATGACCCTTGGACATTCAAAATCACTCAAGATTACTGGCAACTCTTGTATATAAGTTCAAATTATTTAGGGTAAACTTATAACCACTCCTGAATATTTGCATCAAGTAGGTGCTCTGCTTCCAAATTTGAAATCTATCATCCCTTGTTTTATTAGCAGTATTTAATTAGAATGTAAAACAATTTACAATTGGGATACTACTTGTAAGAAAGAGCTTTTATACTATGAAGAAAAGATAGTAGACACTAAGCACAATTTTTGATGATCTTGAATTAATGCTTTGTGTCAACATTAGAAAAATCAAGTCATAATTGCTGTGTCACTCACATAATCCCTGGTGGTTGTCAGTGATTCTCACCCTGCTACCTGGTATAAAACTTGAAAAGATTTTTAGAATGCTTCTTACAGTCTTTATGTTCCATATTTGTGACCCAATCAATACAGGTACCTGGAACATTATATATGTAAAAACTCAGGTTATTTTAGTGTGCAATCAGGGTTGAGAATCACAGAACTAATAGAACTGTGCAGTATAAGGAAAATGATAGTTTCCTCTTTTCTCTGCCTCTATTCTTCTTTTAATCTTTATTGAATAAATGAACAGACATATCACTATGAAAGTAAGCACAGTGAGCCATCTGTTTCCTTGGATTCTCCATTCACCAGTTCAACTAACAAGTATCAAAAATATTAAAAAAATTTACACCTGTACTGAGCACGTAAACACTTTCCATTATTCCCTAAACAATACAGTATAACAACTATTTGTGTAGCATTTACATTGTATTAAGTATTTATAAGCAATTTAGAGATGGTTTAAGGTACATAGGAATATTTGTATAGGTTATTTGCAAATTCTGTGACATTTTATATAAGGAACTTGAGCATCCACAGATTTTGGTATCCTTGGAAGTCCCAGAAATAATTCCTCAAAGATACTCAAGGACAACTGTATATGAACAAATTTATGTACTGATTTATATTTTAATATACCCCTGAATAATTGATCATTGGCCATATGTGGATATGGAACTTTAGGAACATTAGTCTTAAATATATAAAATAGGTAGAATCTGAAAATGAGTTTGTGTCCAAGCTGGACTTACAGTACATCAGGAAGACAAGTCAACGAAAAACAGAAGCAGCTTATCTTTACAGAAGTCCTTTTAATTCCTGTTTTATAAGTGACCCCTTGTACATCTGTATTGTGCCAGAGTACCCCAATTCCTTATAATTATATTTCTTCAACACAGTGAAATTTGTTAAATTTACTAAAACTGCATTCAAATCTACCTATTTCCTGAAAGTACACTTTTGAATCTTAAAAAAATATATAATGTTCTCTCCTACTTTGTTGTTTGGAAAATTTTTTTTTGTATCTATAGTAGTTGGAATAGGTGAGTTTATCAGTTATAATCTGGGGAAAGAGGATAACACTCAATACTACTATTTTGCATGTAAAAATCAAGAATCCCTACACAATTCAATGCCATCTAGTTCGTCCATGCATTTTACCTTCACTAAAGACAGTGATGTTTCTCTTCTAATTAAATACTTGCCTCCAGCTAATTTTCCTTTGAAAACTTCCTGCGTGATAAATAGAAGAGAGGAATATCAATTTCGGTCTGGCTGGAAGTCATTCCACTTCTGGTTCTCACAGGGATAATCTCACCTCTTTGGTCCTCTGTGATTTATGACGCAGCCCACCTGCCACTAGTCCTTCTGGTATCCTTCCCCTCTCACTTCCTTTGCCCTCCCTTTGGCCCCCCTGAGCTTCTGCTCTGAGACCAGGTGCTGGTCACAGCATTAGTGATAAACCACAGAGAAGCTGCAGAAGGCACTGATGGTGCCTGCTTGCATAATTCTCTTGACTGCCCCCTTGTATGGGATTGCGAAACGCTTTGAGCACCTCAGAAGGAAGGCACTGTGTAAACATGAGGTATTTTTTATTAGTTGTTTATTTGTGTTCATTATTAACAATTAAAAAAACGAAAGCCTCAGAGCAATAGTTTGGTCATTTCTTCAAGGTTTGAGATCATGTTTTAGGGCAGTGACTTTCCATATTTCTAATATTGCATCAATGTTTTCTGTAAACAGAACTTTAGGACTTTGCACATATGATGTTTAATTGTGATGAATACTTTTGTTTATTAACTTCCTGTTTAGAATTAAAGTTGTTGCAAAATGTGATGATAGCGTATTTAGAAATGGAACTCTTTGGGGACAAAAATCTCTTGCTGTATAAATTAGGCAATCTTTGACCCACATACAGAGGAAATAACACATTTTCTTAGCCAGAGTTCAACAGGTAGTCTGTATTGCTGGTTTTATTAAGGGCAAAAACAATTCTGAAACCAAAGACTAAATCTTTACACTGTAGTACTACTACATTCAGTTTTCCTATGGATTAATTTTCTGGAATTCTTGTTTTCCAGCTCCTGTTCAATAGGTGTGTACACTGAGAAAAGTTCCTATTAAAAAATCGAACAAACTTTCTTTGTAAACTGTTTAAATGTAGGATCATTATTTTATTTCTATATGAAGCAGAATTCTCAAGTTTATGACTTCTGGATTTAATTTTTTTGGGGGAAAAACTGCAAGTTAAATATTTTTCAAATAACCTTGAAATTTTAAAATTAAGTCAAAAATGGAGACTCAAGTGAACATATAGTTTTAGATTCATCGTCAAGAATCTAAATGTGGGTTAACAGCAAATCGCGACTTTTTGGATTAAGAAATTATAGTAGGGATAATTTGATAAGACTATTTTAGAGCTTTATCCTTTAAAAATTTCTTCTGTGATACGTTCAGAAGCTAGTTTTATGTCTACCAGTTTCTATAAAAAGAATATGAGGAAAGTAAAGTGGTTGTCAAATCATCACAATGCTGCATAAAATGCTTTACTTTGGGTTGAAAGAGTTACACATGGAGAGACTCATGCCTAAAATTTGCTTCAAGTGTTCAGAAATCATAAAGAGTTCACAAGTTGACAAGACTGGCACTAAAGGAATTGAAGTTTTGTTTCTCCATTTAAGATGTGGTCTTCAAGGCAGGATAAGCATGGTGTTGCAGTATGGACCTGTTACATCCTGGAGTGTACCTAGGGTCACTTTGACTTGTGTGACTTAAGAAGGATTTAGTGTTACCTTTGTTTTCTTCTCTTCTCTCTCCTTCTTTTTCAGTTTTTGTTTTTCATGTTTCCGTTTATTCTTTTATGTCATTCATTTTAAGGAAATCTGTGTTTCCACAGTGTCACAGTTGTGCTGTGTCCAAGCTGCCCCATACCTTCCCCTTGCTACTTTGTCAGTCTTACATTTTACCAGCTCTCTCAGCCCCTGAATTGGATGATCTCCCTGAGATAAGATTTTCTAATTGCTTCAGCTCTGAAGCTTTCCAAATAGCTAGAACTATTTCAGATAACCCAGGGAATCAGCCAGTGCACACAGAGAGACTTTGACCAGAGAACATATTTCCAGGACTTGCTTTGCAAATACCTTGAGCAAATAGAACCATGATAGTACTTTGATGTTAATAAATGCCCGCTTTTTCTTTGGTTTCCTGACAAGTGATTTTTGCGAGGCTAGCTCATGAATTTGGCTGGCATTTCTTTTGTACTTTGTTGGCCTTTGACCAATGTTCAACCTTATCCATTGCTTCCCTGCTTTTGTAACAGGGTGGCAGGAAGGAGGGAAGGAAGGAAGGGTGGGCCATTGTCAATACCCAATTAAATGGGTTGTTTTGAGAATGCAGTCTGGGCTCCCTCGTCTTAACTTCTACTTTATATCCTTTATTGTAATCACTAACAAGCTGTGTTTCTACATTCATAGAATATCTAGAGTTTGTGTATGTTTGTGTAATTCTTGGAAATGTTTACTAGCACCTGCTTGGGGTGTGAAGGTAATTTCTATTCTATTTTCTGATTTCTGAACTTCAGGAGAAGGTAAAGCTTGATGCTGAAAGGGAAAAACTAGAGAGGCTACAGGAGCTTTACTCCGAGCAGAAGACCCAGCTGGACAATTGTCCTGAGTCCATGAGGGAACAGTTACAACAACAACTGAAGAGGGTCAGTAGCAAACAGGAATGCACCCCTTGTTTTTCTTTTTTCTTTTGTCCCCCAATTAAGTTCCACTTACCTCTGGCTTACTACTTCACACAAGATAAATTTACCTAAGTTCTAGTCATTATATACTTTTAAAATAGGAATATGCATGCTAACAGTAAATATTATTCCATACTAATCAGTTAAAATATTTCTTATTAGAATCCCTAATTTATAATGCAGAAGTATTTCTGGACTTGATTTTTGGTAACTAAAGAGAACTCATTCCTGATTAGGACCAACTCCAAAACTGTAGCATTTACATCAGCTGACATCTCCCTTGCACTCTCTGCTGTAGTGTAGTATTTTTCCTTGATTATTTTTGTTAGCTTGATTTTATATTCTTTCCCCAAATTATTCTATTCTGATTTGGCCTCCACCCTCTTCCATTGTTTTGCTTTTCTATTTTTTCCTGCTGCTTAGTAACATGGAACTCATTAGCATGATTACAACAAACACTAAGATTCAAGACACAGGGCATTAGGAATGCCCTCAGCATCTTCTTATACAAGCATCCTATTTTTTTACATGATTATTACTAGTTAAATTTTCTCAGGTTATTCTCCGATCCTGAATGCTTACAGTGTTTAATACAACTGTGCTGTTTCTGTTCAGAAAAGGAAACTTCCTAGATGGATAATTTCACAAACATGGGCATAGGTACTTAGTATTTCACAGTTTCTTGACAACTGTGTTGTTTCCTCTGAATAGCAGCTCAAACCAACCATGATCCTGAGGCAACTGGCAGCTGTCGTTAACAGCCTTGCTCCTTTAAAGGAGTCATGTAATAGTTATTTGTTCTGAGTATCAATTTATGATTTCACATGAGTCAAAAAGAAGGCTGGTTCGTTGGTTTTGTTTGTCCCTTCTTGTCAATAAGCAAGTTAAAAAGTCAATAAATACACTTTTGAAAAATTTTAAGATGACATCTAAAACAAAAATACCTGATACTCTTGAGAATATAACTAGATAATGAAAAATCACAATTAAAACTAATGTATTGCAGAGGTTGAGAGTATCTTAATAGAGTATCCAATGCAGAGAAGTTAAACATCAGCATAACAATTTTAATATTTATGTCTTTTAATGTTGAATCAAAGAAAGTTGTAACAATTGCATCTGCCTCTTTACTCATTTTAGTCTGTAAAGGTGAATTTGCTTTAAGGAGATAAAGCTTGCTGTCTCTTGGTGTCACAATTCTCTGGAAATTTTGTGACAAAAATGATTGGAAAAAAGACTAGTATTTATAAAAGTATTTTGGTTGCTAATTGTGTTTATCCCACTTCAGAGAAGAGGTGGGAAACCATTTGTTTACAGTTTTTCAACTCTCTCATGGCTAATGATTTTACAGTCATTGTAATTCTTCATTTAGGGTCAGCATCGTACTTACATATTTTGTTCTTCCTTTTCTCTAGTTGCCATTTTATTGTTTGTATTCTTTATAAATGTTGCTTCCAATGGAAGCTGGTAGGTTCTATTAATAACCTGGACCCGGTTTATTTTAAATAATTAGTTTGCATGATCTAGATTCTGAATGAGAACTCATAATTTTTTATCTGTTCTAAGAATTTTGACTGCAAAAGAGGAAAGGAAATAATGCAGACAGCCTGTTCCATTGACTAAAAGCAAAGACTCCTTCTCTTTCCTCTCCAAGCAGAGTGTAAAATTCTTATCATAAAGACCCTTTTCCTTAGCAGAGATAACTGACTGTGGTAGCTTCTACCACCTGATATTGAGGTCTACTAATTCTGTTTTTAGGGATGATGATCAGTGTAACTCTTCACCGGCCCCTTAGCTTAATCAGTTAAACTTCACTTATTTCATAAGAAGTCCATTCATATTAAGAACTTACTGTGTTATCACACCTATTTCTCTTTAGACTTTGAAACTTCAGAATACCATTTCATTACCAAGTTTTTCCAAAGGCATTTAAACTAGATGTGATGAAACTTATTGTGATTAACTTTATTCGGTGGCAAGTCACATAATTTAAAAGTACATGAACAGAAGGAAAAATCATTTTCTTAAACCGCATGTTCTTTTGAATACTTAAGCTGAAAATATGGAATGATCTTATGCATGCTACATTTTGGATGTATGGCTGGGTTTCACACTTCTAAATCATTGCTTTAGAGTCAAAATATGGTTTTCAGTTGATGTTGACTTCATAGTCTGTGGCTGGCATGCTGTCAGTATGGACTCACCAATCCTGGGATACTGGCAGTGGGGAAAAGAAAGCTGAAGTTGACTGTCATTTGCTAGGAAAGGGCCCACTGTAAAGAGAAGGTAGTGGTATCTGGCTGGTGCAGTGTTCTTCTACTTTTGATATTTCTCAACCAAATTGTTGATTTTGGTCTCTTGTTTTTGTTTTTAAATTCTACCCAGTGATATCCACAACTGAGAAACCACTTCAGCCCTATCACTGGCTCTAAAATCAGTTTTTTCTTCAGTCTTAGAAAAGTCATTCAACCTCTATAGGCATAATATCTCTTCATAGCAAAGAGGAGGTTGAACTATTGTCTTCTTCATATTTTAAAAGCATGTAAAGTATTAACTATCAAGTTGAAGATGGAGAAAGGTTAACAAAATGAGCCCCATCTACATTTGCTTTCAGAGTTGACCTTAAGCCACCATGAGGTTATTTCTACAATTACTCCTGGCCATACCACATCTATTCTCTTCTTCTTCCTCCATTAGGCAAAGAAAACATAAAGATCGTGTATATACACTTCTGCTATATAAATTCTCAAAAAAAAAAAAAAAAAAAAACAGTTGCTAGAAAAAAAAAAAAAAGAATTACACAGAATTTTCTTTAGTACAGCTGTTTTATGTCCTTTCATGCCGGGCCCTGAGCTTGCCAGTCAATAGAGATTTATAATGTCCTTTTCGTGACTAAAGTTTAGTTAAAATTTTCATTCAGCTGGTCATGTACTTGAAGCTTCCTGTATATATTATTCTGTCTCAATTAAACTAGTCCTACCCCCAAATTCCATTCCTTAAATTCTTACTCTTATCTAAAATCTTTTAAAAGTTTTTATTCTCCTCCCAAAAAGTTTTACTTTCAAAGTCAAAGTTTATAGACACACATTTTAATGGTTTGGATGACTTGATTAGATGTTTACACCATGGAATCTGGATGCTGAGCTTGGCTTAATTTCCAGCTTTTCAACCTGGTGTGCTATAATTTTCATGCAATGGTTCAAATATTTACTACAGATAAATTAGTGAGTCTGTGACCTCCATGCAAGGTTAAAATAATATATAGTTCATGTTAACCAGTTGTGGAGTAGGTGAAGGACTGGCATAGAGTATGTGCGTGTATTGTGAGCTATATGTTCACTTATAATGAAGATACAAACCAAAAAAGCATTTAAATTTTTTGTTTCAGTACCTTTGATCACAAACTAACTTTAACTGAAAGATCTGGAAAACTTGAGTATGTATGCTTATATGAGTAAATAGATAAGCTGGTCCATTATATCAAGACTGCAGATATTTTATTACAACATATAACACTTCAGTTGTATCTTATTTAGTTCCCTTCATTAATTCATTCATTTAGATGTTATAAACTTGAAATGTCTGATTAACTGGAAATGTCAACCAAAACCTTGAAATCAAGACAGCAGTTTTTTGGCCAAATAAAATGTAAAGAAGTTTAAGAAATGCTGAGTATGTTTTTCAAATTGTGTTTTTCCTGCTCTTAAAATTGGAGAACCCACAGTCTATGTTAACATAATAGCCTTGTTGCTATAGTGTTGGCTATAATTGCATAGTAGCTAATAGCCTTTCTATGATTCATCCCTAGAATGTAATTCATTGCAGAAGATGGAAATATATTCCATTTTATTAAAAACCATAATTTGTCATTACTTAAAAAGTTGAACTAATTTACCATACAATTATTTTCCAATTCTCTTTGAGGATTTAAACGTAATGAAATGCCCTGATTATTTTAGCTATGTAGAGCTGTAAGCCACATTGCCCAGCTGCCACTTCCTTTTGCCCATATATTATTTAAAATTTTTATTTTTAAAAAATTCATCTGCACATAACACATTTATAATTCTGTCAAACTCTAAAATCAAGTGAGTGTTTTTAAATTTATTTTTAAAAGTATTGGAGAATGTAAATGTGTACTGATCCCTGCACGAATACAGATACACAAATAATATTCCTGTGTAGTATCCCATAGTATTCCTGTCAAGCATCTCATAGGTATGGAGGATTCCTATTTAAGACCATCTGATTCTCATGACTTTTGATTTTCTTTAAATGTCCTCAAGATTATTCTTGGAGTGGTAGTGCTTAACTTTTTGAGTTGACCTTGTGCCTGATGAAAGCCCTTGTTCTACTCTTAACAGTAAAAAAAAAAAAAAAAAAAAAAAAAATTATAAATGATTTTAATGAATTCATAAAAGGCTACTTTAAAAATTTTGATCTGCAAACTTTTTAAATAGACTTTATTTATTTTTTTAGAGCAGTTGTAGGTTCACTGCAAAATTGAGCAGAAGATAAAGAGATTTCCTGTAAGCCCCTGCCCCACACATGCACAGCCTCCTCCATTATCAATATTCCCCACAAGAATGGTTCATTGGTCACAATTGCTGAACCTCTAGTAATATATCATTATCACCCAGAATCCATGTTCAAAAGTTTTTGATGGTTTATCTCTCTAACAAATTATTTGAGCAAGCATACCCTACATTATATCAAACACATAGCCTATATTATAAATACATTGTTGCAGGCATGCTCAAAGTATAAGTTGTATATTATGTATATATACTAGTCTCTTGGTATGTACATTAGAAAATATTTATTAAGGCATTGAAAAAGAAAATAAAACTTGGGGCTGGGGAGATAGCTCAGTCGGTAGAGTGCTTGCCTTGTAAGTACAAGGCCCTGGGTTCGATCCCCAGCACCCCCCCCCCAAAAAAAAAGGAAAAGAAAACTCCTCATGTTCCAGTGGATTATGTTGTGTGCATTTGGAGTATATGAATCTCTCTTAGAGAATTATGGTCTGAATGTATGGCAACTTTTGAATTATTTAATCTCTATAATAAAGTCATATAAAAATTGTGAAAAAGAATTTGCTTGAGAAACTATATCTCACCTTTGATTTGCAGATAACGTTTAGGTTATTTGTTGAATTATTTTTATGCTTCAGTATCCCTTTTAAAGCTGCTTAGTAGATTTAAAGCAAGAATTTCTAAAGCACAGAGCAACCTTAAAACAAAAGGTAAAGCCAGTGCTGCCCTCTCCTGTGGTGTCCCCTTCAGTTCCACTGTAGAGACATTGCTTGGGAGTTTAACTCCAAATAAGCAGATCATCATATTCTAACCCTGGTCCATGTTGTAATTGAAAGTTATCTTGGATTACAACTTTTAATAATTGTTTCTTTGATTAAGAAGGTTGCAGCCATTCTGGCGTGTCTTGTTTTCATTCCCTTTTCTCCAAAGGATGCCGACCTGTTGGATGTCGAAAGTAAACACTTTGAAGATCTAGAATTCCAGCAGCTTGAGCATGAGAGCCGTCTGGATGAGGAAAAGGAGAACTTGACCCAACAACTCCTGCGCGAAGTGGCTGAATATCAGCGGAACATAGTCACTAGAAAGGTACCTTTGCCAGGTGATGTTTAATGTGAAAAATCAAGATATACTCTTTCTATGAGGCAGTAATCAATAATAAGCATTCATATAGCTATGATGTGTGTGTGTCTTTGTATCTGAAAATCTTCGTGTATTTAATCCTATCATTTTTGTCATATCATGGAGTCTGTCATATATATGGTAAATGGGGTTCTGTACATGTTACAGTCTTCACTATATGATGTTATACATGTATTCATGAATAATATCCAATTTTATCATTTATGTAAAAACCAAGACTAGAAAATCAGGAATTCAGGTATCTGTTTTAAATTGCTTCCTTTTGAAAGCACAGTAACTAAATTCAGAGTAATTCTATGAACACAGTCTAATTTGGAATTTTCTGTTTCTATTGCTCAATAGTTCTGCAAACTGGCAGATAGCTTATTTACCATTAGAAACAGTCCAGTCAAATACCATGCAGATTATTACCAACTCCACCCAACACTTACATGTCCAGTTCAGAATTTGGCTCTTATTCCAAAATTCAGAACTACGCCCTAGAACTCTAACCTGATAAAATTGAAGGATAAAATTGAGGGAAGGAGGGAAAAGTGACTTCTCAAACTCGCAGTTTAAGTAAGAAATGCCATTGTTATCTTTTCCCAATCAGTCATCTTCCAAAATGATGTCAAAAATTAATTGATAGTCTAAATCAAGATTTCCTGTTGACTTCTGGGTTCTTCAAATAGAATTTAGATCACTTAAACTGTGTTAACCTTAAGAAAAAACATTGAACTTGGCAGGTCCAAGTAAATGCCTCCTCGTCTCTGGGTAATGCTGACTGCCCATCACCTACTCAAATGTGGTCACCATTATTTCAGTTGTAAAAACCTTCTCCCCCTTTCCCAGTACAGACTGGCAAACCTTGGAATGTCTAATGTGCATCTTTCTATGATCATCTTCTTTCCTACAGGAAAAAATTTCTGCACTGAAAAAGCAAGCCAATCACATTGTTCAGCAGGCTCAGAGAGAACAAGATCATTTTGTGAAAGAAAAGAATAATTTAATAATGATGCTACAAAGAGTAAGTTTTTTCTGTTCAGCACTGGTTACAATATAACAGAGCTTCCAACTTGGGAAAGGTTGCCTCTTTCAAAGTAAATGCCTTTGAGAAGTGAATGTCTTCAGAATTTAAGGAAGATATTTTTGTATATTTTAATTTAATTTCCCACACTAAAAGCTGATCCTCTGCATGGTTAACATTCAGCAGAAAGTCTGTACTTTTCCTTATTTTCTTTTCTTATAAAAAAATCACTTTTTCCATCAAATAGTTAGGATATATTTTAACACAAGTTTAGGGTAGATTTAAGGAAAAATGTTCTTTTCACTGCTGTCAAATATTGTGGCTCAGCTACACTAGTGTTTTGAACTCCATTATTTGTGCGTGTATCTTCCTGAAAAATGTCACATTGGAGTTAGATTGACTTAATTGGATTGTTAGGCACTCCATGTGATTTGGTTAGAGGAGTGGCAAGATCATCCTTACCAAAGGAGCCATGTCCTTGTTTGTTCCCAGCACCTAAAATGACAAAGGGAGTCCTTTAGCTAAGGAAGTTAAAAGCAACCTGTACCTGACTTCCTGACATGGTTACTGGTGTAATTTCATCAAATGTAAAAGTTGATGGGGCCGGTCTCAAGTTTGAGCCATGCATGTAGGCCACTACCTAGGAAAATAACATTCTGGATCATAGAAATATCAGATGGACCTAGAATGGGGTGCAGGAGGAAGACTAAATCCAGAATCAGAATGAAGGATTAGAGGAAGAGGCTGTACTGTGACATGCACATTCCTACCTACAAAAAATGAGCATTCCCTTCTTAAGAGCTAGGTGAGGAAAGTCCCTTAGGTCCATCTCATAGAGCTATGATTCCACTAGAGGTGTCTTTGCAGCCCTCACACGTTCCTGACACCTTCCTCATGGCTTTTTAGCAGCCAGAAATCTCTAAATGGAGATGTATTTTCCATACCAACTCTGTGGGGATAAACTGTTGCCATCAGCCTCTGTACAACCATTTTACCCTTTGTACACAATATTCAGAGGTATAACTTAAATTAGCATCATATGTATTTCCGTAGCTGTTAAAATTTTAGAAACAGCAAAGAAAATATCTCTAAGTGGTAGATCTTTAAAAATGGTTAAGCACAATCAGAAATATGATAGTTCCTCATTAGAGATACATAAAACCGAAATGAATTCTAAAGCATGCAGACCATAAGTATTAATATTTTTGTTTTCCTAAAATGACCTATAGACATATTTTAATCCCAATCAAAATCTCAACAGATATGTTTGTAGCAACTGACAAGTTGGGATTAAAATTTACAGTTGATTGTCATCATTTCATGGATTTCACATTTGTAATTTTTACTTTCTTGTTAAAATGTGCTTATAACCCCAAAATCTATATTTGCAACATTTTTGCAGTCATTTACAAACATACATAGACCAGTGAAAGTTTTGAATCACCCAAAATGCACATTTGTTAAGAGCCATCAAATTATGTACTGAAAACTGTATATTTTACTGTATGGAAATCATACCACAATAAATAATGCAACCCATAAATAGTTTTCCCAAGGTTTAATATTGGATTAATTCAAGTGGATCATAGACCCAACCACAAAAGCTAACACCATAAAGTTTCCAAAATAAAATATATCTGTGGATTCTGATATGACATCACCAGAAGGTACATGATTACCTTTTACTTGGAAGGATAAAAAAATTGATTTTAGAAAATATACAGAAAACAAGGACTGAGAGGGCCTCTGAGGTTCCTCCTTCCATTTTTGGTTCAACTAGAATACCCAACGTATTTTTTCTTAAATATGCTGTCACTCTGTAAACTTTATACTGAATGGAAGGTTATAGAGTTACATGTATTTGAAAACAATTCAGGCATCATACAGCTAGCAGAAGGTGAGATATCTACCAATAGGAGGTTCTGACTATGACTAAGGGGAAGGAGGGAGGTGGAAATGGGAGGAGTGTGCAGTCTCTGTGCATCTGTGGTACCCAAGGTTGACTCCACACTTAACAGATTTTGTGTCCCTTCAGGAAAAGGAGAATCTTTGTAACTTGGAAAAGAAATACTCCAGCCTTTCTGGGGGAAAAGGGTTTCCTGTTAACCCCAGTACTCTGAAAGAGGTAAGCCGTGATTCTACCTGACTACTCATAGCATCTTAGAAATGAGGAGCCCTGCCTGGTATTGTGTGACTAGCAAGGAGTAAAAACATTACTAACCTAAGGGACTTCTGCGAGCACCCAATGCTCTGATGGTTTTCCTGCCTTTCATCATTTGTGCTTTGAGAATTCCAGAGATAATCTTTATGTCCAATTCATGTATGTGTGGCGTGTAGTTTCCTTGGAATTGACATTGTGGGGTAACTTGGAGTTTTGAAATATTTAGGATCTAGACCAAGATAAGTCTTCCCCTTCTTTTTCCTATCTGCAATCTCCTTTCTCACTCCTTCCCCTCTCTTCTCTTTCTCCACAATCTTATATAACAAGAAAATGCCCCTAAACATTTGATATTGTTTGATTTCTTTCTTTTCTCTATCTCTTCCCTCACGATGTGTTTTCTGCTACTTTCTAAATTGGGAAGCTCTGTTTACATTAAGCTGCATTTACCCTTTACCTATTTTTCCCTAGTTCCCAACAATGATCTTTCCTAAATATCCTCTTGTAAAGATACACTGCCTCGTGGACAGAATATTTTAACTCTGATTTGGAAAATTATAATGCTGACTGAGAAAGAAATTTTCTTTTGTTTATACTTACAAGCTGAGGAAAAGGCTAACTTCTACATAAAATTTTGCATAACCAAAAGATTTGCTTTTGTTTACAAGTTACTTATCAAAAGAGAGCAGAGTTAGGAATTTCTAGACAGAAGATTTTTTTTTTTGCACGTAGGTACATGAAGTAAATCACTCATCCCAATAACAGTACGACTCAGTTGTATTTTGGAAGCATTTTAAAAATATTTCTACAAATATTAGTTTTGTAGTTTCTCTCCATTATTCAGGACATGGAGTTGGCAGGTTCAGTGAACAAAGGGTGGTTGTAAATGGAGTGTAGTGTCATAAGATAATGTCAAGGAGGTGGTTAGGCACAGGCCTTGAGTCATGTTGTTGAAATGCAGCTTATCTTATGTGTGATGGGAAGCCCTCAAGTAAGAAGGGAGGTGACATTTTGTGATATCCATTTGTTAAAGATCACTCTGGGCAGTTTAGTGAACACTGAATCATGAGGAATTGAGGAGAAGCAGGTATGTTAGCATGAAGATGGTTGCAGTCTTGTAACCTAGAGATGCTGGTGCTTGAACTACAGCAACAGCAGAGAACTGGAGAAAATTAGTTGGATTAGTATAAATTTTAGAGGTAGAACTGAGAGTTCTTGCTGATAGAGTAGCTATACAGATGATGTAAATACAGGAAGTGTCAAGAGTGATGTCAACTGCAGCTTGAATGATGAGGTAGATGCTGAGCACCTTTTCCTAAGAGAGGGAAGTCTGGGGAAGGAGTAGGTCTAAGAGGGAAGATTTGGAGTTTGACCAGGATATAGTGAGTCTGAAGATCCATGATATCCAAATGAATAAAGTAGGTTTAGTTCTTTATTTACCAATAGGAGAATAAAATCTTTCCTTTTCTATTAATGAATTGGTCTTTTATTTTTTTCCTGCAGACCATGGTGTCAAAGTCCATTTGTTTTTTGATTATTTGGACTAGCTCTGCCACTAGTACTTGCTAAGCAGCTATGTGTCCTCTTTTATCTACTAAGCAGACTTAACTCCTGTTTTAATTTTTCTACTGTCTTTTTGCATTCTCTCTCTCTCTCTCTCTCTCTCTCTGTCTCTCTCTCTCTCTCTCTCTTTTCCTCCTTTTGAGAAGTGTTGAGTTTATAACAAAACTTCTTAAGAGTTTTTGACAAGCAGCATACATTTTTGAAGCAATGAATTGTATGATCTAGGCATTGAAACTGTCTATCAACTTAGCAAAAGAATAACTCCAAGTTGTTAATCTTCTTTCTGATTCATTATCACAGACAAAATGAAATTCAACAAATTAGCAGACTACTTCCTTTCTTCTGTTTAACCTTACAACCTGACCCTTTCTGAAATGCGAGACTTTGATAGATCCAATTTTTAAAAAGTCAACCTGGCTTTTTCCACTTTGTTGTAACTATAAGTTCTCATAAAACTTTGATTTCCTTCTTGGACATTTTGCTTCAATAGCATCACATCACAATGCTATACCTTTTCTAGGAGTCATTTTTTTGAAATGATTGATGGGCTAATAGAAGAAACTGAGTGTTAAATTTAACTTGCTTTTAAAAGACTGTGATTTTATGCTTTATCATTTTTTACATTGTTTTATTGTTATGGCAAAAATCATGAGTGTTCTGTGTAATTACTTCACATGACAGTTTACAAGTGCCTTTTCCACAAATAAAAATTCAGGAGTTCTGATGCTCAGAGAGTGAACCATGTATCTTATTTCAGTACAAAACAAACTGAATTGAGTTTAAAAGTAACTGGAAATTCTCTGTCCTAGGGATAGAGTTGTCCTAGGGAAACTGCCTTGAATTGAAACACCCTCCAGTTGCAACTCTACTTTACAGTTGTGTGTGTGTGTGTCCATGTGTGTGTCTGTTCTTACCTGAATGAGAAGATAGTGTCCTTTTTATTCTCATGTGGTTGAGATGCTCAAAAGTGAAATTCCATTACAAATGAATTACTGTTTTACAAGTGTTTTCTTAGTGCAAAACCCAATAGTCCTCAGCCCACTTTTATTGACCCTCTAACTCATCAGGAAACAGAAGAGGGGAAAAATCTAAGAGTGAAGATTTGTGGAAAAGGCTCTTGAATCCGGCAGTGAGTGATTGCCTTGTCAATTTTGTATCTCAGATTTTTTGATGTGTGGTTCTTTTCAACGTGTGTGTAGTGACAACCTCATTCCATCCACAGAATGAATGCCGATGCCTCTGGATATTTTGAATTTGAAGGTGTGGGATTACTTATAATATGATCATCCTGATTTCACCAGAAAAATTCTGTTTAATGTTTGGAATGCCATTTGTCAAGATTAAGCACCATAAATCCATTTTAATTGCTGATTATTTCCTTGATGAAACATTTGATCATACCCAGATAGCTGGCTGTGCAGCTCTCAGCTAACTCCATTGTACTGGGAACATTAATACTCTCGCATGCCTCAGCTTTTGCTTTCTGTGTGTCTAACTTCTGAATTCCTCCTTTTAGGGCTATCTCAGTGTAAGTGAAATTAATGAGCCATGTGGCAATTCCACGAATCTGTCCCCTTCCACTCAGTTCCCTGCTGATGCTGATGCTGTTGTCACTGAGCCTGCCTCAGCTGTGCCGGTGAGCCAGCCACAGAGTACGGAGGTGTGTTGGCATGACATTTCATTCATTCACTGCTTTTCCTCATGTCAAAAATTAACCCACGGTTAACTGAGAATAAGCAAAATGAAGGTGTGTGTGACAGATACATGTCTGTTTGATCAGAGGGCCAGAACAATGTTAAGTTTCTAAGATATACTGATTTGGGAATTTTTCTCCACCACTTAAAATGCTAGAAACTATGGAATATGTGGTACAGATTTGGGGACTAGAAGTAACGTCAAACAAATGAGCTCAATGCCTTAGCACTCTAACCCAATTTAGTGTTCTTAGAAACTAAGTCTTTCTAAAATTGTTGGTTTGAATCACCTTTGCAGTTTGACTTTGTTTTGCAATCTGGATTTTTTTTACTGTTATGCCTTTTTAAAGCATTCTTGGGAGTGACCTATAATAGTAAAGTACAATACCTTCTAAGGATTCAAGATGCTTGCTTGTCATGTAGGATTTTAAAAAGACTCTGAATTGAAAGAGACTGTCCATCATTTATGACTTCTTGATTTACTTATAACAAAATGGAGTAATCAGATTATCGATTTCATTTCTTTGTCTTTTTCCTTTCATTTCATGTGGACACCTGTGTACCTTTTCTTTCTCGTATAAAGCAAAGATCACCTGTCTGTTCTGGATTTATGTTTCCTTCCACTCTTTCTCCTCATCCTGTCACTCAACCTCCATCAAACCCTTGGCCGGAAGTCATGGCTACATCTGTCGATACTTTTCCTTTAAATGACACACCTCCTCCTCTACCAGCTAAGAAACACAGAAGGCAACAGCAGCAGGAACCACAGGTAATTAGGGACTGGTGCTTAGAGTGTGGGAATTTTACCTTGATGACAAAGTTACTTATGTGGAATCTTTACCTTTTCCAAAAGAGCATTCTTACAAAAGTTTCATACTTCTTTGCTTTTTTCTTAGGTTTTTTTTTTTTTTTTTGTATATTCTAAGGGTGTTGGGATTATTATAAAGTTTTGAGACCTTATTCATCCTCAACTGGCAAATTTCACATCTTCATATTTCACTTCCCATTACATATTGCAGCTTATCTGGGTCTTTCTCATTAGCTAATAGGTGTTTCCATAAAATCCACAATATGCTATGTTGTGTTGCCAACACCAAATGCTTTTAGTGTGTATTATTGAAACCATAGTAGAATTCATTCCCTTGCTATATACCAAAATTTACTAAACACTTTACAAATATCTCTTTTGACCCTTCTAACAATCCATTGAAATAAGATTTATCTCTGTATTGATATTAGGGAATTGAGGCTTAACCTAGCTAAGTGGCTTGTCCAAGGTCACATCAGAAGTAGAGCATTTGGTCCACAGAAAAAGAGTTTTTATTTAGTAGATTTCTAAATAAACAACTTATTCTATTGCATTCATTTTAGTACATTTACATATAAATTAATGCTTATTTTTTAAAAATCTGTTTTAAGGCTCCATTCAACTATTTAACCACTAGCTCCTCAAAGTTTAGGAGTCCTGGAGTGTTATGCCATATACTTATATTTCTTGAAGGTGCCTTTACTATCGGCATTTGTTAAAGATTGTATCTTGTATCACCTTATACTTTCAGGCTACTGTCTCTGGGACTGATATAAAAAGGAATTGCATTAATTACATCTAAAAGTGGGATTCATTGTAGTGTGTTAATATGTGAACCCAGCATAATTTGGTAGATTTTTTTCTCCAGGACTTTCCCCATGCTCTACCTCCTCCCCTCTACACCCCCTTTCTCTACTCTGTTGGTCTCCCTTCTATTTTAATGGGATCCCCTTTTTTTATAAATTCCTTTTTTCTTCCCTCTCTCTCTCTCTCACACACACACACATGTGCGCGCGCGCACACACACAATAGAAAGCATTTCTCATAGAAGGGAGATCAGTAGAGCAAAAGCAAGTGGATCAGAGAGGGAGGAGGGAAGGGACAGGGAAGTTACCAGGGAATGAGATTGATCAGATTATGTTAAGTGCATGTACAAATATAGCAAATGCATCCCATTATTATGTATAATTATAATGCACCACTAAAAATATTTTTAAAAGAATTGGTAAAAAATGTGGATCAAAATAGGTGATATATAGAAGGAAAGAACCAGGAGAATGAAGAACTAAATATCTTCAATTTTGATGTCATGTGTATCTCATTAATAGTTTCATTCAGGTTAAAAGACATCTCTGGTATCAAAACAATCACAGTTTTCAAAACTTGTTTTCTGTCAAGTATCTGTTAAACTGTGTTTTCATTCCTATTTTATTAAGCTGCCACTATGAAATATTGAGAAGTTTTGAATTTTGGTATTTGTGACATTTGCTAATAGCAGGAACAAGATTGAAGTGCTTTGATAAAATCTTTCTAACAAAAACTTAGAGAATTCATCAACCAAACCATGCAGTTTTATTATTGAAATGTGAAATACCTGACCACGAATTCTAGCTCTACCACTTTTCAACTCTGTGACCTTGGACAAGTTTACTGAACCTCTCAGCATCCAGATTCTTCATTTGTAAAACAAGTATGCAGTACCTGCCTCACAGGATTGTTATAAGAGTTGAATGAGATAAGGCATGCAGAGCAGTAAACCTGGAACACAGAAAACTCTTAGTAGACATTAGCTAGTATAAACAGATAATCGTAAAGTTAAAATATGTCATAATTGGCATGCATTAATTTTCATATATTTCAAAAGCCTGAATGCAGTATTAAAATGATCAAACCTGAAGAAACTTTTTTTTTTTTTTTTTTTTGGGTGCTGGGAATCGAACCCAGGGCCTTGTGCTTGCAAGGCAAGCACTCTACTGACTGAGCTATCTCCCCAGCCCCAAGAAACTTTTAATTAAGAAATCACTTTACTATTGACATCTGGGGCAGGAGGCCAAGAAAACTTTGGTCAAATTTAAAATTGAAAGAAAAGGAGTTAAATGTAGGATTTTTAATTTGGGGGGATTACTGTAAGACCTCTTTGGCCAAGATCTTTCTAAATGCAAGAATAACCTAGAAGGGTGTCTTATATGGAAGCTTTATATGGATTTGGAGTATGTTTATGTGACAAATTGTCACCACTTCCACTTTCTCTGTTCACTTTCTCTTCATCCTCCTTCTCCTCCCCTTTCTTGTACCCCTCACTTTGGGATCTGTCTATCACATAGACCCATCTGAACAAACCAGGAACTTGCTTACTTGATCTGGCCACTGACTATCCTGCCATCCATGTGGTGACCATTATAATAATTCATAACTTGTCCTGAAACCTCAAAGTAGCAAGCACTATGGAAATGAAAGGTGGATTTGTAAAATGTGTTCTAGGTTCAGCTACAAATTCTTCCAGTGTCTAGTGTCTTATCAAATGCTAACCCAAATCTATTAGTGAACACAAGGATAAGTTCAATAATTAAAAAAAATCTGTGTTAAATTCCAAAACTTCTTTTTAAATGCATAATTCTTCATTTTTTAGTGATCTGTTTCAGTTAGTCAAGTTTTGCTATTTTGCTTTACATTTGCATTTAAAGCACTTTAGAAGTCTGGAAGAAAGGAAAAAACAGCATAAAGAAGGCCTCTATCTGAGTGACACTTTGCCTCGAAAGAAAACCACACCTTCCATCTCCCCACATTTCAGCAGTGCTACAATGGGGAGAAGCACCACCCCAAAGGTAGGACACGGAAGAGCCACGGGCTTCACAATCCGTGAGTCTTCTTATATTCACTGATGTGCAAAGGCCCTTAAGAACAATGCTAAATAATAAACCATTAAATGTGCTTGTTCAGCAGACATCACAATTAAATCAGCTTTTCTATCCCATTCAGAGGATATTTGAAATTGTACCTTCTGGGGTCAACGAACATGATCCAGGATCTTCTCTTTCACCACAGTATAGGTGGTATGGGTGACTTTTACTCACAAGATGGACACTCAAGGCTACATCCCAGATTTAGTAATAAGATAGGATCTAGTCTCTGGGTTTCAGGAATAATAGCACCAAATATTTATTGGGTTATTTCTAAGTTCCTGACCCTGTGAGTATCTCATTTTGTCAACTCTCTCATTTTAAAACCCAGCAATATACTATGCAATAAAGGTTCTTATTAATTATTATTCCAATTGTATGGATGGATAACTTGAAGCATTATGAAGCTAATTGACTAATCCAAGAGCCCTCATCCAGTACTGCTGGAGCCAGAATATGAACCTGTGTGTTCTGCCACCTGCACCTTCCCTCTTATGCTGCTGATATGTCCAAGGGGTCATTGAAGAAACAGAGGAAGAAAAAAATAGGAAAGGGGTCCTTAGTGGGAGAAACTTTGGACCTTTCTCCTGCCCTTAAGCAGAATATCTGTTTTGATTTATTTTATAAATTAGTATTTCAAGCATATGTTATTTACATAAAGGAGTTTGCTTTCTAAAAAGAATGCTAAAACCAGTGAAGTATCAATAGATTTCTCCAGTTTTCAGCCTACTACATAATAGAGACAGATGGAAATTGGTACATGTAGAACGAATGTGAATCCTCCCTGTCCTTCTGCATGGTGTGCATGCATTCCTGCCCCTGCATCTGCCCTCTGCTCCTTATGCATGAAGAACTTGCAGATGTTCTCTCACATGATTGTGGACAGTGTCTTCTCCCCACTGTCTTCCCTTGTGTAATTGCTGCCATCAGAGGAAGTGCTGTGATGTTGAGACTGCCGTGGAGTTTCTTGGGAGGGACAGCAGCTAGCCTGTATACAAGAACCTACCCTCTCTGCCCTCCATGCTTAGACAGGAGCTATGGAAACAGGGATGTGGACATTTCCTGAAGACCCATTTGCTGTGCATTTTGACTGAAGTGTTCCCTGCTGGTTCCCACAGGCTCACCTGCCCCTGGGACAGAGCAACAGCTGTGGCAGTGTGCTCCCTCACTCGCTGGCAACCATGACCAAAGACTCAGAATCTCGGAGGATGCTCAGAGGTAAGTGTCTTTTAAATCAAATGCCAGAGTCTTTTGTTAAGCATTAGAATTCCTCAGGGAGAGAGAGTGTGTGGATAGTGTTAGGAATGATCAGAGAGGGGAGCAGCTAAAGTCCTAAATTTTACTCTTATTGTTTCACTTTGGGGAAGGATATGTGTATATCCTCGTTGTATCAAGGTAACCTTTCC
Organism: Sciurus carolinensis; assembly: GCF_902686445.1. Classification (NCBI taxonomy): domain Eukaryota; kingdom Metazoa; phylum Chordata; class Mammalia; order Rodentia; family Sciuridae; genus Sciurus; species Sciurus carolinensis. The sequence continues at coordinate 80,631,961 of NC_062221.1, read as the reverse complement.
CACTTATGCATAAAACTGGTACATTTTAAACATACCCATGGCATTTTACATATTCAATATAACTCTCCAACCAGGAAGACCCCTAAGGAATTACTAACCACTAACCTCATTTGATTGGTAGAAAGAAAAAAGAAACCACTGAGATCTAGGCAGATGACCAGGGCTCTTAACCAAGATCACTCTCCTAGTTTGTGACTGAGTCACTGTGCTGAATGAGCCTTCTGCTGAAGTCATTGAGTTGACACATACACAGAGCACTGGTGGCCCACAACAGAATTTCACTGGGCCTTTTAATGTAGACTTAAGCTCTTATACTGTATAGTTATTCTGTTTTAGATGGACTTTGATTCTTCCTGCATTTTCTTTATAATACTCTACTGTGTTTATGATACAGTTTTAAAATAGTCTTCATGAAGCTGGAAGAAATTAATGTAGTTCCAGAAGTGAGCCTCTCATTGAGATAGATTTATTGTGTTAACCCAGTAGTTCACATCAGTAACTTGTACTGGTCCTAACTTTTGAGCAGAAGAGTTCTAGGTACCAAGAATGCAAACAGATGATGTTCTTTGCCTTAAAATGCTTATAGTCTAATGAGGGAGAAGACAGAGAACAGATGACTTCGGCAATATGCAGTAAATGCATATTGTTTTAGCTGTTGATGGACCTTGATTTTTATTTATTTATTTATATGTGGTGCTGAGGATGGAACCCAGTGCCTCACATATGCTGGGCAAGCGCTCACTGAACTACAACTGCAGCTCCTGAAATTCCACTCTGACAACTTGGCCCCTCTGCTTGTGGTGCTGGGAAATAATCACTGGTTTCCCACCAGTAGAGAAAAAAAATACATGTGTGTGTGAGTGTGTGAGTGTGTGTGTATGTGACATATAAAATCATGTATGTAATTAAGTTTATAAACACATGTGTGTATATGTATGTATGTGTTTATATGATATATTTTATATACGTATATATATTTGAACAAGGATTTCAAATTATTACTAGTACTTTCACACTAGAAGTGATTTAAGCGTTAATGCAGACCATAGATTCATGAATGGTTGATACATATAAGACATATTTACACTAGTGATATTTAAATAGAATATGCTTGATTGACCTTCTCTATATTTTTACAAAATTCTTCATAAACTAAAATATCTCTTAACATGTATTAATAATAAACATAAATGAGTCTATTTCAACTCTCATGTATCATTGTTAACCTGTGGGTCAAATCTATTATCTGTTGAAGCATTTTTCTGTACTATTAATAAACTTCTTTTTAAATGTATTTTTCCCACTGGCTAAAAATGTCAAAGCTTGGTTTGGCCATGACGCCAACCAAAACCATTCACATGTTCATGTGCTTTATGTAGTAGAGTGATTTAGGGAAAGATTGAACACTAAAGACAAAGGGTGAGGTCACAAGTGATTAAATTCTATGTTGATAGCACTTTTTTTAAATAGAAAGAAAAACTAGATCTTTGTACTAAATGGATAGATGTGCAAACATTAAGAACAATTAACATTATCGTGTCAGGAGATCCTTGTGAGAATATAATGAAATTGAAGGAATGCCTAATCATTGTTTTTCTAATCTCTAATCTCCCCTATAAAAATGGGACTCTTCCTGAGAGTTTCACATAGGAAAACTGAGCCAGTTCTCTCTGTCACATAATGAATGTGTGATCTGCAAAATCTGTTGTGTTTGATTTATCTTTTGTGAGCTTCTCTTTCACTGATATGTCTTCTGTGCACCCAAGAAGATAGTAGCATCAGTCTTTGCTGCAGGTCCAAGATGGGGTTCTGTTGAAAGAATATGTACAAGAATAGGGCGGCTTCGGAGGAAATAGAAAACCATCATGCATGTTCTATCCAGGAGACACATCCTGTGAGGCTAGGGTCAGTTCCCCGACCTGGAGCAGAATCAGTCAGGTACGGTAGTTCTTACAACCACTGCAGATGGTAAAAGTAGCAGAGCCCACAAAGACCAGGAGGAATGAATCATGTATTCATTTAGGATTGTTTCACTGACATTCATTCATTTTGTTAAAATAACAAATGCAATTCAAACACCAGGGTTTTGATAAACAATTGTACTTAGCACCTTTTGGTTAACTGAAATTTAGTAGACCTTATTATTTGTGTTTTACTTACACAATTAACTTAAGTGCACCATTTTTTTTTTTGCTGCTATTCATAATGGATGCATCAAGGACGATGGTGTAAGTATAAGCCTTCCCACATCAGTATCATTTTCAAGGCACTGACAGTGGTACTTACATAAAGATCTTGGAAAAAATGTTAAAAGCTGAGAGCAGAGGAACCCAACTCCTGAGGTTGTAATGGTCTTTTGCTTTTGCACAACTTGTCAATTGTTCCTTTGTAAGCTTTAGAATGAATGAAATCTTTGTTCTTCTGTTTTTGTTAAATACAGGAAAATCCAGGAAAGGTATGACAACCTCCTTGTGTGGTGTTTTTGTTTCCAGCAAATATTAAAAGGTCATTGTCAAGTCATCTTTAAGAAATGAGTAGATTTTAAATTCTACAATGGTTAGGTTAATGATTATTCCTTTTACACAATAGAGAAAGAATTGTTGCACATTTGCAAAAAACACAATGCTGGGAGCAGCTGCTGTCCATTCACAGGCAGCTGCATGACCCTCTTTGTCTTAGCCTTTTATCACAAGATCAGACCTTGCAGGAAATATGGGAGTTGTGGGACCACAGATTTGTAAGGCTCAGGATCTATATAAAAAGAAGAGTGAGCATTATGATGAATATAAGCTGAGTATAAAATATACCGGGTCTCCTTTATAAGGCCAGATATAAATAAGTAAGGCAGGCTGTGAGGGGTGGAATGGAAGGATTTAAGAAGCTCCTACTTATTCATTCCACTTAAGCCTATTTTAAAGAAGACTTGGTAGAGATTGGGGTAGCTGAAATGACTGGGTTGAATAAGCAAGCTGGCTATTACAGAGGCCATGTAGGAAGATGTAGGTTGTTAGAAGACTTGTCATAAAGCTTGATGGACTGCTTCAAATCACTGAATGACATTTTTAAAATCTTATCTCTTAAAAACCATTTGTTATTGTCTGTTTGGAAAAAAGAATTTTTTTGTAAATATAACTTACTGTTCTTCCTATTTTCTGGTTGATGCTTATAAGTAAAATGTTTTTTCCCTCTAAAATTCCTTTTTAACTATGCATGTATCATAAGAATTTTTTTTAAACTTCTTGAGTTTTTCTCTGTAAACTTAGATTTAATCTAGAAATGTGAACATCTTCTGTGTTGCTCTGGTATTGTTACTAACACCATCAGAGACCGCATGTTGGAAGTGTTGGATAGTTCTCTTGTAGCCTCGTCATTCTTTTGATCTTATATCTTTTTCCCTTTCTCCATCCTTCCTCTTCCTCCATTCCCGACTTGTCCTGTATTTTCTTCTTCTGGCTGTGGACTGTCATTAGGAAGAATGAATTCCTCAGCAGGTGAGCTATGAGAGGCTGAAGTGTTGGAAATCTGCCTCATTTTATCCTCCTAAGCCCAGGTTACAATTTTAGATCATCTCACATTTCATATTAAGACCTACATAACCATATAAAAGCTTATAGCATACATTTGGAATATATTGGCAAGACTGTATCTCTCAATGGCTAACTCCAAAATTCTCTTTAGGTTCAATTAGCTAGAATTCATACAGCCTGGCATTAATAATAATGAACCTTACACACCGGATCTGTTGGCTTTCTTGGGCAAGGAAAAGAGCAGAGTGGTTTTTTTCCTAGTGTATGGTAGGAGGCAAGTCTCGGATATTATCAGTTCTCACTTAATAAAACTTACAAACCCCCCTTTAAGCCCTATATCTGTCTGGATAGCAAGAATTTAGGGAATTTTCAAGGCCCTTTTCACTTCTTAGTTGTTGCCGAATGTTATTCTTGCATATATAATCAAAAACCAAAAACAAAATCCAAGTAGACATGGGCTGGGAAAGTCTCAGTTTTCCCAGTTCAGTTCTGTTGTCCTACCCCCAGAAGTAGATGCATTCCACTTCCTTATCTGGCCACTAATACAGTTGGAATTTACAGCCAAAAAAAAAAAATCATTCAATGACTTTTTTGTAGCAGTCACATACCAAGTAAATGGGGATTCTGTGATTAGCAGGACATTCCTGCCTCCCTGACAGATATTACTTGGTGAATGTTTAGCCCAGTTTATGGCTTTCCCCGTGCTCCTTCACTGTACTTACAGTGTCTCCTGGGCTCCTACCAGTCACCCTCCTTTAGTCCTCTGTTCTTCTGTGAGGTTTCCCTTGTGGAAAGTACTAATGCCTTTGCATGGCTGAGTCAGAGATTGAATCCCCAAACCAGCTCATCAGGATCACACAAGTGCAATTCCAGGGTCCCAGAAGAGAAAGGTCCTGGCCCTTGTTTCTAATGGTAGGTAACTTTTTTTTAAACTTGTACAATAAGGAAGAGGTCAAGCCAAGTGACAATTGGGTTCACTATCACCAGTGAAGTATTGCCATTTGGCAGAAATGTGTAGCTCCGTAAGGTGGACATCCCTGCTCACAGTGGACCAATGGCAAATGACAATCCTGCTCTAGGAAACAGACTTATTAGCCACAGGCTCTTCCATTTAAGTTGCCATGAAAATAGAAGTGGTGATACCTCCGGTTATCGGTGACAAGTTCTGCTTCCTCAAATGTTGAAGTTTGAACATTAGAGAAGCACACCAAGGCAAGCATATAAAGCAAGTTTTATTTAAAGGTAGTAACACAGATTTCTACTGGGAGGGAGAAAGGGGCCATGACTGGTATTCTAGTATCCCAAGAAGTGAGAGCACCCTGGCCCTTTTATAGACTAAAATTTCCTATGTTCTGCTCCCTCCCCCTTATCTTTCTCCTTCCTGCCTACCTGACTAGGCCCAGGAGATGCCTGTGGAACGGCCAAGGGGTGAGCAGGTTGGCTGGAAGGGCCAAGGTGGAGTGCTAGGCAGGAAGGAGCATTGTTAGCAACCTTTTTGGGAGGGGTGGTATGGAAGGGCTCTGGAGACATGAACATTCCAGTCTCCCGGGGCAGCTTCCAACCTTCCGGACTCAGATTGGCCTCCATTTTCTTGATTCGACCTGATTACCTATTCTACACTAATTGTCTCTCTTTAATTCTGGCTTCAGTGGCTTATCCTGCCACCTGAATGATTAGATGATTCTTTCAGACAGAGTTAAACCTCAATGAATATCAAATGGATCTGGGGAATCTGTATTCACAGTTCACAGTCCCGAGGACACTGTGCACTGAACCATAGCAGCCCTTTGTGACTTGTCTGGAAGATTCAGGTCATTGTAGTTTAGTGGTTCCTCTCACCTGAAGGTTACAAGTTCTTTCTTATTCTGTGATACTAAAAAACTAAACCAAAAACCGCAACCTTGGAAGAACTGAAGGGAGGGACATACAGCAGCTTTACGAAGAAACAGACCCTCTTTCTGCTTTGCCAGGAGGTGCCTCCCCCTGGTTCTTCCTCTTTCCAGGAAACTGAAGGACAGTGGGAGGTCTTGGCACAGTCATGCCAGGGAGATAATTCTTGCATGTTTTAAATTACATGACCGTCTTTTAGGGATATGTTTTTCATACTAAAACAAGGAAATGTCTTCCGCGTAGTTGGTGCAGATGTGAGTTTTCAATGTTGCAGCGTCTTTTGAAATCATAAGGAAACGCACATGTGTAACCTTTTCAAATAATTTCTGTTATTGTTTTTTTTGTGTGTCCTCTTTGTCATAATGAATATTTGGAAACAATTTAAAAGGCGCAATTAGTAATTCCAAAAGTTCAAGTATAAAAGGTAAATATATAAGTAATGGATTACTTGCCTTACTTTACAACAAAAAGCACAAGCTCTACACTTAGGAATGCACTGGCCTAATTTTATGCTGCATGCATTAATCAGTATTATTAATGATATTCTATCTTGGCTCATGGTGTGCTTTTATGTTTTGCATTTTCCCTTGCTAAGCGATATGTGGCTTTAAAATATATGCATGTATTTATGATTTATAATAGCAGATTAAATGAAGAAAATATTTTCTCAGAAATGGATTAATCTGAAGCGACATTTTTACCTAAATATCTAAAACGACTCCAAATACTAATGGCATGAAAACTCTGCATGAAACTAAAATGACTTTACAGAAACTTTGGGTGGATAATGCTTTGTTAAAACATCATGGATGTGGTTTCTGTTTCTAAATGGAAATGTTTAATCAACTGCAGGGGAAACTGTTGGAATTATACCCCCTCCACCCCCACCTTTTTTTTTTTTTTTTTTTTTTTTTTGTCCTGCTGTCTACTTTCAGCCACTTTATTACTAATTAAAGTCTTATTGAAAGGTAAATGGAGCATAAGAGAAGAGTCAGAATTTGAGTAGTTCAATTGTAAACTCTTAATTGTGCTGCCATTAACTCCCTGGACAAGGGGAGCTATTCAAGTTGTCATTTCTTTAACCAAGGAGAAAGAGATTACAAATGAGAGAGAAAAACTTTTTAATGAATTTGGGTTGTGTTCATCAGCCTGATCCCTACTTGCCGAATATATTATAGAACATTGAAAAGATGATGGCTGGATTTATAACGCCTGAAATCACCTCTGGGTCAGGAAGTCATAGCGATAACACAAGATAAACCAATAACCTAATGTGCCACATGTCTGAGTACCAGGATAAAGAAAATGACTTCTATTTATGGTGGTTTTGATCCTATTCATCCCTTCATTTTCAAGTGGTTATCACCAGCTAGTTAAAGGCTGATTGTTAAACTTAGAAAAGAAGAGCCTTAGATGTATGGTGGTTAGGAAGAGTCCAACCACTGAATGGGTTGGCAGACAAGAAGCAGATAGGGAAAATGTGAATAAGGAAACTACACAATTTGGATCTTAACCAGATTAAAACATTAGACATGGCATGAGATGTGAGTCTCTCAAATCCTGTGCCTGAACAGTCCACCTGCTGTTTTATAACTTAAGTGCCCTGAAATTTGAATGCCACTGAAGGAGTGAGTGCCCCGTAACTGGTGCTGCTTGTCACTCAGCATTACCTTGCCTTCACTTAAACAGCTATTTCTAGAGGATTCAAGATCTTTGTGTTTCTGGTTTTCTGTTTCTTTGCTTTTTTGTGTGTCCTGATATGTTATTCTCAGTTGCACTGAATCATAGGAATGGGATAGGAAAGTGCCAAGTGATCCCACTGAGAAAGTCACTCACAAGACCACTTCTTTGAAATCCTTGCTTGCACTGAGCATGATGTTGTTTCTTTGATCTTTCTGGCTTCAAAACAATTTCGACCAGGGCCCAGACTTTGTATGCAGATGTTTTTGGTTGCTGGCTTGAAATTGTAGATTTATGAGATTCTTAGACTGATAAATGAGGCCTATTTACATATTTATGGCTTTTCCCTTAGGTTATAATCACCAGCAGATGAGTGAAGGACAAAGGCAGAAATCTGAATTTTACAACCGCACAGCATCTGAGTCAAATGTGTACTTGAATAGTTTCCATTATCCAGATCACAGCTACAAGGACCAGGCATTTGACACTTTGAGCCTGGACAGCTCTGATAGCATGGAGACCAGCATCTCTGCCTGCTCACCGGACAATATCTCTAGGTAAGATTTCTTTATGGGTAAGGTTTTTGGATCAGAAAAGCATCTTCTGTTTTCAAATCTAAAGTCATCAATTTGGGACATTATATATTACAAAATCAAATGCACAAGAGGGTTGGGGGTCAGGGTGACCTTCGAACCTGTGTGAACCAGTCAGACATTATGTAGTCCATTTTCCTCGCTTTTATTTATTTATGCTTGAGTTCACATACTGTGTTTCAAAATTGAGTTCCCACTGTTGATGGACTCCAAGTTCATTTGTACTGCTTTTGATAAATAAAAAAATAAACTCTGACAATAGAGTCAGAGCTTTAGAGTTTTTTTATCCTTATGTTTTATTAGAAGGAAAGCCTTAGATGTGATGTATACTAAAATTTGGTATGAATTTAACCATTCACATTTATATCCATACTTTGAGGCAAACAAAAGTAGCATTATGAAATTGGAGCCAAAGGCACACATAAATCTAAGCTGGTCACAGTGTTTCTCATCTTTGGCAATGCCCAGCTACTTCCTGAGTAAAGTCTGATGTAGATCCTGGCACTTGAACCCAGCCCTGTCCTCCCTCTGTTCTCTCCTGATACCCCTTACAGAGCATCTGTTGGCTGAGAGGGATGGAACGCTCAGATCTCTGAGCCTTTGTCCATATCGGTTCTTGATTTTTTTTGAAAGACGAACCCAGAGTCAGGGCTCAGGAAGATAACCAAGGCAATAGCAATACAGGTGTCTTTGCAGGTGGCATTCAGAAGAGGGTTCTACAAGACAGTTCAATAATTTTATCAAAATAGGAATTTTGTGCAGAATTGACTATCAGTTGCCAGCTTTCTAAGACCAAGACCTATTTTCTGAGTCTTATATTTGTTGACATGTAAGAAATGGTGCTGAAAAAGCAAAAACAATGTCCAACTCGTGGAACATTCTGATAGTCACAAAAATGATGTCTCAACAAAACTGGGGGCAAATTACCCACAACTGAGTAATTCTATAACTTTACAAATGGCTTTTTGTGACACAATAAACCACAAGACCAAATTTATGTCACTAGAATTTCAGCATGGAATTACCTCTTTAATAGACTTATAATTTGGGGATATCTTAATGCATAATTTTGAAAAAATCTTTAAACACAGCAATTTTTTTTGTCCTTTATTATCCTATATACAAGGGTTCAAGAACTACCCTACTTAGGATGTTTTGTCATGACACACATTCTGAACATTAGTTCCTTATTACTTACTTTCGTGGTACTTATTTTCCATCATAATAAAGGAAAAAAGCTAATTTTACTGTGACATGAGTTTTTTTAAGGCAGACAATGACACAAAAGAGAAATACCCATTCTTCTCTCTCTCCCTTTTACTTTTGATCTTTCATAGGAATCTTCTACTTTGTTCTCAATTTTGGACATTTGGAAGAACATAAACAGTACTAGTAATTTCTGACCCCAAGGACTGGTCACCTGTGTTTGCTAGCACAACAGGGTTAGTTCTGTCTGAAGCAAATGTGGACGATTATTATGGCCACACACAAGTACTTGCCAGGATCAATCATTACACAATACTATCATAGAAAGAATTAAGGGACAGTATGTCTTCACACACACACACACCCACACACACACGGAAACTATTTGAGGTAATGGATATATTGTTGGTCATGATAATCATTTCACAATGTATACGTTTATCAAAACGTACCATATACGTTTTGATACCACAGATCCATACTGTTGTCAATTATATGTGTGTGTGTGTGTGTGTGTGTATTCAATAAAGCTGAGAGAAAATGAAACAAGAAACAAAATGGTAGACAATGAAATCTAGATAGAATAGACTTATAAAAGTGGGACAAATAGTCTATTGGTGAGGTGTTTTTAAATTGGTGAGTTTTTAAGACTGAGTCTTAATAAAACTCAAATAATTTCCAAATTAATTGGAGACACAAGATATATATATATCTGATGTCACAGTCAGTACTATGGAATATAAGTATAATTTTGTGACATTATGCAATCTACCACTATATAATATATCTTCAGCTTTCTCAGTTGAGGAGATGAAATTTATCCCTTTTCCATCTATGAAATCATATATTGTCAAAGATGCAGAAAAAGAATTCCTGCAGAAACATGAAAGATAATTTTTCTTAAATTCTTTCCAACTGAAAAAAATAAAACTTACTCTTTTGTACCTTTCCCAATAGCTAATGACAATAAGAAATTACTGGGTTCTCTTTCTCAGGAGAAAACAGCTGGCTAAAAAATTGGGCCAAAGTCACCATATGAAGCCCAGCCTAGTTCTTAAGCTTAAGAGGATCCAGTGTTCCTGAGGTGCTCCCTGTCTTCCAAGGGTGTATTTTGTAAGGGGGCTGACAGTAATGACTTTAAGAGAAGCCATATGCCCTGTGATACTGTGGTCATTTATCTCTTCAAAAGAACTCTTAGCTGGATTTGAATTATCCTAAGTTTGGTTTGATCAAAAATACAACTTAAGGATATTCTACTAACAGTTATCTATGACCAAGAGGGCTCAGCATATTCATTTTTAACATGCATTGTTATAAATTCATTATTGCATGAATGTGCCAAACACACCTGAGTCCCTGCTCATACGGGTCTCTGTGCTGTGAAGACACAAGCCTAAAAGCCTGTCTGTGTCCAGGAGAATCTAGGAAGTGACAGGCCCTTAATGACTTCAAGGCACACAGGCACAAGAGCAGCAGTGGTTCTCCAGGGTAAGAGCACCAGGTTTAAAGAGGCTGTGGCCCAGACCAAGGTCATCCATCCCAGGAGAGTCAAGTAAAATGTAAACAAGTGAAAATAAAATGTTGTGTCTCATGTCAAACATTTCCAATCTTTCCTTCTCTTTGAGTTCCCTGAACTATTCTTGCAGCATTCCCTCTGTAATGTTTTCCTTTCCTTGCTCGCGTGACAACTCTTCCAAGATATATTTCTTTCGAACCTCCTGAATCCTTTTGTGTGTTTCCTTCATTTGTACACTGTGTAGGTCAGTGTTCACGAAACTGGCCACCACCCAGCTGCTGCATCTTTGGAAGTCATATTTTAATTGGCACCATCATTTAAGAAGAAAAACATCCTCAGGTAGAAAGACACAACAAAAAGCAACTGGAGACACATATTCCACACTGAATAAAGTGACTTCAAGTATTAGGTGTCATTTATGTAGAACTTCAGTGATAGTCTTGTTGGTTGGACATCTGAATCATTAAACCAGTGAGAGGGTCTTCCACAAGCTATCCTTTTTAGACTTTGAAAGATATGTTTTGAAGTCACACCTGGCAAGATTTGGCTTTGGTTTATTATTTATGAGCAAAGCAGTTTGCATTGGCATTATTTTGCTTGCCTAGTTTTATCTCCTAAACTGAGGTAAGTTGGTGTTACCTATAATTTTCAGAGTTGAATTGATTTGCCTCTTCAGAACAATGACTTGTAAGTAACATCCTTTAAGTCGTATATGCTTGGGTTTTGTCATGCACCTCCCTTGACCCTGTGTGTGTGTGTGTGTGTGTGTGTGTGTGTGTGTCTGTCTGTCTGAGAGACTTATGAGTCTGAACCAATATTCTTAAAAGGTTTCTGTGTTTCATTCAGTGCCAGCACTTCAAATATTGCCAGAATAGAAGAAATGGAGAGGCTGTTGAAACAGGCTCATGCAGAAAAGACACGGCTGCTTGAATCCAGGGTAAGTGTGATACCTGCGTTCTAGAGTCAGTGGTGTGGTAATTGGTACAGGGAACTTTGTATTCCACATCAGGAAGTACTCCTTGAAGAGCCTTAATAAGGGCTGTGATCTTGGAAAAGTCACTCAGCATTCTCAGCCTCCTTTCTTATCTCAAATCTAAAGGTGTTAGAGGGTTGATTTCTGAGACTCTTACTGTACTGCAATTTCCCATAACTTGAAATATATAGAGTGTTGGCATAAACTGAAATGGATGCTTTATAGTGTGTTTTTCCTTGGATGGACACTTGGTGCCTTTCCCAAGGAACAGAGAAGACTGTCCTGTCTTGATGCATTCTCCCTTCCTTCCCAGCTTGTGCTAACTGCATGGTTGTAATATTAAAAATCCCAAGGCATTGTGATTGTATTTCAAGTCAGAACCCGAACTTCCTTAGGAATCCCCCCAAATGCCTCTGCATCCTGCCCTGAGGGCACCTCCTTTCCTTTTTAACTTCCCTATGTGCTTCCTCTGTGACCTTCAGCCAGGAAGCTATGGAGCAACAACAGGAATTGGAAGGACCCATGACCTTCAATTAGAATACAGCCTTCCAAATAAAAGCTAAACCCCGCCACTAGTGTTGGGTGACAGTTTATGAGACTTTTTATTAAAGATGGGAGAGCTATGGTCATGGATATGCAAGGACTGCATATAGTGACAAGCTGGGTTTTCACCTAAGATCAAGATTTGTTCATTAATAATTGCATTTCTGTGTATGAATCTGAAAGCTGTGCCCGAAGTGATTATGGGTTGTGTTAACCTAGGTCATATATTTTAAGAGAATAAAATACAAACCAAAAATTATCTGATGAGAATTTTTGTTTTATTTGTTGGAACCATCCAAGTATAACCAGTATGTCTTAAAATAATCATTGTTTTGCATAATGATATTTAGGAACGAGAAATGGAAGCCAAAAAGCGAGCTCTGGAAGAAGAAAAACGACGCCGAGAACTCCTAGAAAAACGACTGCAGGAAGAAACTAGCCAGAGGCAGAAGTTAATAGAAAAGGAAGTGAAAATAAGGGAGAAACAAAGGGCACAGGTTAGTTGGTCAATCTGAATGAATGAGCATGGGTTGCCCCCTGGTGGTCATTCCCTAAAGACAGCCAAACAGTGTGGGGTGCCATTCCTTCACCCCTCTCCTGAGCGCTGGAGAGCATGATCAGATGAAAGGTGCCCATGAGTGGGCAAAACGTGATTTTATTTCAAAACCTCTAGGGAACCACTAACCATATGACATTTTACTTCCATGGGACATGTTGATGGGAGAGGACTTTGTCTTCTACCCATTCTCTGGAATATATGTAGAAGAATATGCTTTTGAACAGCTTTGAAAAATGTCACTGCATTAACCACTGAAAGCAAAAACAACACCCACACAGAACTTTGACAAAGGAAAAGAAGGGTTACCTAGGATAGTGTTACCTTCCCAGTTTCTTGGTGGTGTTCCGCACTATTGTCACGTGTCCCCTTGCCACACTAGGGCCACACATGTGCACATGATTACAAACTCAAACAGAATTTGGGAAAACCACCTGTTTTAATTCCTTGTCTTTGTCATCATTAATTTGCTATCTCTCTTTTTGTCATTATACCTACTTATATAATGTGTATTTTCTGAAAACAAAATAAAATTTTGTTAGGTGTTAATGTAATTTAAAGTTGGAACCAATGTATCAGAGTTGCACATTTACCTAGTAAATTAAAAGGCAAAACCCATCATTTCCCTTATTCTTTCTGGTTACTGGCAGTTTGATAGTACACCAGTTGGAGACTATCTTTAAAGTTCTGTGTGTAATCTGTGACACATGACCACAGTCCAGTACCACAGAATTGAAGGCAAACTACTGAAGAAAATAAAAAGTAAAAACTTATTTCATTTTGCCCTACCTCTGCCAAATTCTGATTTGCAGTGAAGGTCATCCATGCCTATTTAGTATCCAAAGCCAAAACAAACAAACAAAAAAATCACAATTCTATTTTAATCCTGATTATAAGTTTTGCCTCCAAGTATATGATTACATCATCTCCCCAGGGCAGAGGGGTGGGGTTATTTAACAGGGTAAAATAGAACACCATTTCTGAAATATTATCCATGGTAATATGTGCTCCCTTGGTTAGATGAGCCTTTGCACTAACCATTAGTACAATGAAAAACATCTAAATCCCTCCCTTTGACCTGTGATCATGGACAGCTCTTACTTTAGGTCCAGCTTTGATTCTACTTCTAACATTATTTTAGCTTCACTTTTCAAAACATACATTTTTTTCCTTCAATGTCTCTTCAGATGTAGATAAGCCAACATTTATAATTTAGGAAGATCTCTTGAGGTTGTTCTTACTAAATAGTGTTCAACCAGTCATGCCACGCTGGGATTACTTAAGGAGAACTATTGCTAAGTTGTGGCAGGGAGAACTCCTGGAAATCTTCCCATGGAGGAATCTTCATTTGCAGGGAACAACCCAGAAAGCTTCATGCTTCATTTCTCTGTGTTTGTTAGGAGCTAAGTACCTCTTTAAAGCTAAAAAAAATGACCTTTTTCCATTCTCCAATCTGCCTACTTCAAGGAATAGAATCTACTGGTCCGAGTTTACCTACCCTCTCCATATAGTAGCATGCTACTCTAAATAATATCCATCATTCAGTCTCCAAGTGATAAGCATTTTATCATAAGCTCTCATAATTATATGGGCATTTTAAAACAGACTTTCACTTAGTTTCTGCTTCTAAACATCTGTAACTTAATGACACAAATGCTTAGCATGCAGTGAGTTTTGCTCTTTTCCAGGCTCGTCCTTTGACACGATATCTACCTGTCCGGAAGGAAGACTTTGATTTGCGGAGCCATGTAGAGACTGCTGGCCACAATATTGACACCTGTTATCATGTATCCATCACAGAGAAGACCTGTCGAGGATTCCTCATCAAAATGGGTGGAAAAATTAAAACCTGGAAAAAACGTTGGTTTGTTTTTGATCGGAATAAGAGAACATTTTCTTATTATGCAGGTGGGTGATAAAAAAATTTGAAATGATATATGCAAATCTGTTAAAGAGGAAAGGCAATTGAGATTCAGAATTGAAGGCTAACTACTGAAGATAGTTTGGTAAGTAATAAGAGTAATGATAACATTAGCTTTGTAGATGTACTGTATTTTTATATTTAGATTGTACAGCAATGTGGTATGAATCTCCTTTCTACAAATAATAAAAAAATTGTTTTAAAGTGTGAATCAGTCCATTCTAGTTCTGCAATTAACTGCAACCCAAACATATTAAGTGGGATTTATGTTTTAACATTAAAATATTGTCCTTTAAACCACAAGACCAGAAAAAAAATTTTCTTCTTATTTATTTATTTATTGCCACATATTTTATTTAACACAATTAGGCAGCCTTAGCTGACAGTCAGTCAACTAATGTTTACAAACTTGTATCATCTTTTAAGTACAGAGAGTAAAGCTCCTTTGCAAACTAGTGAATAAGTAAATCTCTAAAACATTTTTGAACTCTTACATGCTGGATTATGAGAGATGTACCCTACTGACTCTTATATAAATACAAAAATATTAGTATAACTGGCCTACTTATTACAAGCTTCTTATTACAAAGATCATATGTGAAATATTCCATTATTAGCAAAAGTCTAGCTCTACTCTCTTTCCAGCTGCTGACGAGAAGGGGTATCATACCAAATGTTATGCTTTGGAGTGACAGCATCAGCAATTATGAGCATCTCCAGGAATCATTATAAATTGTACCAGTGTAAAAATGTAAACTAGCTGGTCACCAGAGGTGCATACCTGTGATCCCAGTGCCTTGGGAGGCTGAGGCAAGAGGAACACAAGTTTGAGGACAGCCTCAGCAATTCAGCAAGGCCCTATCTCAAAAAAAAAAAAAAAAATGTAAAACAACTGTTGGGACATCTAAGTCACCCAGTGAGTGCAGGTTACTGTATGTAAGAAGGGGCATGAATACCCAGGTGCCTGTGAAGTGAAGGACACACTGGTCAGAGAGCCCTAGAATTGGGGTGGGAACGGGCAGAGGTGAGTGCCTTTCAGTGAGGGGCTCTCTGGGTGGGATCCAGCTACTTCAGAAGTCAGCAGCTGAAGCAAATGGCCTGTCCCTGACAGGTCCCTGCTTTATCTCTCCAGGCCTTTCCGACCTTGGGTTTTATAAAAATACAGAGCAGCTCTTTTCAGTTAGTGGAATAGAAAAGATGCCTATTTAATAAGAAATCCCACCTCGTCTTGGCGAAAATGCACATACAAAATTTTGCAGCATGCTAGTCCCTACAGATAACCTCATTAAAAGAACTTCAAAGTTTTCCTCTCCCATGATCCTCTGCTTTGTCAGCCTTTTCATTTAATTCTTTCATTGATCAACCAGGTCACTGGCTCAGCACCCAGGCCACCTTCTCAAACTTGAATCCTTCTGACCCATGTAAATGCAACATTCCAAATTGAAACTTTTGGTGATTGGTTTTTCATTTTATTTGTTTATTTGTTTGCTTTTGTTTTTAATATCCAAAGCTTTCTGGTATATGAAAGACTACCCAGAATGCTAATACATATAACAGGTAAAATCCTATTTCATCAGGTTTCTAATACTTACGTATGATCTAACTAACCAGTGAGACCTAGTGGGACAAATACTGCTCAGTTGGCTCTGTTCCTAGCCATCACCATCAGCTTTGTCCACTCCCAACCACACTCACACCCCTACAAGGTCCCCTTCCCAAGCACCAACAAGCACAGGCCTAGATCATTCTCATCTAGTCCCACAGATGGCCACCTGGGCTGGACCTGACCGCACAGGAGTCATGCCCTTCAGCTTGTCCCTGCATGACCTTGCATGCCTGGAGGAGCTGCAAGTGTGAGGGCTGAAAGCTGAAATTCCAGCCCTTTCCCTTGTTCATGACCCTGACTGTGTCTTGGCCTCCTGTACCTCAACTGGGAACTCTAGGAGAATCTGGGAAGAAAGGTGAAGCACAGAAAAGATGTCTATAAATTGAGGGAATAGTGCTGTTCAGAGAGACAGAATAAACAGCATTAGTTTGACCCCATTCAGCAGCACCATTGATCTTAGCTCTCAATGTGGTTGAGAGGCTTCTGTTCGGTACAGGGCTTTCTCACAGATGAAGTGCCCTACAAACATAAGTTTCATTCCTTAGTTTTCTGCCTGCTTGAAATATTGACAAGTTGTACTTTTATCTCCAGATTTTATTTTGTATTTGTTTTTAGAAAATAAGGTATCACTGTATTCCCATGGATTATTGCAAGATCCTTTCCAATAAATATTTGAGGGACACACTGACCTCTTTCATTCAAACTGCTTGAAACCTACTGAACACGGATATTTATTAAAATAGTATTTCCCAAGGAAGAGCAAAACACACAAAAAAAAAACATAGTCCATGTTCAAATAAGAGAAGTTCTAGGTTAATTGTAATTAAATATATTAAGTTTATTTTCTGGGGAATTTCTCTGGGCCACTATTTTTTTCAGATGAGTTTTTTATTGCTTTTGGGAAAAAGAGACATTGATTTAGTAAAACAATATTCAAAATAAAATAAATTCTATATAATGAAAGTAAATCTCTTTCCCATCAGAGATGGGAAAATCTTTCAGATTTTCTGTCTTTGTTTTTTAAAAATATTTTTAGTTGTATACGGACTTGGTACCTTATTTATTTATTTATTTTGATGTTGTGGTGAAGATCTAACCTGCTAGGCAAGCATTCTACCACTGAGTAACAACCACAGCCCCTGTCCTGCTTTTTATATGCTTCATTATGTATATAGATTCTTTTTTCTTCTGTGCAGTTTGGAAACAAAATATTCACTTTGTTCATGCCCTATTTCACATAAAAGTATGTCAAGAGTGCTTTCCTGTCCGCATATACACGTAGACCACAGTGGTTTCAGTGGCTGTATAGATTCCATTGTGTGGCTGGCCTATAATTAAATCAGTCCCTTATTAAATCTCAAGCAGATCTCTTGCAGCTAGTGCACCATACAAATTAGATGTTATTCGATACATTTTTCAAGTGGAATTACTGAGTAAGAGGATTTTTAACATTTTTAATTGTATTTGTTTTACCAGTTGCCATCCAAAAGGGGCTGTCTCAATTGCACTGCCACCAACTGGGTGTGACAGTCTATTTCATGGCCTCCTGACCCATGTTTTTAATATTCTCACATGCATTGTGATCTTTACTGTAGAGATCAAATCATAAAATATTTAAAGAACTTAGTAAATCACGGAGTGGTGCTGTTCATTGGAGTTTTTTGTTGTTGTTTTATGTTTTGTTTTTATGGTTAAATCTAATGAAATCTTTGGAAACAAGTTAGAAAATGCTGCATTGAAAAGACAGTAAATTATCGATGGGAAGCTCCGTTCAAAATGGGGGGAAATTTAAACATGTTGGACAAGTTTGATAAAGAAATATAAGTAGAATATTATTTAAATTATAAATAAAAACAAAATTTTCACTATAACAAATCTGCATATTAATATTTCCATTATGAAGATGGTCTTGGACAATGTGGGGAAATATTTTGTATGGGTTCCAACAATGTTTCTGCTTTGTGTGCTCACCTGATAGTCTATAGTTCTGGTTGTCTTTTGACCACTAATTTGCTAAAGAGCCTTGGACCAAGTCGTTAATATCCTTGGCTTGGAGCTGGAAATTTCATGGGTTTTGGTGGTGGTTATTGTTCTTACTATTTTTCCTTGATAAATAATAGGCCTAACGCACTATCCCAGATTATCTAACTTAATCTTAGATAATTCAAATGCTAGGTAATATGTAAGTGATGATAATTATAATGAATTTACAAGTTTTTTCCTGCCCATCAGCTGTGATAAAGTACCACTAATACTCATTTACCTTTGCAGATAAGCATGAAGCTAAATTAAAAGGAGTAATATACTTTCAAGCCATTGAAGAAGTATATTATGATCATCTTAAGAATGCTAATAAGGTAAGAATTAGTTTTCTAAATTCATACAATTTGAATGCATAATTAATTTAGGGAAAATATATTTTTAGATTTTAAGCAACTTACTTGTTCCAGCATAACAAACAGATATGATCAAATGTTCTGGAAAATTAACGTTGAAATAAGTAGGATATTTCCTACTTAATAAGTAGGAATAAGTCAAGTAAAGGGAAACAAGTCTTGATAAATTGAGGAAATATTCTGGACATACTAGGTTGGGAGACCCGGCAAGATGACCCTGCAAGTGTTATGGAAAGAAGCTTACTGTATAGTTATGAGGGGAATGATAATTTAGTAAGATCTTAATAGAGCTAAGAATATCAACCACCACTTATGAAGAACCTTTTTATCAACTAGGTACTATGCTTTACAAATTAGCCACTAGGAAAATTGGCTGTGCTAATTTCATATGCAGAAAGATCAGAAAGATGGTCAATCTTGAGAAAGGCACTGGGTGTGGGCATGGGAGTTATAGTTAATGGAAAGTAATGCCTATATATATTTCTATAAGGAACATTTAAAGAGCAAGACCCCTCACATATGTCTTTGTGTTTATTGTTCTAACTTCGAGATGTTTGTTTGACATTCTTTTCACTTTTGGAATTTTAGAGTCCTAATCCATTACTCACCTTTAGCGTCAAGACACATGACAGAATCTATTACATGGTGGCCCCATCACCGGAAGCCATGCGGATCTGGATGGATGTGATAGTTACCGGGGCGGAAGGGTACACTCACTTCTTGTTGTAGTGAATGGAAGCAACCGTCCACTTCAGGGCAGACTGCAATAATCCCTTACAAGAATGAAGCCATATTCAATCCCAGATGGAAAGACCCGATTGACCCCCTCTCTGTGACTGTACACGCTCAGAACTCTTTTCATATTGAGAAGTCTTTTGTAAAAAGAAGAGGCTTTAATTCAAAGTTTGATCATACATAACAAAAGAATTGAAGCGCCTATGAGAAACACTATTTTGATAAATAGCATCATGTATGAACATTTCATATAAACTATTTTTTATCAATTGTTGGTTTTGGTGAAATGAACTAACAGTTTACAAAATGTCTGTATATATGTACTTGAAAATATAGAATTAGTTTAGCATCCAAATCATTGCCATTGACATTATTGGTAATCAACTGACTTTTTAAAAATAGCATTTTATCAATACAAGTAAATAAGGGCTTGGAGGAGAATGTGTTTTAAGAATTTTGCCTTAATTTTTAAGTACTGCACCAAAACCAAAGACTTGGCATGATTTCTGTTTAGCAATAGTAGTTTCAAGTAATAAACTGCACTTAGTGTGACTCTATATTTTAAAATGATATTTTGATGCCATCAAGTGCCCAGGAAATTGACTTTGCAATGTCACCAACAGCATAAGCTACCGAACATATATAGTAAACCACTTACTGTAAAAAGAGAAAAAATATAGCTGTGTGTTTCAAAAAAAAAGTCACTGTAGACAACAGATGTTCTCTCACATTGGACAATTTAAATAAAGAGAACATTTGGTGTTAGGAGCTTATTTTGCTGAAGATTTCTCCATTCCCCATGCTGAGGATAAAGGCAACCAGTAGTGCATTTTCTTTAGATTGTTGGATTCCTCTTTGTTATGGAGCACATCTGCTAACTGCTGTTCTCATGACTTAACTCTGAAACTATAGCTCTGTTTTTGCCAAAGAACAGAATAATTAAAATACCTATTTACAGAAATGGTGTAGTTCTATAAAAAGGCAAGCAAAGTTCACTTAACATTCTCTATAATAGTTTATTATGTATTTTCAATTAGCCTTTGTTTTTTAGAGTTAAATTAATTTTTGTTGAATGAAATGACTTCAGGCAAGTCTCTTTTATAATGGTTTCTCGGATGCCATTTATCCTAGTTTTTCATGTTTTGTGTGTTTGTAAGTATGAATGTACTCTTTCCCAAACATGGCAAATAAATAAAAGTAGAAAATAATGATGTTACTTACAAAGGGGAAATGATTAGTTTAGAAGTGTCTATAAAATCTGTCAGGCCTGATTGGGTACAATTTTTTTTTTTATTTTGCAATGTACTTTGTATACATATATACATGTTGCCAATAATAAGACTGCAACTGGATAACACAAGATTTTACTTGAACAATGAAGGACAAAAATCATGATTGTAGAAGATATTTTTAAAATCGGATTTTGCAGAGATCACCTCTAAACTCATTAATGGTCTAAGAGAATGAAATGCAATTGCTAAGATTTTGTTGGTTAAGGTAAAGACATAATTTTTCTGTACTGTACTATCTCCATAGGATTGTAAGGGTATTCTAATCAATTTGCATGAAAACCTTTTAAATATGTGTGTTAAATATATTGAGTGTGGATTAAAATGTTGACCTGATTTCACATTTGAAAGTAAACTCCTCTCTCATTAAGAAGTTACCCATCTGTAACATGATGGGAGGTAGATTAATCAGCAAAAATCAATTGTAGAATCCATATATAGATTGTTGTGTGCCAACATTATGGTTTTTAGTTTAACAAGTAAATAGAAGGATCTCTGGCCACATTGCTGTTGCTTACGAAATGAGATAAAACTTGAAAAAAATCTGACATATTGTCTTTTTGCACTGATGCAGTGATAACTGTGGATTGCAAGGGCCATGTTTACTCATCTTTCTATCCAACAACAAAAAAATGCAAATGTGAAGGAAAGCTTTGAGGTTTTACTTGATGGGGATTTCATTTCTCTCTCTAAACTAAGATAGCAGATTTCTGAAAGAGAAACTGCCCTCAGCAATATGTTCTTTCATCCCTTTGTCTCTTAATGAAGGCAACATTGACAGTAGATGACCAGAATGAAAACAAGTTGGTCAACTTCAAGCCCATCACTGTCAGTAAAAGTATTTATACTTGTCATAAGCCACAAATGTTCCTAAATTGATAGGTTAGGAATGGATAAAGAAAATGATTCATGGGTTTGCTTTTGTTGTGCAGCATTCTTCCCACTATGACGATTGCCACTATTTTGCTACACACATAATGCCAGAAGACCTGAAAAAAGAAAGGGGAAAGAAGGAAGAGGAATCATTGAACATTTGCAATTATCCAAAAACTAAAAGGAGAAGTGATTTGTTGTTAAAATACTAGGGATGGTGAAGTGACGTTCCTTGGGTATCACCTTTGTGATTCAGTCCCTTTGTATTCTACAACAGACCTAATGGAAAAATGGCAAAATAGCTGAACATCTTGTGGAGTATGTTCTGAAGTTAAGTCCTTAGTCTATGTCCTTCCTATTTTAGAGACATTACACCTTTAAGAAAGAGATCTATTCAGTCTCTATTTATCCAACTTTTCCAGTTTGTTACCCATCTGTAACATGATGGGAGGTAGATTAATCAGCAAAAATCCAAAGACATGCTGGATTTACTATATCCAACCTTTGCCTTTAACTCTGGTACCAGTCATTGCTCCAAAATTTATAACAAATAGTCAAGTGGTTTCACCCGAAGTATTACACCAGACACAGTAATTTTTAAGCAGACAAATCTTAGAGAAGGCGTTACTGGTTGATACTTGAGGCCCTCAAGAAGTACTTTGAAGGGTATCAGAGTTTATACAACTATTTATCCAACTATTTTTCTATTGTCCATATTTTTTTCTTGTTTTCTCTAAGAATGGTGCTGTAGTAGATAACATGCATCGTAATGGACTTGTGTTTGCTTGTTTTCAATAAGGTACTCACAAATGGGAGGGCACTGGGTCAAAGCACATTGAAAATAATGCATATTTTAAATTGAAATAAATGTGGCCACATTACTTGACAAGATTTTAGCATTTCACCCTCCCAGCAACCATACATAAATGATAAGTTTCCAGCATCTTTGCAAATATTTGCCCTTTTTAATTTCTGTCAATCTTATGGGTGGAAAAAATGGCATGTAATTTTTTAAATTCACATTTTTCAATTAGGCATCATGTTTATTTATTTAAACTGCCTATTTATAGCTGTTGGTCAGTTTATCGAAATCGTTTTTCTTATTTCTAAGAGTAAACTGAATAGAATCGATGTATCTATGCTGTAAAGTCTGTTTTTTTTCTAGGTTCTCGTTGGACTTAATGTATCTTTTGCCATTAAAAATGTTTAAGTTCATATACAATCAAATGTATTTTTCTGTGTAATTGGAGGGTTTCAAATATTGATTTAAAAATTCCCTTCTAGGGGCTAGGGTTTTGGCTCAGTGGTAGAGCGCTTGCCTAGTATGTTTGAGGCACCGGATTCGATTCTCAGCACCACATAAATAAGTGAATAATAATAGGTCTATCAACATCTAAAAAATGTAAAAAAAAAATCCCTTCTACTCCTGGATTACAAAATATTCTTTTAAAATTTATTTACTCTTCTCAGTTCTATTCTTCCGCAGATGATTTAATCTGCGGAAGCCATTCGTCCATATCCCAAGAAGCAGTGGTCAGGATAATTCAATCATTGAGCATCAGACACATGAAAAAGTAGAACAAAACTATGCAATGAAAATGGGCAGGGAACCAGAAGATGTCTGATTTCACAACAGAGATTTGCACATCAGAATTAAGGTCTCATCTGGGAAGCGTTTGCGGCAGAGGTTGTAAGTGTCAGGGAGTCATGGGAACTTGGGCTGCAGCAAGTCTTTTGTTTCCGCTCCCAAGGGTCCTCAGGACGATGACAGAGTTTCCTATCTAGGAAGGCTGGATATAGTTCCTCTCCAAGCTTTCAGCAGCAGCTGAGAAGGCAGCTTCACTCAAAGTATTCCAAACCATTACAAGCAAATTTCCCTAAGAGAAGAAACAGTTCAGTAGTAAGAAGGTTAACTACGACAAATGCTCTACGCATGCGCGCTCTTCTGACTAAGAAACTGCTGAGCAGCAGGGTTTAGCAAGTTCCGCCTTCCAGGGAGCTGCGCAGGCGCACTCTGGGAACGATGCGTGATGCACGTCCATGTAGAACGGGGCTGAACGCACGGACAGCTGGGAAGATGGCGGGTGCGGGCTTGGCTGCTGTGGCTGCCTGGGTACCCTGTCGGAGCTGGGGCTGGGCAGCCGTCTCCTTTGGCCCACACCGTGGCCTCAGCGCCTTACTTCCACGGAAGCCCCAGCGGGCGCCTCGGTGGCTCCCAGGTTAGTGTCCGAAAGGCGGGAGTAAGCTGCGTTCTTTGGAACCCTCGGCGTTCGGTCATTTCCTGTGCAATGCATTTTTGGCGCTCCATTCAAAAGCGCATTACCTTTTTTCTTAGCACTCCAGGTCTAGGCAGTTTGTACATTTCTGGTGAAGGCTGTGAGGCGAGCTCTGCAGGGCCCTGGGGTAATCTTGGAAGGCCGGGTCCTCGCTGGCGTTTCATCCTCTGTAGTTTAAGGTGCTCCTGCCCTCTGCTAGCCTGCTTTTTCTGCAATAAACATTAGCAACAGGAAAAATTAAGATGTGCATTTAATGCACTTGGTATTACTAGCTTTGGGGACTTTACGCTTTAAAATGCCTAAACCTGCCCTCCCATGACTTGAAACTTAAAATACGAGGCATGTTCTTTTTAAAAGTGTAACTGCCCCTCTTTAATCCTAATTTTCTAATGTTGTTTTCTTGATGCTCCTGCTCAGTGAAGGAGCTATAATCATTACAAAAGAAACAAGTTTTTGGACCAAAAATCAGAGAACCTCACACACACACACACACCACACACATACACATGCACGCAGCCTTTTTGAATTATATCCTTTACACACCCTTGTCATGTAGCTGTCAGATGCTTGGTACCTGGGATAGTAATTAATTGGTCACTGTAGAGACCTTTTGTTTCTAATTTAATAAGTTAAACTCATATAGTCAATTTAATTGTACACAACCAAAAATACATGTTAAATACAAGCCAAGTATAGTATGTCTGTCATTAAGCTAAAACACTCTCCTGTTTAGCAAATATTCACTGAGCATTTATATACCAAGTTTTCAGCTAATTCTTATGGTACAAAAATGACTTATGAATATAATGTTAAGAATATGTTCACTTTAAATAAATTTGTCTCAGGGAGATTCTTGGGTTGGGATGTAATAACTGGAAGATGAGGAGTTTTTTGAGTGCTTAACTGAGGAAATGGAAAATGATAATTGTTGATATAATTTGCTGACCAAACAACTGACCAATTTTTCACCAAAGGGTTTAAATTGGGCATATTTCTCTATACATTGAAACTTTGAAACAGGTTTACATGTAAAAGGGAGAGCATTAAAGCCTTCAAATAAGTTTTTTAAAAATAAACATAAATTCAAAATGGGGAAAATTTTCACAGCACATATGAAAGGAACTGAGAGGTTTTCGCTAGCCACAAGAAACTGGAGGAAGGCTCCACTTAATATAAAAGAAATTGGCTAGTTCAGAAAAAAACACCATAAGGAATTACACACATGTAATGGCTTTGAAGGGAGAAAATGAGGGGGGTGTGTGTCTGTGTCTATATGTGTGTGTGCTAAATACAGTATCCTTTGACTTTTTAAAATCAAATACTGATTTATTCTAGTGAAAACATTTTTTAAAAAGTGAAATGAACTAGCTTTGTAAGGTTTACCATTTGTGCTGCTGTATTTAAATTACCCTAATATGTGTGTGTATCATTCATGAAAGCCAAACCAACACAAAACAAAGTTATCGTAGAGTCCTATGAGAAATCTTTTTCTAAAAACATTTGTAGTTCAAGGTTATTTGTAAAGGAACTGCTCCTTGAATCTCTTGCAACCAGTACAAAATTATAACCATCTGTTACCACGGCCTTTGATTTCAGGGTGGGATGGATGAATGGGGTCATTAATAAAAGGAGTGCAACACTTCCCCTTTGAAACAATTTCTCAAAGAGCAGAGGATGTGAAACTCCTCAGACAATTAAAAAGAAGAAAAATAATCTTCCAAGGGAGGGCTTTAACTAGTGCAGTTAAATCTGAATGTTCCTTAATACTATTGAGAATAGATCATGTAACAGCAACAGGGAAATGTTTTCTGATGTGTCTGTCTTTTATTGCCTTGTAATATCTACTTCATTGTGTAATTTGGAAGATTGGGCCTTGCCCAAAGAAGTTATTGGTTTTGACCTTTTTAAAACAAAAATCTCATGCCATGACTAATTAATTTAGTACTTGTTAATTTAGTCTTTTCTCCCCCTATCAAAATGAAATAGTATTTAATATCAGTGAGTTAAGAAAGTTAAGGTTTTATATATATGATTTTCAAAAAACTGTATTTGGAAATTATAATTTATGTTTTGTGTACTTTGTTTAGTTTGCAGACAAAAGACATCGGTCTCTTTCCTTAATCGACCAGACCTCCCAAAACTGGCTTATAAGAGACTAAAAGGCAAAAATCCAGGAGTTATCTTCATCCCTGGCTATCTTTCTAATATGAATGGTACAAAAGCATTGGCGATTGAGGAGTTTTGCAAATCTCTAGGTCACGCCTGTATAAGGTAGGAACAACACACTTCAGAGAATATTGCTACCATTTAGCATGGCGGTGGAGAATTACTTCTGTAACCAGCTGAAGTAAATGCCAGCACTTTTCTAGATTAATTTATTTTAATCGTCTGTAAACTTTCATATTGTGATTTAGGGTCACTGTAAAAGCATCCTTTAAAAGACATTTTTTAAAGGTCTTTGTGTTAACTGACAATACTGGTAGGAAAGAATATATAACAAAAACAGATATACTACTTGACTTTCTTGTAATCTCTTGTATAATTTTGTTGTATTTTTCCCTTCAAGACATAAGGATTTATTTGACCACTGTTTACTGCCTTCAAAAATATGTATTTAGTGCAAGGTTGTGGCTAAGTTGCAAAAGTGTGTTTAGTGTACTTCAGTGTGAACCCATGTGTTAAATCTCCAGCACCACACACATAAACACAAAGTATCTTAAAGTAATTTATGTACTTCAAAGTATTGTAAAATTAGTATTTTATGACACATAATTGCTGAATTTTCTCTTTTTATTCACTCCTGTAATCTTAATATTTTTGAGCATTATAAGGATATGTAGTGTTCAACTAAAGATTAATTTTACATTTCCTAATTTTTCATACCAACAATTAGTAAAATAATTTTTTCACTTTGTTGTCAGGTTTATCTATAATAGTCATTTATCATCTAATTGAATAGCAGAGAGAGTATGGTTTAGTCAAGAGTATTAGCCTGGAATTCAAGAATTATGGGTTCTATAGTAAATTCTGTCAATAATGGTGACAAACAAGTCTGACAGTAAACACTGCCAAATTTTATAATCAAAAAAAAGTAGGTTAAATTAAATATAGTTTCTAAGTTCTTTTTAGTACTGTCTGCATAAAAGTCTATTCACCCAAGTTTTTAGAGTAATTTCACTAATATTCAGTATTTCTATAAAATATAGCTAGACATTAGCTGTTTGACCTGTTAGCAGAAATTATGTCAATTATATGGATTTAGACTTTTCTCCTCAATCTAATTATCAGAACTATTTCATTTTCATGGTCAGAACTCTTTAAAATCTCTTCTGGCTTAATTGTTAGTCTGAAGGCAAGTTTTTTTTTTTTTAAGTAGTCTCTCTAGCATTATACTGGGTGCTGAACATAATATAAGAATTATATATAATATAAGAATTATAAAACATTATTCTTGTCCTTAAGATTCTTTCAGTCAGGGTGGAGACAATACAGATAAGAAATGAGACAAAAATACTCATCAGAATGCGATTGTCAAAAGAGCATTAACTTAATTGCTTAAGGTGAGAGAAAGGAAACTGAGGATTGAAGTGGGTAGAAAAGACCTCATAAAGGAGCTTTGAAGAATAATTAAGATTTAAATAGGAAGGAAGTTCTATCCAGGGAGGGAGGCTACCCTGAGCAGAACATCATATTAGAAATATTGCTATTACTGTTTCTTGAGCCCCCACCCAGATCTGAATTAACAGATCACCTTTTTACTGACTCTTAAATTTCACCTGAGCCTATGAGAGCTATGACTTGTTCCTTTCTCTCTATAAGACATAATGTGAATTTTCTGCATTTCAGATATTATATATAGTACACCTTTATAAAGTATAGCCCACTCCTTAAAATTTTTAATTTGATCGGGTTCCTTTTTATTTGCTCTTATCAAACTTTATTACAGCGTAATCACTATTAAGTATTGATTGCATTTTAGTTTACTATAAGAAATTTTTTCCAATTTCTCAATTCACTTTTGTTGTAATTTTCACTATAAAGTTTAGATCTTAAATGATGAGTGATTAGTTTATTAAATAAGAAATGATACAAATGGATATGGGAGACAGGCCACAAATAAATTATCAAGTGTCTTACTGTCAAGAAGTAATAAGTGCTATGAGAAAAAAAAAAAAAAAAAAAAACAGAAAAAAAACAGTAAGGAAACAGAATGATGAAAGAAACTCTGTTTTAATGATTGAACAGTTTTCCCAGGGGTGTAGTATTAGAACCAAAGACCTGAATGAAGTGAGAGAGCAACGCAGTGTATATCTGGAGAAAGAATACACCATGTAGAGAAAAAAGCTGCCATGGCAGGAAAGTGGATGGTGTTCTTTGTATTCACTAAAGGAAGGAAAAATAGAGTTGGGAGGGAGGGAAAAAGAACAGTAAGAGATGAGATTAGAGAGTTGGTCAGGGTCCAAAATATGGTAAGGACTTCGGGTTTTATTAAAGATTATAGAAAACCTTTGGAGGGTTTATGTAAGATATGTATTTGTTTAAAAATGGTCACTCTGACTACTATGTGGAGAATAGAAAATGCAAGTGAAAAATAGAAACAAGAGGATTTATGAGAACGCTTTTTATTAGTTCATTTGAGAGATAATAATGACTTGGGCCAGCTGATAACAGTGGAGCAGATAAGAAAGTGATTGGAAGTGGAAGATATTTAAGGGTTAAGCCAATACAAATTGCTAAAATATATATTGACTCTGATTTTTTACTTTATTTTTGGTATTTTAATAACAAGGAATGTACTATCTTTCTTCAAACTTAAAGAAGCAAATATATAGAGAGATATGTAAGCATTTATGTATAAATATATATTTTCCTTTTTTCAGGTTCGATTACTCAGGAGTTGGAGAATCAGATGGTAAATTAGAAGAATGTACAGTGGGGAAATGGAGAAAAGATGTTCTTTCTATAATTGATGAATTAGCTGAAGGACCACAGGTGACTGTTTTTATTAGCTATGTAACTATAGACTACAGCCTCATGATATTCAAGCTATTTTCTTAGATACAAAACTTTAATATTTTAAGTTTAACAGTAAGTTTTATGAACAATTTTGATTTAAAATTGTTCCATCATTTTTACTTTCTAATAAAAAGTAATCAATTTATTTTTCATTGTACAAATTTTATTTTCAAAATTTTGTCTGTTTTACAAAGTTAATTATAATTGAATTTTACTTTGTGCCTATTATTAAAAGTCTGGAAGCTTTATAAATATAGAAGACAAAAGTTCGTACATTTCTATTAAACTACTCACTTTTCTTATAAACATTCCTCTTTAAAATGGTAACAAAATTTTATTTTTAGATACTAGTTGGATCTAGCCTTGGTGGATGGCTTATGCTTCATGCTGCAATTGCCCGGCCAGACAAGGTCATGGCTCTTATTGGTGTAGCTACAGCTGCAGATGGTCTAGTGACACAGTTTAATCAGCTTCCTGTTGAGGTAAGTCACAGGTCACTTCAGCAACCCCAAAGGTGTACCTCCTGTCATTCTTCCGCTTTATCTTTTTTTGACTATTTATGTATCATCTGTCACTTGACATTATGCTGGCACATCTTTTATCTTAGCTGCTTTTTTGTATAGTCTCCTTATCAAGTTTGTTTGGTCTCTTGCTTAAGGTTTCCTTCACAGTCCCTTCAAATCATTCTCCCAAATATTTGAGCCACATTAATAATAAAATCATACTTTGTAATTTCTTTTTTAAGAGACTTTCTTTTTTCTTTTTTTTTTTCTTTTTTCTTTTTTTGTACCAGAAATTGAACCCAGGGGCACATTGTGCATTAACACTGAACCACATCCCCAACTCTTTTTTTATTATATTTTATTTTGATACAGGGTCTCACTAAGTAGGAAGACTTCCTTTATTAAGCACATTTATGTGTTTGGATCACATGGCATGATCTACTTTTGTGCCTCCTATTTTTACTTTGTGGCATCTGGGCAGTATTACCTATTCCCACTACTGTTTTAGACTGAACTGAACAATTTAAAAATTGTTTTTAGCCCGAAAGCAGCCTCAGATCCTCCAGACAGCAGACATCAGCCAGTGAGTGCACACAGATAAAATACAACGTTCTGGACTAGTTACTTAGTTGCACTCTTCTTATACTCCAAATTCTTGTGGGGGTGGGGGTGCTTTTTTGCTATTATCAGCAGATCATATAGAAAAGAGATTTCTGAAATAATTGGCAAGACAGCTAATTTATTATACTCTGTTCTTGGCCACATGTTTAAGCATATCACTTCTCTGCAACAATTAAAAAATAATGAGTAGTAGATGCTTATTTTTGTATAGTTTCAATTGTTTTGTAATTAATTGAATTCTCCTCGGGTTCTTTTTCCTAGAGACCTAAATTTCACCTTGTGGGACTAAGGTTCTGGCAGGTCTGAGGCACAGAAATTAATGAATGTAAAACAGCCTAGAGCAGTGGTTTTAAAAGTACAAATCTCCAGACTAGCAGATTATCATCACCTCAGAACTTTGTTAGGAAAGCAAATTCTTGAACTTGAGCTTTACCTTGAATTAGAAATTGAGGATGTGGATCGAGTAATCTGTTTTAACAGACCAGCAGAGTAAAGTTTGAGAACCACTGCTGTGGGAATTTAGGAAGAGGAGGAAGGAAGGAACTAAAAGAAGAAAATAAAGTATGTAGTGTTGAATAGTAGAATGTCATTGACTTTAACCCCAAGTTCTGCATTGAAATCTGTGCTGTATATTATCTGTTCTAAATTTGTTCTTAGTTCATGTTGTTCTCAGCTTCTTAAGCAATAGCATTGTCTATATAATCAGAATTTGCATATTATTTCCTGTCAGGGTTGAAAATACAAAGCTGGTCTTCCTTGCACTTATCTCTTATTTCTGAAATATTTTCACTTTGTTTCTTACTTGTACAAAGTTGCTCAGTCCTAATGCTTTTCCTACCCTTGACTCCATCCACTTCACTCAGTAATACAGTCCTCAAGGTAGGAAATTATCTCAGAGATGTGGCAGAGTGAAAAGGAATTAAAAGCCTTTTTATTTTTAAAAGGCATTAATTTTTTAAGTTCATATGAAAAGATCTGTGTATGTTTGCTTTTGTACATTGTATCTACATCACTCTGCATGAAGATGGGGTGTATATTTCCTAATGATTGAAAAGACCTCTAGTATGCAGATCAAGGCCTATATTTGCTAATCCTAGATCAAATTAGTAAGTGGTTCTTAATTTAAAAGCATGTAAAAGGAAAGAGCAGGGATACTGGAACGTCTGTCTTCTCCACACAAATAGCTAGCCATAACAATGTCAAGGGAGCAGGAGAGAATCATATCCTTTTTAACCTTGGGAATATTAAGCACACCATTTCTCTTTGTTTGCCATGGAACTTGACCTCCCTCATAACTGACTAATCATCATCTCTTCTTCAGACAGGATGCACAGCTGTTTGGAATCTAAGATTCTAAAAATCACATTGCCTTGATAATAATTTCTTGGTGTAAAAATTATATATATTGAATATTTTCTTTGGGTAATACTATTTTTGCTATTTCTGAACTTTTTGTTTTTGAGAGTTTGGGACATGAAACATTTTATAAAGTTAACTTTGTTCTTCAAATGAACTATATGAATTTAATTCAATGGTAGATAACAAACATAGTTGGGGATCAGGGATGCATAATATAAATATTATTAATTCAGTATCTTGGTAATTAGCCTACCTTCTATTTCAGCAAATAAACAATGGAACTAAGTTTTAATTACTGAAATGTACAAATTCATGAACAATCTTGCTTGAAGATAACTGAATGTCATTTTTCCTCTAAACATTTGGTTTACATGTTGTTTTACTACAGAAAACCTCATGATTTTAATATAGATTCATACATTTTTGTATCTTATAGAATTTTCATTAATTTAAAACCATTTGGAGACATACTGAGAAGCACAACTTTCAGATATGTACAAATCTTTTCTCAAAGATATTCAGTGAGTAATAATATGGGGATGGTCAAGCTAATTATCTTAAGTTGATCATAGTAGACTATTCTACAGCCTTTAAAAATTATAGAATTTTGAAAAGCCCAGGAATATACATACTGAATAAATAAACCAGTATAGAAAATTGTATATGAATACATAATAGATAATGTAGTTTATGTATTACATATATAAAACCAAATACATAAAGAAAAATATTGAAAGCCAGAATGTAAATGATTGTTATTTCTGTGAGGCAGGATTATGGATAGTGATTTTTTTTCAATTTACTGTTTTTATTTGCTATGCTTTCTATAATGAATATATGTTATTCATTGAAAATTCTAATTTTTAATTTAAAAAACTGAGAAATTATAATCTCAAAATTAGGAATTCTCAAAAGGAGTATGGAACATGAAATATTTCATATTAAGGGAATAAATGTAGAAAAGATTTTTCAGTTTTTAAGGAAGTATTTGGAAGACTCCTATGTTATTCAAAACAAACATTTATTTTCTCATTTCTAGAATGCTGAAAAGTAAAAGCTATACATTTTACCTTCAGCCTAAAATTGTATGAGCATGTACATGGTTGTTCCATAATCATTGACATCTTATTTTTATTTTTAATTCCATGCTGAATTCTTCCCGTACCCCATACCCATTCTACATACTTCTTATGGTTTCTTTTCATTTTACAATTTTGAAATCTAAACAACTTTTATTTGAAGATCTAATTTTATATAAATATGAGTGTAGTCTTGGACTGATTTCTAGAAATTATTGTACTTTTCGCTGTCTTTATTTCCCTTTTCAGTTGGAGTGAAGCAACACCTGATTTAAGAAGCAGTATGATAAAGTTAGATAAATCTAAACTTGATTCATAGTCATAACAGTCACTCACTTTGAACTCCGAACATGATTTTTAATTTTGCTAAACCTTAATATCCACTTTTATAAATCTGGAATGAATACAGAATTACTATCACGATTATGAGATAATATGTGTAAAGTACCTATTACAGCACCTTGCTCATAGTATTAATTTTTAATAATTATTTCTGTTATATTTTTGTCCTTTTATACAAGGACTGCTTTCCTGAGACAAAGCCTATTGCACGTGTTAATGTTACTTACATGCTTTTATTTTCCTCATTTTTCCCAATAGGTAAAAAAGGAAGTGGAGATAAAAGGTGTGTGGTCCATGCCATCAAAATACCATGAGGATGGATTTTATCATGTTCAGTACAGTTTAATTAAGGAAGCAGAACACCACTGCTTGTTACATAGTCCGATTCCTGTGACCTGCCCTATAAGATTGCTCCATGGCATGAAGGATGAAATTGTACCTTGGCACACATCCATGCAGGTTGCTGACCGAGTAGTCAGCAAAGATGTAGATGTTATCCTCCGAAAACATAGTGATCATAGGATGAGGGAAAAAGCGGACATTCAACTTATTGTTTACACTATTGATGACTTGATTGATAAGCTTTCAACGTAGTTCACTAGAATCACATTTTTAATAGGTATGTAAATTATTCAGAAGATTGAAAGAGACACAGCAAATCCAAGACCCTGATACTGTAGGTTTTTCCCTCTTACCTCTATTTTGTAAATATCAGAAAAGTATTTATTTAATGATGTCTTTGCACAAATAACACATATAGTGATAGAAGTACTGGCTGCTGTTTAGAAAAATTTCTCCTTCCTTCAATCTCTTTGTCCATTAAAATATTTCTTATTTTTTATTCAAGAGATATTTTACTTGTGCATGTGAGCCTTGCTAGTTCTTATGTTCTATTATTAATAAAAAATATTTTGACTTCTGTTTGCTACCTTTATAAATGGAAATTTGTAAAATTCTGATTTTAAAATGCAGTTCACAAAAGATAGGAAGATGTTTATTGAAATAAATTTGAAATGTCTAAAGCATAAGAAAGTTCAAAAATAAGAATGTCATATTTGAACTTAAAATTAAGGTTTTAATCTTTTAAAGGCTTACAGCTCACAGTACTCACAATGATATGAAAAACATATTTCTAAATTTTGACTACATGTCATATATTTAAATGGGAAATTCATCTTGATGAAGCATTTTAATATTATGAATGATAAAACTAAAGAGAAAATTGATCTTTTTCTATTGCCTACTTGCAGAAATACTTTTTATTAATTTGTGCCCTAAGTACAAATAGCCAAGTGATTTCTGAAGTGTAGCGAGTCAGGAAAAGAATATGAAATGCAAGTATAAAGGGTTTTTTAATAAGTAAAACTTTTTCAGTAGTCAGCCTTGATACTATTGAGTTGGTAGTCTTTAGCTATTAATTTTGACTAGACTGGACTTTAACCTGCTTGGGTTATTTCTTTCAAAGTAAAACTTTTATAAAGATGACAACATGACTCATATTTAAAATGAGCATGTATTAAAGACTTATTTAACTCATTAATGAGGCAGCCAGAAGATAGTAAATTGATTCAAAGGACATTTTTAAGAAACAGTATTTATAAGCATTGCAGAAAAAAAGTTGGGATAAAATTGCTGTGTAGAAGTGTTTGATCAGACTGACTGACTATCTCTGGAGACCTGTTTTAGAAGGTTGGCCCATGGCTGTCATCTGGGAACTTGAATTTCAATTTCCACCATTCTCAGACCTGATTGAAACAGTTCACTCTGCCTAAACTGTACAAAATTTGATTTGTACTGAACACTTGGAAGTCCAGAATTTTCATATATGCCCAGCAGAAAATACCTATATGACCAGCCCTCAGCCTTGAACCTAACAAGCTTTCCTGTTGGACAGAATGTCACATGTGCTGCTGTAAAAACTCATTGTTTGGCAAACTGAACTGAACCTTTGTACTAAGAGAGGAATCTTGAAAGTATACACCTATTTTCCCCAGATTTTATTCACCACGTGCCTTTTTCCTTTGCTAATTTAGCTGTGTGTCCTTTTCACTATAATAAATCATAGCTGTGAATAGAACTACATGCTGAATCCTGTGAGTCCTACCAAATTTTTGAACCTGGGGGTGGTATTGAGGATGCCTGACACAGATACACTTAACCTATGATCCATTTGTTGTGTTGTATACCAGAGAAAAATCACAATAAAAAGGTGAATCATTTGTGTGCCACAGTGCTGGTGCTGTGGATTGATAGAGGTGGCACTAGCTATTCTTTAGCCTATTTTACCCAGACATTGCTAGGCTTGAAGATTATTGGGAAAAACAAAAAGGGTCTCTGCCCGGAGAGTTTTCTAGAGTTAAACATAATTGCAAAATGGAGAGGTGCATAATTACACAGCGACATAACAGTGGTAAAGGGCAGAAACTCATGCATGGGTTTGAATCCTGGCATTTATTAGCTCTGTGCCTGAGCAGTTTACTTAATATCGCTGAGCCCTGGTTTCCTCATCTGTAAAGTAGCATAATATAAACCTAGATAATAGAATATCAGGTAAATATGGAAGGTACTACCTTTTTGATTTTATTTGTATTGTGTACAGAGCACAATCCAGTAAGAATGATGGGCACAGATAAATAATCCATGGTGGAGACAAGAAGAGTAGAGCTACTAAAGGTGAATGAATTTGACTTTCCTAATACAAGGATTCCAATTAAAGTGTTAACTTTATGATGTTCATTCAAATATCAGTGGTTAAAAAAAGGGAACTTCAAAATCTAAAGAAAGTTTTCATAAAAATTTAACTTTGCAGAAATTGACATCACAAATTCCCAATATGATTAAATTTAGTGTATTCTAGTACATTGTTAACTACAGTTGTAGTTTTTCTACTTTCCCTCCAAAACTACCCCTAGGACTGCCCCATCAATGACATGTGAGTTGCATGAACAGACAGCAGCCCCTATGTGCCTTATCCTCTGGAATTTATTACTTTAAAAGTGTGTGATTCCTCTATTTCAGCATGTGCAATGGAAAGGAATAAGGCAAATATCAATGGAAAGGCAAGTTGAGGTCATATCTGTTGATCTTGGAAACATTTCCAGACACAAATTTAAACAGTATGTGAGTCTCTGAGCAGCCAATAAAAAGGTCTGTATGGATGAGAGGATCATAAGAGTTCCTCGACAAGACTTGAGTTTTAAAGACATGAAGATAGCTAAGAGAAGCACCTCACTTCATTAATTCCAGGACAGTTCCCAAAGTGACTATGTCTAAAATTGATTGAATTTGGAACAGCAAAGAAAAAAATAATCTAAAGAACCCTTATTTTCTAGAGTAGGGAAGAAAGTGGGAGAAATTTAAACCTCCCTTCTCTGCAACAGGGATTGTTTCAGCACCTTCTGAGGATATCAAAATCCAAGGATGCTCACGCACCTTTGTAAAATAATGCGGTGTCTACATATAACTTCTGCCATCCAGCTTGCCTTTTTTTTTTTTTTTTTTTTTTTTTTTTTTTGCAGTACTGGGGATTGAACTCAGGGCCTTGTGCTTTTGAGGCAAGCACTCTACCAGCTGAGCTATCTCCCCAGCCCTCCAGCTTGCTTTTACGATATCGCTATATTACTTACAAGGCCTAATAAAATGTAAATGCTATATAAATAGCTGTTATTCTACATCGTTTTAGGACGATATCGCTATATTACTTACAAGGCCTAATAAAATGTAAATGCTATATAAATAGCTGTTATTCTACATCGTTTTAGGAAATAGTGGCAAGGAAAAAGGTTTGTACATATTCAGTACACAATTTTTTTCAGGTAATTTAAAAATGTGCATTTGGTGGATCCTCAGATACCGTAAACTGTGGCTGCACAGGGCTGATGTACACCTTTGTTAAGATCATGTTTAACTGCACATCGAACTTTTTGATTTGGAAACAGTATATAACTTGGTTTATGAAAAATGTGAAGGTATGTTAGAGAATATATCTAGAAAAATGCAGACAGTGTTTTAACCAAATGTATATTTGTGGGAAAATATCCTTGTTTTATCTTCCTTTTCCCAGATGTTCAGGTTTTAACTGACAATTTAACTTGCTTTTACTACTAAAAATACTGAAAACAAAAAGCTTGGGCTGGGGGATGTACCTCAGAGCTCTTGACTGGCATGTGTTGAGGCCCTGGGTTGAATCCCCAGCAGCCCCCTCAAAAAAAAAAGCAGCAGCTCAATTTGGTTTTCATTCTTGACTGCCTTCAGCAATAACCAGTTAGTTTCTCTGTGAAGACTTTCCTGACTCATCCCCATCTTTCTTTTTTCAGGGAGTTCATTGCTTGGTCCTGTGTGTGTGTGTGTGTGTGTGTGTGTGTTGGTAGAGATTGAACCCAGGGCCTTCTGCACGCCAGGCAAATGCTCTACTAGTCAGCCACATCCCCAGCCCTTTTTTATTTTATTTTGAGACAGGGTCTTGCTATGTTGTCCTCAAATTTGTGATCCTTGAATTTGTGATCCCCCTGTCCCAGACTCCCAAGTGAGCTGGGATTACAAGTATGTGCCACCGCTCCCAGTTTGTCAATGCCTTTTTGACAGAACTTACTGCGGTCGAAGGCTGAGGATGTAGCTCAGTGGTAGAGTAAAATTCTCAGTCTATCTGCCAACCTTTTTCTCTCAAAGGACCTTTGAGCCCAGATTTGTTTTGACATTGTTTATCCTCAGAAGTCTCTGACATTCCACATCAACGCCTTTGTGGGCTTCTCTTTGTGTGGCTTTTAATGTTCCCTTGGCAGTCTTCTCATGCTACTTACTCATCTTGAGCAACATCACCCATGTTTATGGTTTTAACTACTACCTGCATGCAGATGAATCAAGTATATTCCTACAATCTAGATTTCTCTCTTGAGCTCCAGACTCATAAAACCAACTGCCTAATGAGCCTGTCAAATACAGTAAATCCCAACCTTATTATCTTTCCCCTTTATGTATCATCCTACATATGAGTCCTTTTGCAATGATGACACCTCCATTACTTCTGTTATACAAGGTAAACTGTGAGTCATTCTAGCTGTCTCCTTTTGCCCAAATTAAATCTTCCTTTCCTTATGAAAAAGCTCAAACTCCTTTGCATGATACATAAACCATGCAAATCTGGTAAATGTTTAACAATTAGCTCTAGAGAAAAAAACAAAAGCAAAACCTGCATTTGTAGCATTTGCCAACACCCAGGGCATAAATACATCGAGATTGTTTGAACTACTACCATGACATCTCTGAATACAAAGCTGAGAAGAAATGCCACTAGCACACCACTACATTGTATTTTTACCATATAGAGACAATCAGCGCAAACATTCTCAAGAACACAGGTAATAAGAAAGCATAGCAAAATAAATTAGCATTTGTTTTGAGTATTTAAAATTGTAAAACAGCAAGAATAAGTTTGCATAATTTACTTGCTAATAATGGCAGAATTTAATAATTCTCAAAATTCCTGAAAACTTTTTTGTGTCTCTACTCTTTAATCCTATGCCGTATTGCTACTAGAACATTTTCTCCTTAATTAAGCTGCCTTTTCTAGCTACCTTCCATAGACCCCCTTCCTCAGCCCATCCACCTAGCAAATACCTATTCCTCTTTCAATACTTAAAGTCATCTCATTTATAAACATTTTCACTGGTTCCCTGACCCCTTCCTCTAATAAATGTAGCAGCCTGAGTACTTATTGTTTACAAGTTTAACTTCACAGCTAAACCAAGGTTTTATGTTTCATTTATTTTTTTGTATTTTAGATACATACACACACTCTTGAAAATTTGTTGGGAAAAAAAAAAAAACTAGAACGATAGTAGGTATTCAGGAAATGCAAGTTTCAGCCAATTTTCATTGTCATACATCAGTCCCTGCAGGAGATCAAGCATTTCTTCTCTCCCCACCCACCCTCTCTCTCTCTCCTTCCTCTGGATTTCTGGACATTTTAACCTATGCCTTGATGCAATCCCCCTTAACCACTGTACTCTTTCCAGAATCTTGGCTTCAACATTCACTTAAAACACATCAGCTATTCTGTTATAATTGTAAGGAATCTTTGGAGACAAAACATGGAGTGGGGAGAGGCAAATGTTTATCTTTAGCATTGTATCCAGCTTTGTATACCAAACCAAGGTCTTCCTTAGAGCAAGTCCAGCCATGGAGAAAGATAGATGCTTTCTGTATGAGCCTCTGTCTCCTGAGTCACAGGTTGGTATTAACCTTATTGTTGCCACCCAAGATGCAAATAGTGATTTCCATAATTCTACTGATGATCTCCCTTCTCTCAACTCTCCCCCTAAGCTTTGAGTCTCTGGAACATCTGTAGAATTTTTTCAACTGAAATTCCATGCAGCATCAAGGCCTTTATTAGTCAGCCCTTCCCTTATTTCTTTCTAAACCACCTCTCCTAACGGCTCCTGGTTCTTTCACACTATCTTTCTCAGAATTTGTTCTTCTAGGTCTTCAAGTACTGACCACTAAGTCTTTTCTCAGGCACACCACTCACATATCCTCTGAGTAATTTAATTTTCTAGGCCTCGGGCCTCAGAAGATTTTTCTCAATACATGTTTCATTTGAACAGTTGATTCCTGCATGACTTCTGATCAATTTCCCACAAGGACAGTGATCACCGTCCCATCCATGTACCAGAATTGCTGTTTCTAATGTGTTTGATTCAATTTATCAATCCTTTCTAGAGCCAGAATTATGCTTTATTTTTTCCAGTCCAGTATTATGACAATTGAGCACTTAATATTTGTTCAATGAAGAAATGCACCAAAGAACAAATATTTGAGGGTTTTTTGTTTGTTTTGTTTTGTTTTTGCATGAAAAGTACCCAGTGACTTACACAACCCCAGTGAGAGTCTATCCTCAAGCACCTTACATACACTCTAGGAGAACAAAATGCCAAGCCCCTTGACTGTTAAAATAATTCCAGGTCAACTTAAACCAAATGATTTCTCCTAAGATCTTGTTTGCTGGTGCAAATATTCTGTTACCACTAACAGTCTTCCAGTGTGCTTTTGTGGTCCTTAATTGAAATAAATGGATGACATTTCCACACTCTACCAAACTCTTTTACTGTTAAGAGTGTGTAGGACACAAATTTATAAAACATCTTTGTTTAAAAAAAGCATTGAAAAGAGCCCTTGAATAAAACTAGATGGAGGCACAACAGTTCCCCATAACATGGAAGTTTCTGGATGAAGCTGGGCTTAGAGTTGAACGAATAAATGATTGCAGCTCTCAGTTTCCCCCATCCTGCCCTGCCACACAATTGTTACGTCAAGGCAAGGGAAAAGTAGTTTGGCTATTCTTGCCAGATGGACAGTTAGCAATAGGGACCCTCCTACAGCCTCCATCCTCTCGTGCTGCTGTTGCCGGCCAGGCCATACAATCGCTGTCTCCCAGAGGAGGAGAAAGAATGGTGCAGTCCAGAAAGAAGCTCCCAGCGGAAGGGAGGTTGGCGGGCTTTTCCGACATAGGAGAGGGTTGGCTTTTGGAGGGCTCTTAGCAACGGCCCTGGTTTGACCCCCTTCAGCTCTGAGAAAATCAAATCATCGTACTGTTCTTCCAGGCGCGATGCAGCATCAGCAGCTGTAGGTCAGGGCAGCGTTCCTCCCGGCCTGTTAATTACCTGCTCTTTGCCCTCTCTTGGTTGCTGCCTCTGCAAAGCGCTACTGAGAAGTGGAGAAAACGACCACCACCCCTCCCCCTCACTGCCTGGGGGTTCAGGCTCGATTGTGAGTCCTTGTACATACATCATCTCGACGCGTTGATAGGCGGGACTGAGAGGGGGGTTCCAGCCCCCCTGGACTGGCCGAGGTTTTATTCCAGAGTCACTGGCGCGTGGCTGCGCTTTTCTTTCCTGTTTGTAGGTGAAACCCCATTGGCTTCATTGGCTCCTTGATTTAAACCACGCCCGGCTTTCTGCCCGCTTTGCTGCTGCTGGGCCCGGCCGCCCCGCCGCATCTCAGACCCGCTTGCAGGGAGCCCGGGCGCTGCTGCGGTCGCTATTGTGTGGATGCCGCGCGTGTCCTCTCTTCTCTTCCAGAGATGGCTAACAGGGGCCCCAGCTATGGCTTAAGCCGAGAGGTGCAGGAGAAGATCGAGCAGAAGTACGACGCGGACCTGGAGAACAAGCTGGTGGACTGGATCATCCTGCAGTGCGCCGAGGACATAGAGCACCCGCCCCCCGGCAGGACCCATTTTCAGAAATGGTTAATGGACGGGACGGTAAGACCCGCAGCGATCTTGGTTGCCCGGGCGGTGGGCAGGAAAACCCGCCCCAGGGCTCTTTCTTTCAACGCGAGGTCCCGGGAGGAGCTGCTGTTGCCAAGCTCTTTCTCACGGGAGGGACGGGGATACCCTTATTTCTTCAGGGTTGGAAAATTCGTACTCCATGCACAATTCCTTAGCTAGCTCAGAGGATTCCCCACCCATCCAAGCATCGCAGCTTCCTTCCGAGTTGCCGGCAAATTTAAGGCCCTAGTGATTTTCCCACTGAGAATAGAAATAAATATTTCCTTGTGATCTCAGCAGCCTTCTTGGTGCATCTGCGCTTCTGGGCCATTTCTTCCCCCAGGGGAACCAGCTGGTTACACAGTAAAACAAAGGATGGGTGTGGGGGTAGCCTCCTTCCCTACCTTCTGGGAACCAGGCTCCCTGGAGGTGCTTAATGGCCGCCTGTGGATGGATGGGTTCTCAGGAACCTGAAGAGAGTCCTTTGATAACTGCTGTTTTGACCAGATGTTCATGTGTGTTTGGGGATTTGAGGAACATAGACTCAACTGATCCAAACAAGTCCATCTCTTCTCACGAGCTGTGATTTACTGTTACATAACTGCTATTCCACGCATTTGTTGAGTAGTCCAAGACTTGGGGTATAGGTGTCTGGGTGAAGATACCACCCGTGTTAAAGTTCAGTTCTTTTACACATCATTAACACATGTGGGATGAGTTATTGAAAGCTGATTCTGATTTACCTTTGGTACAGAGCAGATCAGAACCCACCTCCCTCCCCCAGAAACCACAAACTCATCTCTTCATTAAAAATGTAGACTCCCATCCTCGTCACCTTGTGCCATTCTCTATTTGTAAATATTCTGTCCTTTGCTGGGAAAAAGGAAGAGAGGAATAAGGAGGGAATGGACTGCAGGACTCTGTGGTCAGGTGCAGCCCTGGGCATGGGGTGGTGTGAGTGTTGGGGATGTAGTGTGGGAACCTGGCTGCGCAGCCCTGACCAAACCCGGTGAGCTGTGTCTCCTGCTGTGTGTATTGTGGGGGAGGGATTCACTTCTCATTTATGACATTGATTAAAAAGGGAAACACTGATTCTGTGTCCCCACCCCACCCCCTTCAGGTCCTGTGCAAGCTGATAAACAGTTTATACCCACCAGGACAAGAGCCCATCCCTAAGATCTCAGAGTCAAAGATGGCTTTTAAG
The DNA here is from genome assembly GCF_902686445.1 of Sciurus carolinensis. NCBI lineage: Eukaryota > Metazoa > Chordata > Mammalia > Rodentia > Sciuridae > Sciurus > Sciurus carolinensis. The sequence goes on along the minus strand of NC_062221.1, from coordinate 80,589,994 downwards.
CAGATGGAGCAGATCTCCCAGTTCCTAAAAGCTGCGGAGATCTATGGCGTCAGGACCACTGACATTTTTCAGACGGTGGATCTATGGGAAGGTAAACAGCCCTTCAGCCTCTGGGTCTGTCCTCCCCCTGCCCCCACACCCCTTCCATTTGCCCTGTTTGTGAAAGCCACTCAGGATGTTCTTCCCTGTGCCTGTGGGTATGTGGGGAGTGCTCTCAGCAGCCCTGGTACCCTCCTTTGTGATGTTCTTTCAAAAGGGGTACTCTCCTCTAGGAACGCACACCCTGAGGACATGCATGGTAAAGGATCTCAGAAAACTAGTGCGTAAACAGAATCCTCCACAGAAAGGAAGCAAAAATGGTTACATGGATGCCTTTTATTCCTACTGCCCTCCCATAGCAAATCATAGCTACTGGAGGAGAAGGGAGGCAGGGGGCCAGTGTACTTCTGACTCACCAGCATCAAGGCTTATAGACAAAGCCATCTGGTGCAATGTTGTCATTCAACCTGAGAAATAAATAGCACTCCAATCTTTTACTAAACAGTTATCTGGGAGCTTAGTGATTGTACCTCTCAGTATGACAAATAATTTTTTTTTTTTTTTTTTTTACTTTTGTGAAGTGACCTGGTGAGGAAATCTTACAAAGGCATAAAAATCAAATCACATTCTTAGATAAATCTAGCATTCCACCATTATTGGGGAAAACAATATGAATTGAGACATTCTCAGAGTCTAGTGTACCTTTAGCGAAAATATGCATTTCCATCCATGCAGCTGTATCCTTTCTTGACTGAGACCTGCCCGAGGCACTGAGAGATACAGACTAGTTTAAGCAGGACTGCCAGATTGACTCTCACATGCTCATTGTCATTAGCCATCATCATGGCCTGACCAATAGAATCCCCAGGCCAGTGACCCAAATGGGTTTGCTAGCAGTGAGAATGGATAATGTTCCTCTGATCAAATGTCATGGCATTTTAAGGGGTATTCAGAGGGTGGTTGAAAGAGATTTCTAGCAGAGGAACACTTTACCAAATAAGTTATAAAGAAACAGCTACCTCTATAATCCTCAGTTACCTCCTTGGACCTCTGTCATGCAGAGAGCCATTTCATGTTTCTCACAGATGAGTAGTTAAAATCCTAAGATGCCAAGAGATTTACCTTGCTTATTACCATTACTTTAAAAATTCATATACCCCAAAATTCAGGCCAGATCACTGGACTCTGTGACACTTGCCTCCAAATCCCCGTATGTCATGGTCCAGCCTTGGTGCCTGCTTTCTAGGTCAAACCTATGGTGATTCTCCTCAGTTAATAAAGAGAGCTACTGGTTATTGATGTTCTCCTGTACACTAGGCATTGGATAAATGCTTTTCTGAATTATGCCAATCAGTTCTTCTAACAAAATTTTAAGGTAAGTGTTTTTAAATTCCCCATTTCAGTTGTTGAAGTATATGGTTATGTGTGACCATCAGAGAACTAGTAATTAGAAGAGCTGGGACTCAAACCCAGGCCCTCTGATGCCAGGGCCTTAACTAGTCTGCCAGGGCATTCTTTGGCCAGGAAGCCTAGTTTCCTTCTCTTACACCGTGAATGTGCTGTTGAGTCATAATAATGACTAGTTGCTGCTGCTGCTGCTGATGATGATGATGATGATGGCGATGAGGAGGATGAGTCAAGGCTGTGTGGGACAGAAGGATAGGGAGCTAGTGTGGATGGCAGGGACCCTGGTGAGGCCCCCTGCCAAGTGCAGGAAGTATGTAGGAGTAGGAAACTGGGAGGTCTATAGAAGGCGGGGATCTCAAGGGAGCTTTCCTGTTTTTATGTTTCTTAGGAGATTTTACTCCCCTCCCACCTTTGTCCAAAGACCATGAAGGTAAGCTTTACACCTGGGAGGTAATTACAGCCAGAGGAATGGAGTGTGGGGAGCAATGAATGATCCCTGATGAACAACCTGGTGGAGGTCTATACCACCTGCTCCAGCCCCCTGTGTTGGATCCTCCTTAAGGAACAGGAAGATAAGGAGGCGTGAGTGTGACTGTAGTAGCCTGAGTTGGGGCCGTGAACCGTTGACCCCAGGATAGGATAATGCTTCTAGAAAGGGAGAAAAAGACACACTAAGGGTCCCATCATGAACGCAGAAAAAGGATCAGCTTTTAAAGGAAAGAATGAAAGAGACTCATTCCAAGGGTGCTGTGACTGATGATAGTCAGAAGAACACTATGTAGACTCTGCAGAAGGTTGGGGTGAGTTGAGAGTGTAGACAACAGGGAAGCAGAAGCTTAAGAGTTTCCTAATGACTCCAGAGACCTCTTGGGGCTCAAGGATTCAGGGAGATTGGTTATGATTTGGACAGCACTCTTGGTATTTCCCAGGACCTCTGTCTGAAGCTCTGGCCAGAGCTGGTTACTATATAATTGATCAGAGGTAGAAAAGTTGGTTTCCTTCAACAGAAGCAGGGAGGGTAGGGCTAGTGGTGTGGAATCATGGAAGTAGCAAGCATGGCCAGAGTCCTTCCTCAAGAGTTGGTTGCTAGTCATGAGTTTTGGGATGACTAAGCTGAAATCAAAGGGCTGTTGCAGGGCAGGGTTGGCGTGTTTTTATGTCTGTGTTCATGTGAGGGCGTACACATTGTATACACAGATATTGGACTAGCCATTTAGCTTAGTCCCACATTCTCTCTACATTCTACCCCTGACTGAGGTTTCAAATCTGTCCTCACATTTCGGTTTACTCAGCTAATTCCCAATTCCCTGAACCGTGGCTGTGGTGGCCATGGTTGCTGCAGTCCCAGCCCCCTTTCTTGGGCATTTTTCTTTCTTCTATGACATTTTATACTCAACTGCTCTCAATCTTCCATTTCCCTGGCTTGATGTTTTCTTCCTAAGCAGGGATCTGCTTGCCCAGAGATGCCTGGTGACTTTCTAGGCTGCCTCTTGCAAACCAGTAAAGCTGAAGAAGTCCAGGATTACCAAATGCCTTCTTGTTAAGTCTTCAGTTATTTATAGAAGCAGGGGCCCTAGATACATCTACTATCCTTAAGCCCCTTTGAGGTGGAATATTTGGAATGGACTTGGGAACAATCAGAATACAAGATTCTTCAAAAAGGAAATCAAGGCTGAATGTTCCAGGAAAAAATCTGTCAGGGACATTGTAGACAAAAGCTACTGAAGTCCCCTCTAAAGGAAGCTGGGGTGACCAGTTTCCTTGTGGTGACAGAGAAGAAGGGAGGACAGTTTAAAAGCATGGAAGGAGGCTGGGGATGTTTTTCTCTAGGATAAAAGAAATGTTGTCAGATTGCTATGGATGCCTGGATGAGGCGGGGTGGAGCCAACTCAGCTGTCTATGACGCAGAGGAGAGTATGCCGTAGGTAAGACTTAGCATCTTTTCTGAGAGCAGAAATGGGAGAGGAGAAAGAGAGGAGCATAAGGGAGGGGTGTATGCGTGTGTGTGTGTGCGCGCATTAGTTAGACAACACATGGGAGTGAGTGTGCTAGTACAATATCTGGTTAGAAACACTGCAATGGACACTTATCCTGGAAGGTAGAAGAGAGTACAGACTCCTGAATCAGAAATTAGACTGCCAGGTTCAAATCTGTGCTCCATGACTTTTCAATTAGCCTCTAAGCCTCCATTTTCTCAGGTGTAGTAAAATGGGGATAATAGTACCTACTTCTTAGAGTTGATATAAAAAATAAATGAGGGATAATAGAATAGTGTCTGGAAGAAGTAGAGTATATGAAGAATTGGCAGCGTAGAATTACTCTTGTCATTGTCCTGTCCTTTCTAAGACTAATAACTAGTAAGAGATGGAGGAATGAGGCTAGAAAGGCACACACTCTTCTTAGAACAAAGGACTGAACTAATGGCCCCACACAGGAGCTGATAGGATGGCCTGTTTGACCTTTGTCCTCTCTGCCACCATCTGTGGAATCTTCATTGGTCATCCTGCACACAGGAAGGTGCCAACTCTCTGAGTCACTTGATAGACTTGTCACTCAGTGGTTATTGTTTTTTTTTTTTTTTTTTTTTTTGGTGTCTTTCCCCACAACATGTAGCTTGGTCAATTTCAGACCCAGAAATGGAACCAGCATGAGTTTCAGAGTAAGGTAGATGGACAGAAGCCCTTCTTCAGCTGGATACCAGCAGCATGACCATGTTGAGATTGCTTAGCTTCTAACAGCCTCTGCTCTCTTCTGTGTAAACAGGTCTGGTGTCTCCCTCATGGATTTATTGTAAGGATTAAATGTAAAAAGCCTAGCACAGTGCCTGGCTCCTAGACACCTAATAAACTTCACCTTCTCTTCCCCTATGATTAGCCCATCAGTAACTGACCTTTCTGGTTTATTTGTGTAACCACTTGGTGGGTGTTACACATAAAGAATTCTAGAATGTCAGAGCAGGTGAGGCTTAAAGATCAACCAATCCAATTACTCTTCTCAGTGAGCTCACTGATGAGGACCCTGGATGCCTGGTTTTCCCTTCTGTGGATGACTCAGAGCTGAGGGTTGTGTTTTACACTGGAAGTGGAGAGCCTGGAAGGTTCAAATATATTCTTCGGGGAGGTGTCACTATATGTGCCATTCCTCAACAGCAAGAGCAGAAGAGACATTCCTCCCAGTGTGAGATATGTGGGGACATTGCAGGGTACTTGAGACATAACAAATGCCTGCTGCTTGAAGCCTCCTTTTCTGTCAGCACACTCTTCATTGCTTTTGTTGTTTAGTGGCTGCTGTCATTCATATTTGATGGGATTTTCATTTAGCAATGGTTCTCAAACTGGCTTGCATCAGAATCACTTGATAGTCTTGATAAAACACAGACTGATGGGTGACAGTTCCAGTTTCTGAGGTATTAACTGTGGGGTGAGGTCCAAGAATTTGCATTTCTTACCAATTTGCAGGTGATGCTCCTTCTGCTGGCCTGGGGAACCCCACTATGAGAATCAATCCTGCAATATTTCATCATGCTGGGGAGGCAAGCAACAAAAATTTATAAAAACTGCAGAACAAATTCAACCTACCCTTTGGCATTTTCCCTTTGGCTATAGAAATGTTTACTGTACCTTGAGTGGGAAACTGGGGACTGTGCCTAAGATATTATTCAGGGAAATAAGAATGATTTCTATTCCACTTCTTGCTATCTCTGTAAGTGCAAGAAACATTATTTTAATAATCCAGTTTCCAAGAGTTACAAGACTGGGACTGATATAAAATAGAAGTAGCTTTGAAAAATACAACTTTGATTTAAGACTAGTTTTTAGCATTAAAAGTAGAAATAGAAAGTAGAGCAGGGCTGACCCGACTTTCTACACAGCTGATCTCTCTATTGCCTTTGTATCTCTCTTTATCCTTCTCATTTTTTTCTTCTTTCCAAAGATATGCATAAGATATCTTGGAAGTACTAAAAAAATTAAGAGAACAAAATTCTTGTTGAACTATCCTTATGGTAAATATCTCTCAAATTTTACCAGCATTAAGAATCCTTGGGTTGGATCATTACAGTGCAGAACCTCTGACCTCAGTCCCCAGAGATTATAATTTAGTAGTCTGGGGTACATGACCATATTTGGAATAATGTTACTTTGTGATAATGTGTGAAGCAGGGAATACTCTACTGTCAAATAAAAGCATCCATTGCTACTTGACACTCTTTTTCAGACTTAACAGGTGAGACAGAGAGAGCTACCATCCATGCCACCAATCTTTTCAAAATTTTTATGACTATTTCTTTCACTCAGTTTTAAGGTCACAACAAAATTAAGAGACAGATATTTCCCATATGCCCTCTGCCCATCATCCGCCTCCCCATTATCTCTACCATAGTGGTAAATATGTTATAATTGATGAACCTATATTGACACATCATTATCACACAAAGCCTACAGTTTACACAGGGTTCACCCCTGCTGTTGCGCATTCTGTGGGTTTGGACAAATGTATAATGACGTGTATTGTAATATCATACAGCATATTTTCACTGCTTTAAAAATCCTCTGTGGTCCATTTTTCATCCCTCTCCATCCCCAACCCTGGCAATTACTGATGTTTTTATAGTCTTTCTAGTTTTGCCTTGTCCAGAGTATCCTATAGTTGGTATGGTACAGTTCATAAGCCCTTTCTGATTCTACCAGCATTTTTTTTTTATTATTGTAAACAAATGGGATACATGCTGTTTCTCTTTTTGTACATGGCATAAAGGCATACCATTTGTGTAATCATAAATTTACATAGGGTAATGTTTGATTCATTCTGTTATTTTTTCCCTTCCCCCCACCCCTTCCACCCCTCTTTTCCCTCTATACAGTCCTTCCTTCCTCCATTCTTGCCCCCCTCCCTAACCCTAACTCTAACCCTAACACTAACCCCAACACTAACCCCTTCCACCCCCCATTCTACCAGCATTTTTTAAAAATTTCAAGTCTAATATTAGCTTCCTCCCATGACAGAGGTCTGGAAGAGACCAGAGAGCCCCATCAAAATCCTGAGATGTTAATGTTAATATGGCCCCTCCTCTTTCCTGTGTTACTTTCCTTCTTATGGTCAGTGGTCTATTCTTAGATGACCACCAAGACTCAATCTCATTTCTGCTGCATCTAGAAAATTCTCAACCTCTGGTTTGTCCTTTTTTAGACTGTTTTTCTCCTTTTTTCTTGTAAGAATGGCCTTGAGCTCAAGCTGACTTGAGGAACCACAAGCATCCAGCAAAACATTCAGTGGCATTCTCAGGGAGCAACATGATTCTAAGTCGCCAGAGCCCTGGACTGACTCCCAACTTGGGTCAAAGCCCTTCTAATGAAAGGTTTTGTGTTTTGACCTTGTGGAAGATATCTCTGAAGGAAGAATTTATTGCTTAACAAATATTTAGTATTTATGACATGCTGGACATTGTGATATTTTAAAAAATTGAAAACCAAAGTATTAGAGCTCCTTGCCTGTTCATCTGGCTGCCTCAGAATCATCTCAAAAGATTACCCCAGAATCTGATTATTTAAGATGCTTAGGTAATTCTGATGCTTTTTAAGTCACAAGGTTTTTGTTTTTTGTTTTTCGTTTTTAAAAAAAAGCAGGTTTTTCCAACTTGCCTAATGATTTGAATCACCTGGGGAGTTTATTAAAAATGTAGGCTCCCACAACTTGCCATATTTATCTCCCAAGACAATAACCTCAACATTCATATTTTTAAAAAGATGGCCCCCACCTATATCCCATAATGCGCCAAGAGGCTTGGGAATCTGCTCTGAAGCAACTGTGTATGGCCATTTTTTTTCTTTTTTTCCTTGCATGTCTTTGAAGGCGTCACAAGGCAGATGTTACACTTGGTTGTGATACAAGCAGTCTATCCGTTGTTGTTTTATTCCCCAGCACCATTCACAGGTCTTCTTGAACTTCACACTTCTTTATACACTTCATTTTTTTGACATCTGGTTACAGGGATCAGGCTCCACAAGCAACCCCAGATCCTTCCTCAGTCCTTTCTCATCTAACAGTACATACCTGACAGGGCTTCTGAACTGGCAAGAGAGGTCAGGCTAGAAAAAGGCCCTCTGACTGTCTCATCAGCCCAGGAGTGCTGCAAGTCTCCACATGGAACCTCTACTAGAAAATACACTAGACATGACAAGAAAATGAGCTAGTATGAACTGGTCACAGATGGCAGATTTTCGGTCATGTTAGTTAGAATCTTGTTAGTAACTACCTTGGTTGGCACACTGATTCCAACAGATTTTCTTTGCTTTAATGTTATTTGGGTAAAGATACAGCAAAGTTACTCCAGATGAAAGCATTTCAAGATTTATGGCTATTTGAGGTTGATGCATTTGATCCTGTGGAGCCCAAAACCTGTACCTTGGTTTTATCTCTCCTGCACTCTGTCCTGGCACTGGATCAGCCACTGTGACCCCTCCCATCATCCCTGATCACTGGCTCCTGCTGAGGAACCTGCTTCCACGTCCAGTCTGCAAGGGGACACTGTGACAGATCATGTGGTCAAGTGGACTGTAACTTTTTGCATTCAGGCAGATCCAAGGTAGAAGTGGGCTCCAGTTGACCTGTTGGGTGATTCTGGGCATGTTAATTAACCTCTTTGAATCAGTTTTCCCATCTGTAGGTGGGGGGGAATAATCCCAACTCCATGGGGTTAATTATGATAACAGAATAAACCATCTACCCTGAAACTGATATTAAATCCCCTGCCTTGGGACCTTTCTTAAGGGAAAATCTTTCCCATTTGTTCTTGTGAAATCATGTTTCCCCCTCCAGTTTCTGCCTCCATCAGGTAATCCATTCCTTTTTTACTCTGCTGTGATGAGGATGTATCTGTGGGGGGGGCTGTTTCTGGACATCTCTCCTTTGCCTGGAACAGCTTTTCCTATCCCTTCTGGGTTCACATTGTGCTTAAATTAATTAGCTCTCCCTGGTGAAGGAGACTCCTGTGGCCGAACGAAGCTTGCATTTCACTCTGCTGCAGGGCCGCAGCTATGGCTGCCTTGCTGGGTGTCAGGCTTCATATTTCCCCAGATCTGGACATTTCAGGCCAGGTCTTTCCAACTGCCAGAAACAGATTTCCTGTGTGCCCTTTGAACAGAGTGGAGAAGATGGTATAACCTAACCTGAACCTTCCTATGCTCCATGATTCTCTTTAAGAATGCTGTGCTTAAGACCAAACCTACTCCCTATCTTTTCCCAGAATGACTCTTTAAAACGTCATTACTATAGTTCTATTTTAAAAAAAAAAAAAAAAAAAAAGTGCATTCTGTCATACAGTGACAATTACTGAAATGCTTTTCATCTTTGGAAGAGAATTAACAACCATCTCTGCGTTTCCTCTCCTAATTCCTTGTATTCTTTCTGCTCTTCCCCTTCCATCTGCCACCCAAATACTCCATTCACCACCCCAGCTGTTCCTTGAGTCTGGGCATTCTCCATTGACAGCATTTCATCCTGTATCCATCAGCCAGTCCCACAGGGCCTCCTGGGATCCAGTCAATCACCCTGTGGTTAATGCAGGAGGTGGGGGTGGAGGAGAGAGGCCAGGGAAGGAGGATTTTCTCTCTCTTTGTATGAATGCACATCCTGGACTCAACTTCCGGTGAGAGCCCTAATTGTTTATTTTATTACAGTTCATACTCCATTCTCACTTTCCATCTGCCTTTCTCCTGTAATTCTGTATTCCCCAGTGACCCAGCTGTAGCAGTCAGGCCAGAGACCACAGATGGCTCACTCTGTCCAAAGAAGGACTTTTCATATTTGCCTTTTAACCTTCTCAGCTCCCTGCTAGGCTGAAGGCTCCTTTCCTTTTAAACCAAGTACCTTTCAGCTCTTGTCTTCCACACCGGTATCTTGCACAGACCTTTGCTCTGCTTTCTAAATGGCAGGCGACCTACACAGTAGCATCTCTCTCAACCCAGGGCATGTCACCTGGAAGGGAGAACAGGAGAAAGGATAGGAGGAACAGGCTGACTTGCAGGGTCCAACTGCCTCCTCCACAGGCTCCTCTGTGGCAGTGCTCCCTTCCCATGCAGGCCGCACTTCATGTGTCTCTTTCCTCTCCCACTCCTCTCTCTACACACAAGCTAGTGATTTATAGTCCCCATTTACTTCCTTTCACCCAGCACAAAATAAAGGGTCTTTTACTTGTGTCACGTGGAGTGGGTTCCGTGTTGATTTGCTGTTCTCCATTTGCCAGACCTCTGGCCTACAGAGCCAAGTGAATACTCAATTTGATGAACATGGATGCTTTTAGATACTTTTAACCCAAATAAAGCACAAGAGAGGAGCCACCTGGTGTTTGGTGCAGAATCGTTTCATCCAGTTTCTCCTCAATTTTCTTTTCTCTTTCTAATCCTAAGTAAAGTGCTCTTCTGCAGACCAGGATGCCAACCCCTCCACAGGACTTCCCTTCACGCAGCTTGTAGAACTCACAAAGGCAAGTTCCTCTCCTTAGGCCAGGGATCTTTCTAGTTCTGAGCTGCAGGTGTTCAAAGTGTTCATTCATATAGCCACGAAGAGTGGATTGGAAAGGTAACTGATAGGAATTGAGAATAATTAATCAGGCTGATTTTTGTTCCTTTCTGAGTAATTTGGGAATGGTTACCCTAGGACCACTTTGGTAAGTGATAGCACTTCCCCCTTGAATGTCATCATCCACAGCCCACTATCAGAAATTTTGTCCTGGGTGTCCTTCCAGAATTCCTTGGCTCTAAAATACACTTTGCTTTAATCTCTTTATTGGCTTCCAGGGAAGGACATGGCAGCTGTGCAGAGGACCCTGATGGCTCTAGGCAGCGTTGCAGTCACCAAGGATGATGGCTGCTACCGGGGCGAGCCATCCTGGTTCCACAGGTAAAAGTCCCTTCTCTACCTCCTGCAGCAGACAGTTGAAGAGAGGGTGAGAAGCCTAGAAGCCCCCTAGGGCCGTTTGTATACAGAGTCCCTAGGAGCAAGCACTCCTGGTCCCACAGCTGAGTCCCCCAGAGCAAGGCAAGGCTGATGCTGTTCTTCAGGCCAACATTTCACCCAGGGAAAAAAGAGTAACACCTTTCTTATTAGATACCCAGATCCTCCTGCTCCTCCAGGTTCCTCTCCAGGGGATCACCAGCAATGGATGGGCTTTCTTAGAAGCAACTTGATATCTGTACTTGGTTTGTTAAGACCCCAGCAGCCCTGAGTGTTCTACCCCTGACTCACTCACTCACTTACCATCTTTTTCCCTTCCTTCCTTCTTCCCTTCCTCTTTTTATTTTGCCTTTTGTAATTAGTGAAGGTTAAATATGTCCTGTTTGTCAAACACAGTCCTGGTTAATATCTGTTGTCCCAGTGTATTAATTAATAACACCCACTTTCTTCTCAAAAGTGTCCCAGTCTAGATAATAAGTTATATGAACATCTCAGGTTACTAAAAGGACTTTTTAGGACCTTTTCCTAATATGATATTTTTGGGGGTGTGTGGTAAGGACAGGGAAGGCAGGAAGTTAAATTGCATAGCTTAGTTGTAGATAAAGAGAAAAGGACATTTGTAGCAGATAATTGGTAAATCATTTCCCTGTTGCCCTTTTCTTGTCATTGAGAATTATAAAAAGATACCAGCTTGTGTCATTTTAAATGACCTTGGTTTGAAAATCTCCTAGATATTGACCCATTGAATATTGATCCAGCATTATTAGTATGTGGCTGCAAATCCAAATTTATTTGCTATCTGGCTTTTTAGCAAAGTCTTCAGACTTCTGACCTAGAGTAAGACATTTGCCCTTGATAACTCCTAGGTCCCTCAGCTTTAAAATGGGGCATGAATCCTTGGTCCTGAGCAGGAAGGGTGGAATGGGATTAATGGCTTGGATTGTAGGAAGCATTGACTTTAAGTTTTATAAGAGTTTGAGGTAACCTTGCGAGAGGGGGTGAGAGGATGCAGACTGAGATGGTCAAAAATGGTGGAGAAGAAAGGCAAGTGGGAAGAGGAGAAAAAGAAGGAAAGATGAAAGTCAGTTCCCCAGGGAGGAAGCCACGGATTCTCCTTTTCTCATTTCTGGAAATTCTAAAAAAATCTGGGCTTCTATGGATAGGGGGCTCATGCCTCAGGGTAGGGCAAGAGTTGGGGTAGGTCATGGTTCAGAGTAGGGCTTGCTGGTCTATTTGATGCTCTTGGGTAGAGCCCCTCCAACTGTCCATCTGGACAAGGCTTTGACACTGTCATAGGACATTATTCCATCTCACTCTCCCCATCCAGGAAAGCTCAGCAGAATCGAAGAGGATTTTCAGAGGAGCAGCTTCGCCAGGGACAGAACGTAATTGGCCTGCAGATGGGCAGCAACAAGGGAGCCTCCCAAGCAGGCATGACTGGGTATGGGATGCCCAGGCAGATCATGTAAGGTGCCGCGTCCTGCCCCCCATAGAGAGGACCGATGTTCCACCCCACAGTCTCTATGAAAAAGAAATAGGTAGTCAGTCACCTTCTGACCTTCTCCTCTTTCTCAAAGCCTCCTGTCCCTGGTTTTTGCAAGTGCTGCAATTCTGCTGAGAATCCACGTTGCCTACTGCTGCCACCTTCTGTTCTTTTAGAACTATGCAAGGACTTTGCTTCCTTCCTCCTCCTGAGCTCTTTCTGTGCCCTGAAGTCCCCGTTTGATTATTTATTTATTTATTTGCCAAAAATCTCCCTCCTCAACTTATAGAACACACCTAATAAACAAATTAGTCTTGTGTCTTAAAGTGTATGGTTCATTCTTTGTCTTTGGGACTTCGCAGACTGGGCTGGTTTCTCTTAAATTCAAGAAACCCATAGGATGGAATTAAGCTATAGCTGTAGAAATACGGTTAGCTCTGAGGAAGCTCTCCAGTATAATGTTTATCTTGACAATCGCAGCAGAAAATTTAAAAATAATTTTGTCCACTATAGAGCTTAAAGCTATGAATTCAAGAAAAGGTCTTTGGCCCCCACATATTTTTTTGAGTACCTACTTTTTGCTTATTATACTAGACCTTGTAGAGGATGCAGGAATGAAAAAGGCAAAGCACCAGTTCTTCAGGAACTCTTGTATCTGTGCCCAGGAAATACCTGATGGGTGGCTGGATGGATGAACAGATGAATGCTTTTTATATAATGATGAATGGATAAATGGTTGAATGAATCAGCAGTTCTCATTTCTCTAACATTAATATTCCTGATACAGGTAATACCTTGGGCCTGATGTTGGCAATTATAGTTCTTCATCATTCAAGAAGGTTACGTAGTCTGCTCTCCTAAAGTCATCTATAGGATCTAAACCCTAATACTCTTGAATATTGCTATATTGAGATCTGCCTAAGATGGATAAGTTTTCAAGATTTTTTTCATGGGTAGGAAAATTAAGAGGACAAATAAGCCTGGGGACCTTCAGTTCAGGTTATCTTTTCCTACAAAACAAACCTTTTAAAAAGTAATGCATTTAGTAAGAAAAGCAATAATTTATTCATATAATGAGTTGTAAGTTAACACATAAATGAGACTAGAGACATTGCCACCCTGTAAATGTTTGGGCAGTACTTTTTCAGACTTTTCTTCACAGTTCTAAGTTTCCTTAGGCTTCCATGAGATGCCTCTTAACATACCCTCCAGGAGTACCTGAGACCCTTTGTAGCTGCAGGTGAATCATCCAAGATGTCACCCCAACATGGTCTCCAATTCTTTCCTCAAACCTCACCTTGGAGTTGACAAAAAGTAAGAGAATGAGGTTGGTGGACACTGAAATGAAATAACACTGGGAGGACATTCCTAGAGAGATAGAAGGTTTGGAATGAGGGTAGGAGGGCTGAGAAAGAGCTGTCATCCGGGAGGAGACAAGTTGAAGATGGCATTCCAGCTATCCTTTGTCCTGACTTCCACACTGTCCTGGCTCCACTATTGGGAGGGCCCAGTTTGTAATTCCAAAGAATTCCTGCCTCCATATGTTTTCACCTCCCCCAGATCACCAAAACTGATCCAGACTTGGGCCTGAGATGTTTTTCTCCTTTCTCCTCACTTTGCACTTGCAAACTCAAGGAATATGAGTTCACAGGTAGCAACCGAAGACCCTTGAGATGTGAAAGCACTGTCAAGATCAGATGAAAGAATCACTTAGAATCAACCTAATAAACCCAATAACATCCAAAAATAATAAAGGGAAAATGTTATAAACATGGAACCATTCGTCATGAAGAAAAAAACTGGAGATGAGGAACTTCAACAAAAAGAAAATGAATGGTTATGATTGGTAGCAGAATGGATGCAAAGAACAAATCAGTAAATAAAAACACCAAAACGAAGCACGTTTTAAGAGATAACAGGCACAGGGTAGCGGGTGTAAGGAATCCCACGAAAACCACGCCGGACACCGGAAATCACATAAGGGAGTTTATTAAGCAAACAGTGTCTCCCTGCAGGGTAAGAGAGAAAATGAGAGGAAAAGAAAGGGAACGAGAAAGGGTGCATGCTAGAGAGATTGGAAAAGTGAGGAGGAGAAAGAAAGTGAGTCAGAAAAGCAAGAGAGAAAAGATGGCAGTGAAGCTATCTTTAAGAATCCTGCCAGGCTAACAGGGGAGCAATAATGGAGAAGGATACTTGCAAGCTGACTGATGAACCAATAGCTAGCTAGGATGTTCACAGACTGACAGTAGTTGGGAGGTGGGGAAAATGGCTGCACCGGAAAGGGCAGGGGAGCAGCTTTGTATTACAGCGGGGACAAGTGCTACAGTGCTTGCCTGTCATGCAGGAGGCTGGGTTTGATCCCCAGCAGCCAAATAATAATAATAATAGGAAAAATAGATGTAAACAAAAAATAAATGTTAAAAATAGGAGTTTATAATCATATAATTGGGATCTCAGAAGAAGAGGAAAAATCAATTAGGGGAGGAAAAGTTTAAAGAAATATTATTTTGAGATTTTCCTAGAATAAAAAGAGAAAGAGATAGAAAGGAGATAAGAACAGTTTTAAAAAACTCATAATGTGCAAAAAAATAATGATGATAAGAGTCCTCAGTGGGAAATATTACAGTATTTTATATTAATGTATGACCTCTGAAAATGAATAGAATACCCAAAGGACTTAAAATCAGCCTACTCCAGTGACACAGCCACATCAATGCTTATAGCAGTTCAATTTAAAATATCCAAGCTATGGAACCAACCTGGGTGCCCTTCAACAGTTGAATGGATAAAGAAAATGTGTTACTCAGTCATAAAGAACAATGATTTTTAGGACTTTTGCCAGTAAACGGGTGGATCTGGAGACTATCATGCCAAGTGAGATAAGCCAAAGGTCGAATGTTCTCTTTGATATGCAGATGCTAACACACAACAAAGTCAGGGGAAGGGAAGAATAGAAGTTCAGTGAGTTAGATAAAGGGGAATAAAGGGAAGAGAGGGTGGATAGGAATAGGAAAGACAGTGGAATAAATCTGACATACTTTCCTAGGTACATATATATATCCACCATGGTGAATCTCAACGTCATGTACATCCACAAGACTGTGTCCTTATTAGAATGAGTTATATGTCTTGTATGTATAATATGTCAAAATACACTACTGTCATGTATATCTAAAAAGAACAAATTTTTAAAAAAGAAAATAAATAGAAAACTCCTAAAGCTTTTAAAACAAAATAGCAGCTAACCAACTCCAGTAATATATTTTGAAAATCTGTTCAAATGAACCATTTTCTCTTCTTTTTCTTCTTTGAACTAGATGAGCTCTTTGGTAACCTACTTTTTTTGAAGTAAGCCCCTGTAAAACTGAAACCTTGTTCCATTTCTTATCTTTTCCTCTTTTATTTTATTATTTATTATGATTGTTATTGGTACATTAAAATTATACATAATATTAGTAGTGTGCTACATTTGTACATGCACTTAACATAATTTGGCAAAATCTACCAAATTATCCATGTACAAATATAGTACAATGACTATTTTAGTTTGTGCATTATAATTATATAATTATATATATTATGTATCATATATTTGTATAATAGATAATGTATTGTATATTATTGCATATATGTTATATATAATTATATAATTACACATATGAATCATAATATATATAATTATAATGCACAAACTAAAAGAGTAATAGTAATAACAGAAGGAAGATCAATATAGAGTAGAGCAAGTAGATTGTGGGAGAAAAGAGGGAGAAGCTGCTGAGGAATGACAATGATCTTTCCTCTTTTGAAGACATTGAGAGACTGCCTATTCCAAGTACTAAGTTTTATTTATAACAATGCTAGTGACCAGAATGAAATAACCTACCCAACAACATTTAGCTAATTAATTTCTTAAACAGGATTTAAAATCGACTTTTTTTTAGACTCACAGAGCAGATCTTTCTGCTAATCCTCTCATTAATTCTTCCCAAGGCACTATTAGTTATTCGGTTCTTTAAAAACTCTTTTGGTATCAGCAAAAACCACCTACGTGTTGAAGATATGAAACTGACTATAAAACTGTCCCTGTCAATCAATCAATAAGAATTTATTGAGTTTCTGCTATGTTTAAGAAATTATATGATAAACTGGGAGATAAAAAAAAATATGACATGATTCTTCACTGAATGAATTTATAGTCTAGTTGAATAGACAGAATATCCTTGATGGTTCCTTGCATCATTAATTGCCTGTTTAAGGGTCTAATGAAAGCAACATTCACTTGGACTTTCCAAAGGCAGGGTTCTCTGGCATGGGATGGTCAGGGAATGTTTGGTAGAATACACTGGACCGAGGAACCCTGTGCCATCATGGACATGTATCTGGTTTCTTTACCATTTTTCCCACAACCTTCCTGGACTCATCAGCTTTGAAATAATGAACAAAAAGTGCTTTGATTTCAAGACAAATTCTTCCTGGGTAGACTTGAACAAGGAGCAGTGGCTTTCATGTCTGGAGGTCTTGTTCCATGATGAATCTTTAGAAGGAAGGCTTAAATGTCAGGATCTTAATAGAAGGCATAAAAATTATTTGTTACTTTCTTTAAAGACCAAATTCTGTCAGCATTTGTGCCAAAAGCTTGGTTAGAGCTCAGCTTGATGTAGATACACAAAAGCTTTCATGGTGATGGCTGTAGGTCTACCGTCTCTGCTTTGTACATCAACTTCTCAACCCAGGGATCAAGATCAAGGCTCCTGTACATCATAGAAAAAGAAATACTTGCTTACAGCCAGTGACATCTTTAGGGTTGTACCAGGCTGCTGTGGGAACACATGTCCCATTTCTGGTTCTTTGATAAGTCAGGCAGAAAGATGAAGAGAACATCCAACACTAGGCTGAGAAGGTAGGTTAGAGTTCTGTACTTTCCATCTCATCCCTCCCACCAACAACTGTCACTGAAGCTGAGTCTTATATCAATGGAAACAAAGAGCTCACTTTTCAGAAGGTTTTGTTTTCTATTTCCAGGCGTCTGTCTCTTTAGTTGCCATTTGCAGAAAGCCTTAGTGGCATAAGAGATCACAGTGCTATTGTTGATAGTACATGTAATTGCATGGCCTCAAATTAGCAAAACTATTAATTCAATTAGTCATTAAAATTGAAATAATCCTATGAATCTTTCACTGCTACGATAACTGTAAAGCACAAAGAAAGCTTTGAATTATGGTAGCATTATTGCCAGAAATAAGTACATCATTCTTTTGAAAGTTTTGTGGGATTACTTCCCTTAGACATTTTGAAACCTAATTTTCCATATTCGAGTAGGTCAAGGTCAGCCTCTAGGATGACGTAGGTCCTGGACTGTCTTTCGAATGTACTTGGCTCACAGTGTGTGCATGATGAATGAAATCAATGCCATCATGACCCCTTATATAAAATTCTTTGCTCCCAAGCATTCAAACCACTTCAAATCGCAGGTGCCAGTCCTTGATAGGTTATTTACCCATTTCAGTTCCAAAACAGAAATTTCTTTGGGTTTCAAAGTATAGTCAAGTCCTTTTTTATTTTTAATAGAGCAATCTTTTTCCTTTCTCAAATTACAGACCTACTTAGCATGTTATATTTCCTTTCTAATTGCAAATGGTAGTGATTACGGGGGAGCAAACCTTGAACAGTCTTTATGTAAACCCTGAATGTCTTCAGTAATGCACCTCCTGTGGCCAACAAAGCCATAGACTAGAGGCCAATTGAGTAGGATTCTCTTAGGCCTCTAGTATTCAGTTTTTTCCACATTAATATTCTGTTAATTATAGAAAAGGAAATTTTCATGTCAAACAGTTCTTTGCTAACAGGTGCACTCAACAAACAAACAAATAAAAAAGATAATTGAATAGTTCTTAACATCAATTCTTCCTTGGTATATAATCAACTTGAAATTTCCTTGTATTGCAATAAATAGGTGTGACATAATCTAAAGAAGGCGGGTCTCTGGGACAATTCTCCTTGGAAATCAAATGGTGATTCTAGATGTTGGTTTCTACCCATTATCTTGCTGCCACTTTATTAATAACATAGATCTGATGTTTAGCATGCTTAATTTATAGAATGTAACTCTAGCTTCAGGAATTTGTATAATGGGGCAAAGGGATAATTCCCTCCCTTTAAAAAAAATTTACAAATAGATGTTTTGTCCCTTGATAACTTTTAAAATATTCTAACAGTTCAGGGCATATGAAAGACCCTTTTAAACTCCATCCTCCAGGATAACCACTAACCACAATTTAGTGTGTGTCATCCTAGCATATTAGAATGTGTATGTTATCAGCATAATCTATTTAGAACATCTTCACCATTATGATTCCTTTGTAGTGATAGTTCCACTAGTGTGATAGTCTCTCTCAGTCACAACCTGTCCACCATTAAAGCTTCCTAAGAAAGGGAAGGGCAAACATTTTCTCAGGAAACAGGAGGTGACTTGTGGGATATTCCAATAAGATCAAAAGAGAAGCTGATCCCTTCTACAGGGAAAATTCTATGATGTGAAAGTGACTGAATGTTTTTTCCTTGAAAAATCCATTGAGTGGGTGTATTGTCTTTCATTTAATTAATCCTTTATTGTTGGATTTTAGAATGTTTCCAAATTTCACCACTAAAATTAATATCATGAGAAATATTCTTATAGATGTATATGTATAATAATCACCTCAGGATAGTTTCATAGGTTCTGCATATCCATTCTTTATCAATATTATCAAATTCCCATCCACACTATTAATCCACAGTTTCTCCTGCAAAGTATAAATATGGTCATTTCTCTATGCTCTCATCAGAATTATCACTAAAACAATGTGTGAATATTTTGAAAGACACTTTGTAAATTGGGATGTTAATGGAATTTGGTGTCCTTCTTGGATAGCGTCAAAAGAATTTATGATGACTTTATTGCCACAAATCCCAGTACTTTTTATGTCTACCACAGCATACATTAAATCTGTGAGCAAGTCATGCTTGTTAACAAGTCTATGAAGTAAATAGGGTTGGTAAACACAGAAGGGTTGACTAGTAAAAAAAAAAAAAATATTATAAGTTATGGCACCAGAACAGAAATATTGTTTCCAGAATTCAACTTAAATGTTTTAGGTAAGAAAGCCAAAGTATAACATGGGTTAATTGATGTATCACAGAAATCAAAGCTCTAATGGGGTTCTGAGCCTACAATATATTATCAAAATAAATATGACAACTTTTATAGCCCTGAGCTAAGAAGGTAAAGCTATTTTGAAGGGCAAGGATAAATCTCACTGTGATTCAAATGGGTTTAGAGAAAATATTGTCCTACTGACCTTTATTTTAATGAAACAGATATTGAATGGCCTTCTTGTAAGATAAAGTTAAATATCCATTCTGGCCTCACAGTCTTGGATCAATAATTCTTTGAGAGAACACTGGAACAGTCTTATGATGGCGTGATCTGGGCTTACTTAGATTGCAAAATAACAAACTCTGCCTGTGAAGAAATTCTGTTTCATAACAAACTAAAGGGGAAAATAATGACTTGGGAATTTCACTTTGGACTGCTATAGCAAAATACCTTCATCCGGGTAATTTGTAAATAAAAGACATTTATTTCCCACAGATATGGAGGCTAAGGAGTTCAAGGTCAAGGCATCAGACTCTGTATCTGATGAGAGCTGCTCTTTTTCCCCAAGATGGTACCCTATTACTGTGTCCGTTGGGAGGGACCAACGTTTTGTGCTCATGTGATGGAAGAGATGGAGGCACTAGACAATTCTCTGAAGCTTCTTTTATAAGGATATTAGTCCCCTTAAAAATAGGGCCTTCATGACTAATACTTATCATTAGATGCTTATAGCACTCCTGCAGGATGAGTATTTATATAATTTTCCAGATAAGAAAAGTAAGGATCAAAGAGGTTAAAGGATTGTTTGAGGTCCCACAGCTAGTACGAGGGAGAACTAGGATTTGAGCTCTGAACATCATCATCCCAAGTATGAATTCTACACAATGCTGCCTTCTACACCTAGATATACTAGTGGGCTCTGGGAAATACACAGGTAAAGACATGGTCCCTGTACTCAACTAGAACTTTATCTTTTCCCAGTAAGAACTCACAGTGAAGCTTGCCTGTCTACTGTTCAGAAAAATACAGATGCGTGTATTTCTTTGGACTCAGCTCAAAGAATGAATTTAATTCTTTCCTGGAATCAGAGCACCCCTGTGTATATATATATAATCAATATTTGATATAATCAATATTTAATATATATTAATGTAGCTTATTTTACATTTGAATCACATGCATAAGATTCTGGATCAAAACTGTCTCTGCATTGTTGTGTAGATGTTGTAGAAATCTTTCTGTCTTTGAGATCTTTTAACTAGGACCAAGATTAAGGTAGGATAAGCAAAGCATTCTTCTTGGGCACAAAATTAAATTGTGAGAAGCAAATCGGTCTATAACTCTCCCTTTTATATTAAAAAGAAGAAGGATGGTGAAACTAGGTCTTTGACAATGTTTCGGTTCATGAATCGATAGTAATAAATGGGTGTTATTACTTAATACCTAATTAATATTCCAACCAAGATTTACTGAGCACCTGCTATAGGCCAATAACCTTCCTTTAGGTTATTGTAAGAAACAGAGATTCCCCCAGCTGGTGTAGGTTTGTCATAAGAGGAGTCAGGAAACAAAATCCCACTAACTTTGCAATCATGCTGCTTGGCTTTGGTATTTGACTCTCGGTCTGATACCAGCACTGTGGACTGATTCCAAATTCCACAGGTTTGCTGGAACACTAAGGCATTTTATTGGTGAGTCTAAAGAGACTTCATCTCTGAGTAAGGGAATTTAGCAGCTGAGGTGGGTGCTAACTGTGGTTGGATGCTATCAAAGACTTCTGGTGAGATTCAATTGATGAAAGTACAAAAACACCATTTAAGATAAAACTTTTTCCAGTTCATTGGAGCAAATTGATGCACTGAGTGATCACTTAGCAGAGACATCTACTCATATGCCCTTTATGCTTGAGAAGAATGTGAGAGGATGGCAGCAGGCACCTTCCAAAAGTCAGTTACTCAGCCAGTTGGGCAAGCAGTAAAATTCCACTGGAGGAGCCTTCTTCCTGGAAGTAAGTCTGTGAACTTAACTGATCACTTTTTATAATTTTCATGAGGTCATTAGCAAGGAGACAGCCAGGAGACCCTCTTCAGATCAGCACCTGTCTCATATACCTGGAGGTTTTAAGTAAGCCTGATTAAATAGGGATGCCATGGAAATAGATAAAAAATAAATTAGTAGCTAATGTTACACAAACTGCACACAGACACTATATATGTCGCAGGAACAAAACTGATTCTATGGTTACAAAGGGAAACAAACAAAACAACCCCCCACCCCGTAACTGCTTAACACTATGTGACTCTCCAATCAAGATGGGCAAAGTAGTAAAACCAAAACTATTCTCAGGGGTTGGGGAGATAGCTCAACTGGTAGAGTGCTTGCCTCACAAGCACTAAGGCCCTGAGTTTGATCCCCAGTACCAAAAAAAAAAAAAAAAAAAAAAAAAAAAAAAAAAAACTATTCTCAGTAGAAAAGGTCCAACTCAATTCAGAAATGCCTTTATCTTTTGTGGGGAGGGGAAGGATAGAGTAAGATTATTATTTCCTCACATCACTGATGTTCTGATCTGAATTTTAATCTCAAGTATCTGAGCTTTTGATCAAAATGATGGAAACATACTCTCACATTTCTCTTACTTGACATTTGTGAATTCAATCAAGCCTATTGAGAGCTCTAATTGGAGTGATTTGGGATCATAAGCAAGGAGTTGAATAGTATTTATCTCAGAGTCCAGAACATGCATGTAGTCTGTGGAAAACTCAGAGTGACAAGGTTCTGAGCTTCAGAAGCAGGACTGAGATGGATTTGCTGGAGATGCTAACTACAGCCCTAGACTCCTTCCTGCTGAGAGGTGGCCTGTTCTCCAGGACAATGCTAGCTATAGAATGCACACTTACAGTGATTTACTAAGTCCTGTCCCTTCGTTTTCTCCTCCTCCCATTTTTATTCCTTAGTTTTCTCCACATTTCTCCATGCCAGGTTCATTTTCATTCATTCGTTTTATCTTATCCTTTCTAGTTTCCATTATTCTGTTGTTTCCCCCATGCTATTCTTTCTTACTAGTCTGATTTTTCAAAAAATATTCCTTTGTAATCTTGTGGACTTTGCAGGATTTCCAAGTCAATATTTGTCAATGCAGCAGATACACCTTCATCAAGCACTAATCCACTTAGGTTCCTGCTGCATGCCAGACGCTGTGGGAGTCCAGTGTGCTGATGGCTGTTTATCTTGGGTCAATCTGGGCCTGGTAGGATTTGTCTGGTTATGGATATGAGGTAAAATGGCTCTGGGCTAGTTGGCTCTAGTGTTCCTTAGTCCAGCCAAGTGTTTATACACATCCTATATCAAACAATTAAAAAGGAAAAAGAGGGCTTTTCAGGAGGTCAACTGAATCAGAAAGAAAATGGCACTTAGTTATCAAACTTCTTATTCTGCCTTTACTGGTCTAAGTTGTCCTGTCCATTAATATGATTGACCATGGACTCATAGCTCCTCCTGGATCATGACTAAGTCATACTGCAATGTCCTCTCCCCTCCCCATCACAGAGGGAAAGAGCCAGAAAGATAGGGCGGGGTTCCAGGATCACATCTGATAAAATAGTTACAATGCCACTGAAGTCACCCCAGTTTGTGACCAGGCTTTAGAATGCCTGCAGTGCGATCCATTAGAAGCAAGTTCACTCTATCAAGAAAGATGAGAAAGACAATCCTCCAACAGCTTCTCACACTCCCAGAGGGCTTGCTGTGGGCAGGGAGTAGGGGTTTAATTGTGTCTTCCAAAAAGGATACATTGAAAACCTAACTCCTGCTACCTCTGAGTGTGGTCCTATTTGAAAATGGAGTAATTGCAAAGGTAACTAGTTAAGGTGAAGTCATACTACAGAAGAGGGGCCTTTAATCCAATATGGCTGGTGTTCTTATAAGAAGAAACCAGACCTCAATGTATGATAGCATGTGCAGAGATGGAAGTGCTGCAGCTACAAGTCAAGAAACTCCACAGAGAAGCAAGGAAGAGGAAAGAAGGATTCAGAGGATTCAGAGGGACCATGGCCCTACCAATCTCTTGATTTTAGACATCTAGCCTCTAAGACTGTGAAACAGTATGCTTTTGCTGTTTCAGGTCCCCAGTTTGTGGTGCATTGCTATGGCATCCCTGAGAAATTAATACACCGTGTATGCCAAGAATGTTTTGCCCTGGCTTCTCCTTCTTGTTTGTTTCTCAGGATGTGTTAGTAGGGAACATCCTTTGGGGATGAACTAGTATCTCCATCATGGACAGTGGACAGACTTGCTTATTGTTTGCTATAAAAATGGTGGATTTCCCAAGTTCGGAGTTCCTCAGCTGTGATGTGAACCCACTATACATGCAGCATCATTTGGACTATATCATTTTGTACCCATGGTACTTAAGGTAAGAAAAGAACCAACACAAATGAGCTGAAACCCAGGACTCTTGCATTATTATTATTATTATTATTATTATTATTATTACTTTGGCAGTGCTGGGGCTCAAATTCAGGTCCTCACACATGCCAGACAAGTATTCTCCCACTCAGTCACATCCTTATCCCTCATGATGCTTTTATCTTTTGCCACCACCCATGAAATCATAAATGACTAACGTATTAGCTTGTAAATAAGGTAAAATCAAATCTCAGACCCAACTAATTCTTGAAAAGCATCTCATCTCCAGGCCTCTTCCCAAGGATATTTTAGTGAAAGGACTGTACAGGGATCTGTCATCAAGGAACCTGGAGTTTGGAGATTGGATATACACATGGTAAGCTAAATAAGATGCTGAAAGTAGTAGTTGAAGAATTATTATAATATTATTATGATATTATTCAAATCCCAATTCAAGGATATACCATAAAAGTTGTGAGTTAGTGGAGAAAAGAGAGTGCTAAGGGTTGGGCTTCAATCTGAAGAGTAGGGTGGACAGGAGGCACAAGATTCAAGAGAAAGGGATGTTGTTATCACACTCCTTTTATGATTCCAGGATGTTTGTTCGCATCTCTGTGATAGTATTCCTTACATAAGGTTTAAATCAGCAGCTTACATGTCTGTCCCTGCCATGGAGAGTCTTCTAAGGAGACTGAAATATTTTATTTACTTAAAAATATCTTTGGCATCTGTCACATAGTAGGCATTTAATAAATGTGTAATTAGATGAATTGACAAATACATGGAGGAATGAAGATTGAAAGTGCATAATTTGATGGAACATTTCATCTACATGATAGGAGGACACAGATAGGTGGCCTGTTGCCACACTGGAAAATACCTTGAATGCCAGGCTAGGGGACTTGTTAGTAAAGGATGGAGGTGATATTAAAGTCATTTCAGAAAGAATTCTTTAGCAGCATGGGCTTGGGGGTCAGATACAGAGGAGGAAAGCTGGGTAAGGCCATATGACAACTGTCTAGATCTAAGATACCCTGTTGTAATTCACTTTGCAAAACAATCCATATGATATGACACAAAAGATTAATATCACATTCCTGTGAGTCAACAGGGAAAGAGAAGCCAGGATAGTTGTTGTGCCAGTTTATTGCAGGACACTAAGGGTGACCCTGGGAACCTTGTGAATCCTCAGGATTTGTGCTTCAGAGAGCTGTGGTGAGTAGCAAACAGATGGCAACTTTTCATGTGGTCATTTATCATAATAGGGAGAAGCAAATCCTAAGCAGCAGAGATGCACTTAGTGTCTGAAGAGCTGGCCTCTCCTGCAGCTAGGGAGAATATGTCACTCCCCACTGCTAAGTGCCTTCTGTGCAAGGGCTCAGAGCCTTGCTTATGTTAGATGCAAACTTGGACCTACATCCAAGTCTTCACATTGCACTAGTCTCAGTGCAGAAGGTTAAATATTTTCAATGTTTACATAGGTTGAATTAATGTCTTGGTCAAGTGTCTCAGTGGCCACTGCTGAATCCATTGGAGAGATGTTTGTCCTTTGATCCAGATCATGGCACATGATGTACTTGACCAGTCTGCTGGCAGACACCTGCCCTACTTCCCTCAGCACAGGGACCTTTGCATCTGAAAAAGGAATAGAAAGCTCTCCACTGACTTTCACGCTGCTTAGGATGAGAAAGACCAACCTATATCTGGTTATTGTGATTGTCTGTGATCATCTGTTCTGGGATTAAAGTGATCTGTACAAAAACTTCCATACCAGTAAAATCAACAAGGAGGTCAATGCATGCTTGCTCAACAAGCTTTTACAAGCTTTCTTATCTCAAAACCCAGCTTTCTTTGCCATCATCTCTTAAAAACAGTGGCTTATCTAAAATATTTGACTGTCAGAGGTGATCATTTTTCCACCAACATATTACAAAGAAAATCAAACATAATGTTGAAAGAATTTTCTAGCATAAATGCTTCCACCAAAACTTAAATTCTACCATTAATATTTTGTTATTCTTGCTTTGTTATAAAGTCATTCCTTTATACAGGTTAGTTTTTTAACAACCTCTTCCTCTATATGATGAAATTATTTTCAGAAAGAATCATAAAACAAAATGAATGATTATAATAGGTAGAAAAAAACTGACAATTTTTACTAAATTTGTAAAAGTAAAAGTAGTGAAATAAATATTACATATAAAAACATTACACCTTGCAGTTCATGCTCTGTATAACTGTATTAAATCTTAAATACAAATTAACACTAAATGGCCACATGGAAGATAAAAAAGAAAGGTCAAAATTCTGTTTCTTTGTCTTTGCAGTGGTTGTGCTGTTATCCCTTGTTTCAAGTCTTACGTTTAAATGCAGGAAAATGTAATCCTCTGGGGATTGAGGAGAACAAAGACTCAGCCTTAAGTAAGTTCAAATTGTTCCAATAATTTTAGACTGTTAGAACCTTACTCTTGAAATGAACAAGTGTCACAGAGTCTTCTTGCATTGGAAGATCAACTGCACAACTGGGAGTTCTCCAAATTAACTTCTATATGACATTCATTATTTATTAAAAGAACAGTAAGAAGAATGTGCTCATTTAAAGCATATATATATATATATAAATATACATATATAATACATAATACTTATATATATTATGAAAAATCAAGGGGCTGAGCCTGGTAGAATAGTTGTCTAACATGCTTGAGGCCTTGTGTTCAATGCCCAGTACAGCAAAGCAAACAAACAAAAAAATCCTCAGTTATGATGGCAGCGTTATTAAGAAGTTAAACCAATCAAAGCCTCACCCAACCCCTAGGAGTATTTTGCTGCTTACATTGTTTAGAATTACTGGCATGATAATAAAAAAACAAGCTTCAGTTGGTTTTAAAATTGCTTTTACCTTTAGTTCATATAGTGCAGTCTCCTATTATTTGCTGCCAAAGAGAAACAGAACAGGACACCAGTGACAGGCTGTAATGACAAATTGTATTCCATACTATTGCAATAAGGGAAAGAGACTTAAGTATAAAGCTGAGCTCATTTGCAAATACAGCAGACACAGCTGGGAACTTAGCACCAATGAGCAGAGTGAGGGGATCAGTGGATGGAAAATTAATAAGAGAAGGTATCAAGGGAGGGAGATTCTTGCTAAGTTGACTTACCAGGATTCTTGCTATACTTGGACAAGGCTAGCTGAGAATGGGGCCCAAGGATGGAGCCCAAGTTGAAAAGAGGGCTCAGTAGATCCTGATTAAACTTTGATAAAGAGAGAGTCTTTGCTAGGAACCACTGCTTATTACACATATTTTACTAAATTAGTAGAAGGTGAGTTTGTTATTGAATTAGCAGGGAAATAATACTGAAATGGTGAATCAATAAAGAAAGCTTACTTTTACATTTTCTAATTTTATTACTATAAAACTTAAGGTATTCTTAGTCATTGTGTGAGAGTCACTAATAAATAACAAAACCCAGGAAGAAAAATTATGTCACAACATGACATAATTTGCATGTCATTCTTTTCTCCCCTAAGTTAGATGAAATTTCAGGCAGCTCAACTAGTCTTTACCACTTTAAACCAGTTTCTTCCTTGCTTATACACAGCTCTTGATGATCAAATTAGTGTCCTGATTAGCAGACCAGTGTGTGAGTGCCTTAAAGTGTGACTGATCAGCTTTCCACTGATGCCCAGAGCCCACAGGGAATGTTGTGTTAATGTACTAGTTACAAGGAAAATTCCAACACTGTCCCTATGGATTACTCTTCCCATCCTTGGTTGTAATTCAGACTGATGATGGGAAAAATAGGAGTGATGGGAATAAGATTTACATAAGAGAGGGCCACTGGGTTTACTGAAGACTGCAAAACTAAAGTGAGAAAAAATGGGGGGAAATCCTGCTAGACAGTTTTCCAAAAGTGAGGCTAGAGAACTGAGAGCAGGTTGGAGAGGGGAACTTCTGGAGCAGGCAGCACTGTTAGGTGTTGAGGATCACAAATTAGACCTCTTCCTATATTTTAGGAGATGCAAACCAACAATTTTAATGACTTGTCAATATTTTTGGACTTTAAAACTGGATTTCTTAGTAAGGAAACTTGGCCATGGGGTTGGACTCTGAGAGTCCTCACTCATACTAAGGCTACATAAAGACATCTTTAGGTTGGGGTGGAAAGCTGAGTGTTAGGTCCCTTTAACAGTCACAGTGTGGCCATGAAGCTGCTTCAGTTTCTGAACTGGACCTGGCAGAGGTAAATTGATTCCTTTCCTCTGAAGCTAGCTTGACGGCGGTGACAGTTCTCTTAGTTCCTTTTAAGTGAGCATGTAAGGGGGTGAAAACTGGCTTGCAGACACCCCTGGATGGTCACACTCATGCACCTAAAAATGGAAAAAGAAAACAGTGATGCTTCATCCAAACCAGCTGACCTGAAAGTAAGTAGAGTGTGGAAAGCCTTCCCTCATACTTGAATGCCCTTTACTGTTGACCCTGTTAATGAAATGAGGCTGTGTGACTTTCTAAAGATAAAGGGGACAAAAAGACAATACTTTATCTCTTTATGGTACTTAATGGATTTTACAAATGTGAGCTTGTTTTAAAGCACTGTACTCAGCAATCGATTAGCAGCTGTTTTTCTAAAACTCCAGGGAAATTGTACTGATCTCTATACAAATTCCACTTTAAAATTTAATCAGGGCTAACTGAGACGATCTATAATGTGTTCTTGCACTGAAAGATCCAACTTTGGCCTTACCAGTTCTACATGCACTGGCGTTTCTGTGCACCTTTTCCTTTTCCTTTTAGAGGAATGTTTGAAAGTAGCTTGACAACAGAGTGAACTCATCTTTCAAAGGAATATTTTTCTCTATGGAAATTCCACCCTCACTCCTGCAGGACAGTGAATGAAGTTTGGTCCAGTTCAATGTCTCCTGGAGGGATTCAAGCGACATTTCACAGCAAGGGTTGACAAGGGTGTTTGGCAAATAGAATGAGGGAGCCATGAATAATTCAGAGTGTACTTGACCACATATTATCCCATTAATTGGCAGGAATAAGACTGGAAGACATAGGTTCTGAAGGGGAGAGTGAGGAAGAGTGAAAAAAAATTGAGAGAACTAAAGGCAGTGCATAAGAGAGGTTATTTTTTCAGAACTGGTGTTCTAGATGGTTGCCTCTAAAAGAATGTGTGGTTAAAAGTTGTTTCATCACTGGAGTTTAGTTACCCTGACATGTATAAATCTCTTTGTCAAAGAAGCTAAACTTTCGCCTACATTATTAAAGAATTCACAGCATCAAATGACAGAAGGTAGAGGAGAAAATAAAAGAAGAGGAGGAGGGGACAGTTAAATGATGCATTTTTTTCCTTATGCACGCAACACTTTGCACATCAATACGTCTAAACCAATAATTTTCATTTCTAACAAGTTCTTTGTTTCATTCTTTGCTGTATTTTTAAATTATTCTGTTTATGACTGAGACGCTGAGTCACCAATCAGCTCGGCCCTGGTGACAGTAAGATAAGCATGTTGGATTCTTCCACAACCCTACCCCACCATGGCATCATCTCCACTTTTTATGCCTACCTCTCAGTCACGAAGCCATAGACAGGAAATCCATTTATTTCTGTGAGGATCTCACTTACATTACTATTTTCAATCATGCCTCAGTCTAGAAAGAACTAGTTATAAGAGAAAAGCAGTATAACACAGACATTTAAAGGTTATACAGACAGAAAGCTGTGCATGCGCATGAATCTACAGAATCTTTATTTTCTACCCCAAACTTCAGGTCCCTTAGTTGCTTTGCTCTGTGAAATTCAGGCCTCAGGCCACAGCATCCATTCAGTAGAGTTGGAGAGTTGGGGAAAAGATCTGGAAGTCATTGTACTGGGGTTGTATAATGTCTAGTTTTTCTGATTTTTTCTTTTCTTTTTTGAGGTATAATACTGGGAATTGAACCCAGGGTTTCTCTACTACTGAGTTATCTATCTTTAATCTTTTTTATTTTTTGAAAAATTTGCAATCCTCCTGCCTCAGCCTCCCAAGTGGCAGGGATTGCAGGTGTGGGCTGCCACACCCAGATTTAGTCTTCCTCATCTTCTTGTAGTGACTAGGTGCAAATCGACTTATTACACTTCTCTGAATACTCTGAATACAGGTAGACCTTTTAGCACCAAGATCTCCTGACTGGGGAAATTCCATTTACACTTGACTACCTCTAATTGATAATACAGCTGTATCTTTCTTTTTATTTTATTTTTTTCTTTTTAAGATATCCAATATCTCAGTTCAGGTGATCAGCGTCCCAGGGAAGCTGCCAGGGAGGCGCCCACCACGAACACCAGTTGGCAAAGGCAAACCCAACAAGCAAGTCAAGAAGAGAGCTCCTTTTTGGAACGTCCAAAATAAAATCATTCTCTTCACAGTATTTTTATTCATTCTAGCAGTCATCGCCTGGACACTTCTGTGGCTCTACATCAGTAAGTGAAAGTCTGTATTCCTCCGGGAGTAGGCTTGTGATGTAAGTGCTGCTCTAGCCATGCAGGTCTAACCTGCCCTCAGGGGTTTCTGATGGAATTTTCCTCTTTCCTAAACTGACACACTATTTCTAAAGCTGATGTGGAGACTTTTGAAGGAGAAAGAAACCAGAACTGACTTCCCCATTTCTTCTCTTATCACCACCTCTTTCTTCCCATGGGCAAGTAAGAGGAGAAGAGATGGGAGATAGGCTGGGAAAGGTTGAGGAGGATGCTCAGGAGATTTGGAGTAGTTAAAAAATACAATGCATTTATAGCTTTAAAAAATGAATGGAATCCAAGCTGTTTCATTTCCTTGTTCCACCCACCACTGCCTGTTTCTAGGCAACCTTAAATTTTCAGCTCCCTGAGCTCCATTTTATACAGCATCTTTGTCCCTATTGTGTTTTTGTCAATCTGATCCTTTCGGACAGATGTGGCAACAGCTCTTCTATTTACTCATGTAGCTCAGTAACGACATCGCATTTGGCTTGTTTTAGAGTTCCCATTCTATACACATTAATATACTTGATGGAAGATTCATGTATGGGGACCTAAAATGAAATGCATATATTTGAAATCTGCCCCTGGTTTCTGGCACAGATTTTCTAATACTCTTGTAATTTTCTGATTATGATTAGAGCATCTTTTTTTAATATGTAATATTGATCTTAGTCCCCAGTTCCTAACAAAGAACTTCTAAGAGTCTTTTTTGTGTTGATGAGTTGCCTGGTGGCTGAAAATCCCTAGAAAGCCAGAGGAACCAAAAATGTGATTAAAGGGACAAAGATGATGGTACAGGAAGAGGGACTGGAGATTGAACTCAGTCACTAATGGCCAATGATTCAATCAATCATGCCTACATAATGGAACCCCCATAACCACACTAACAGACAGAGTGCAGAGAGCACCAGGGCTGGTAAATATCCACTTTCTGGGAGACAGGTGTGCCCCAGCTCCACAAAGGCAGAAGCACCTGTGCTGTACCTATTGACCTGGTCCCTTATTTGCATTTTTAAATAATATAATTTATAATAAACCAATAATAATATGTAGAGTTTTTCCCTGATTTCTGTGATCCATTATAGCAAATGGAAACCCCCTAACTTATAAAAGCTGTATAGGTAGCCTGGGGACCCGCCACTTGTGACTGGCATCTGAAGTGGGGTCAGTCCTGTGGGAATAACCCATAACCTGTGTGGTCCGACACATTGGATAGCTAGTGTCAGAATTAAATTGAATCATCGGATGCCCAGTTGGTGTTTGCATAGAACTGTAGCATTGGTAGATGTGTGTGTGTGAGGAGGAAGCAACACCACAGAAGGTGGTATTCTGAATTAAAAAAACAGATTTCTTACTTGTACTCTTAAGGATTCTAAAATCTGGAAGGCAAAATTTATAGGCAAAGAATTAATGAATATTCTCTTGAGTTGTTTAGATTGCTTATAAATTGATCACCTAGAATTTACTTGGCAGGGGTAGGCCCTCAGATAAGCTTCAAAACGTTCCTATGATACATTTTCTACTTTCAAAAAGCTTACAGTTCAATACTAGAGAGAAGATGTGAATTGATTATTTTTTTGTGTGATCATAGAAGAGGGGAACTCGACCTGCTTTGGAATGGAGTGCAGAGAAAGCTTCATGAAATGGTTCCTGAAGATTCATTTGATACATCTTTTGAGGGCCCACTGTCTTGGCCCTGTGGTAGGCATGCAGGACAGTCTGATTTCCCTCCTCAGGGGTTTACAGACTAGTAGGGGAAATCAAGTCAACGGGCAATTAAGACAAAGCTGCAAAACCCCAACTGAGAACAAGCCAACTTATTTCCAATCATTTGCCCACTGTGCCTCCACTAATACATTTGCATTACTCTAGAATTTTTGCATAAAATTTGGAATTTCCTTGTTCAGAATTAGTTTATTGCTTCTGTAAAAATCAGAGAAGGGAATTTCATGGAGAGAGATCAGTATGAACAAAGGGAAACAGATATGGATAAGTAAGGACTGTTCAATATGAAACAGGTTAGTGTTGAGACAAGAAATTTGGGCATAGAGGGTGGCCTTGAGAAATGAGGTGGACAGCTCACCAGGAAGAACATGTAGGGACTTGGGAAGTTGTGCTGAACATGTACATGTTAGGTACATGTAATTGCATTCAATGCTAATCTGATTTATCTTGCAATGTTGCTGTTCTGACCCTTGAGTTCTTATTGACATGAGAAGAACATGTGAGCTTCTAGAAAGAAGTCTTAGGTTTCACTCAAATTTAAAGAGTCTGCAATTAGAAAAAAGAAAAAAAATATTCTAGAAGCACATCCCTGATAAAATAAACCCAAAGCCATTGTTTGCTTTATGTGGGAGACCTAGTGAAATGAGGTGATCCCCCAAGGTCAATAACCCAAAAGAAAAATTCTAGGGCAGGATTTCAGGCCTCTTGCCCTTTCCTTGTGCTCAAATGCCCCTCCTTAGCCTCACTACTCTGCTTGGGTCCAAAGTGATCCTGAGTGGGTCCTACTAGGAAGACTGCTTGCTGCCACTCTGTAGATTTCATCTTTTTAGTTCAGCCATCCTTTAGTTAGCATTGTGGTGTGGTGGCCCTTGTGCTAACAGGGGTGTTCTCTTTCTCTCTCCTTCCACCCAGCACCTCCCTCCCCAGCCCCTTCCAAAAGCAAAGCTGTACTGGGTACCAAAGCCAAGCCAGGCCTGACTACCGTGATGGGGGCTGAGGAAAATACATGTTACTGTGCCTTTGCTCGGAGCTCACAAAGGGAGGCAGACAAATAGACAATGGTTCTGCTGCAGTGTGACTTGTGCTACAGGAAAGAAAAGTGCAGGGCC
This sequence comes from Sciurus carolinensis, assembly GCF_902686445.1. Taxonomy (NCBI): domain Eukaryota; kingdom Metazoa; phylum Chordata; class Mammalia; order Rodentia; family Sciuridae; genus Sciurus; species Sciurus carolinensis. Next base: position 80,557,227 of record NC_062221.1, on the reverse strand, counting down.
AGGGAGCCTGCAGGGTTGCCTAAGAGGAGCAAAACCTGGGAAACAAAGAAGAAACAGGGAGAGGAGAGCCCTTCATTGCCCCCAGCCTCTGCTCTTTAGGTGCCCTATGGCAACACAGAGGAAATGGCCTGCCTTTGCCCCTCCTGCCTGCAATTTCTGGGCTGGCAGAACAGTCCTCACTGGGCAGAGGATTGGAGCAGGACTGACCTGCCACAGTGGACTGAAGGCCACACTTGTGGGCCTCCAGCGACTTGTGGGAAGGATGGATTTCCATATATTGAATAGAGCTGAAGACTGGCCCCGCACCCGGAATGTCAGGTCACACAAGTCACACAGAGGATGGACGAAAGCTCCAGAGTTCAGTGACTGGAGTTCTTTCCCTTCTTTTCATCATAGAACTTAATGGTGTAAAGTTTTTACCTCCCTATATTCCACAGACTTGGGATCCATGGCAATTGTCTGTGTTCTTTTTAACACTTTAGAGACTCTAGAATAAAGGCCAAAATGTATAGCTTTTATCTTTAAGTCATTAGGTATTTGCCAGAAGCCGATAAAAAAAAAAAAATAGAGCATTCTAAGAGATATGTTGATTTGCTGCTGATAGAGGAGGTGTCATTAAGTACATTTAGAGCATCATGGGTTATGATCCAGTAGTGTATGTAGTTGCCTAAAATGAAGTCATTTGGAAGACTCATACTGACATCCATCAATTGATGCCTTGTGGCCACACTGATTGGAAAGCCTCCTAATTGCCTTCTCTCCTCTTACAGGTAAGACAGAAAGCAAAGATGCTTTTTATTTTGTTGGGATGTTTCGTATCACCAACATTGAGTTTCTTCCTGAGTACCGACAGAAGGAGTCCAGGGAATTTCTTTCGGTGGCGGGGACTGTCCAGCAAGTGGTGAGGTGCTGGGGTGAGGGAATGGGGGTTAGGTGGTAAAGTGGGAGGGTTAAGGGGATAAGGGAGGGGTCACCAGTGTCACAGGTGAATTGGGTTTAGGGAAGTAGCAGGCAGGAGGTGAAGGAAGTTGTCAGAGGGAAACGTGGCCATCTCTGCCATAAAATAGAATTGTTTCCCCCTGCTTAATGTCAAAAGAAGTAGCTCTCTCAATTTCTATTTTTGGATCAAGTGATCTTTAAAATGCTTTCCATATCTGAGGTTACATACATACTAATTAATGTTATTATTTACACACTTATGCAACCATGGTGCATTAGCAATCCCTTCACTTAAACAAACAAACAAAACTGCCAGGCATGGTGGTGAACTCCTGGAATCCCAGTGGCTCGGCAAGCTGAGGCAGGAGGATCACAAGTTCAAAGCCAGTCTCAGCAACTTAGTGAGGCCCTAAGCAACTCAGCAAGACCCTGTCTCTAAATAAATTTTTTTTTTTTTTTTTTTTTTTTAACAAAAGACGGGGTATGTGGCTCAGTGGTTAAGCCCCTGGTACCCATTCTTGGTACCAAAACAAAACAAAACTTTCTCATTATAGAATGAATAAATATTTATTGTAAAAACCTGCAAAATCCAGGAAAGTATTAAAAAAGAACATTAAAACCTTTAATGTCATCACTAGAGATAAAGCCCCTTTTTATTCTGAACTACATAGACATAGAGGATAATGCATACTGGAGTTTTAGTGAAAATTCAGTTTTACAATTTGACTTTTGTTTTCCTCTTAACATTTTTTGCATGTTTCTATGTTAGTAAATAGTCTTTAAAAAACACAGGTTCTAATTGCCTCTAAGATACAAAATTCTTTTTTATTGGATGTTTAAGCTGTTTTCATTTTTTAGCTGCTACTAAGGAAAATGCAGCAACCACACTGCCACATAAATTGTTTCTCGGACTACTTCCTTAGGTGATTTCTTCAAAGTGTAACTACTTGGTCAAATAGAAAATTATCTATTTATGGCTTCTGGCACAGATTGCCAAGTAGAAAGTTTCTGCCAATTTTATTTCTACAAAACAGAGGGGGTTACCCAGCAGAGGCTTCAAGGCAGGGACAGGCATGGTGTCCTGTAGGATGAGGAAGGAAGTGAGAGAGACAGCAAGCAGTCACAGTGACCCCTACTTACTGACTGCCTCTGGACACTGGGTACTTTACCAAATGCTCTACCTCTGAATACACGTGAACCAATTATTCCTCAAATTATCCAAAGGAGGCAGGCATTTTGATCGCTCCTGTATGGATGAAATAACAAAACAAAACAAAGAGCAACTGAGGCTCAGCAGATTTAGTTAATATGTTTTGTGTCGCATAATGACTTTAAACTTCAGAGCTCTTATTTTTTCCTCTGTACTATATAATTTTTTAGGGTTTTTTTTTTTTTTTTTTTCCCCTCTTGGGCAATTAAGTAGCTGGTTTTGCTATTATGTAGGAGAGGGAACACAAGAGAAAACTTGGGAGAAGAGAATGAGCTTCCTTTTAGAAATGCTAAGTGAACAAAGAAGGTAAATTGAAAAAGCTCTCCTTTGAGAAGCCAACTACAGTTTTAAAGGGGCTACGCATTTCTGGGAGAGACTATTCTGAATTGGTATGGTGTACCTCGCCCTCTGGCGGCTCATATGAAAATGTGTCCTTAAGAATAATCAAATACTGAAAAGAGAGTTCTTCAAATCTATGAAAATGTGCTCAAATGAGCGTGGCTTGTTCACTGTGGGGAAAATAATTGGAGCGGGTGAAGCACAGAAGTTAAACTTGACCACAGTCTTTAAAGAGAGAAATAAATGAATGGGCGTAAATGATCATTCTTAAACAGCAGAATAAAGTAATTCAAGAATTGCTGCAGGAAGTAGGGATTTATTTTGATTTATTTTGATAATGTCTGAGTTTGGGATTAGAGACCATTAGGGTGAGGCTTGCTTTTCTCTTTGCTGACTGTCAGAGTGTGGCTGTGCAACATGCAGAGTTCTGTGACTGGAAGCCAAGTTTGAAAGAATAAGGATACTTAATTTTGTTTTTCAGGTAAACCTTGTTTATACAACATCTGCCTTCTCCAAATTTTACAAGCAGTCTGTTGTTGCAGATGTCAGGTAGTGTATGTCCTCTGTTTGGGGATTTCTACCTTTATTGCTATAAATTCCCCTTAACTCTGTGGAACGACTGAGATTCTATTGTTCTCAAGCAACAGTTTAGGGGCAATCATAGGTTCATATGCCATTATCACAGCTAAGGACCCAACACTCTGCCCTGTTCTTTATCTACCAAATCCTGTATTCTCCCCAGAGCTGAATTCCTACATCAGTGCCTCTGGTTAAAACGGCTGTGAACGTGGCTACCATATTAAGTGGATGGTATGGGCAAGAATAAACCATGGACCACTATTTCTCAAAATATTTTCAGTGAAAAATGATTACTAGAGATCTTCTGAGAAACATTTTAAAAAAGATTTTACATGCAATAATTTTTAGGAGTAGTTGTGAGCCATATATTATAGCCCATCTCCCACCATTTCCAATATATCTACAGGAATTTTGTAATCTACTCTGGCATTTAAAAGGAACTGAGCAATCTTGGGGTGAAGCAAATTGTTTTCTTTAACTTTCTGTTTCTCATGATATTTAAACTCTCTTATGTTTATTTTACAAAATAACCAGTCTTTGTGCAATTAGAAACTCAGAGTTCGGTATCAGTCTGAAAATCAAATTGGACTTAATTTATCCATCTACCCTATTAACTAGCTGTGTGGTTGTGAGTCATATTTGGCTTCAATTTCGTCATCTATCAAACTGGAATAATAATAGGACTTTTCTCATAATACTAAATGGGGTAAAGCAGAATTAGCATTGTTCCTAGGTATGGTCAGGTATCAAACATTAAAACTATTGTTTTTAATGGTATGAATACTGATTCATATCCACAGAAATAGTATATTCTATGGTTCTAGATTTGAATTCTAGCATAAGAATCAGAAGACATAATACTACACTTTCTCTTTCTAATTCCCATAATAGGAGCCAATGGCTACCTAAAGAAGGGAGTTAGGTACAGTTGAAGGATGTGCTTATATCTTTGAATCTGTCACTTGGGTCCCTTTTCTAAGAAAGTTTACATCCTAAGAGATATCCTTGAACATCTCTCATTTTTCCTTGTAGCAGCAACAACAAAGGTGGCCTCCTTGTCCACTTTTGGGTTGTGTTTGTCATGCCACATGCCAAGGGCCACATCTTCTGTGAGGACTGTGTGGCGGCCATCTTGAAGGACTCCATCCAGACCAGTATTATAAACCGAACTTCTGTGGGGATCTTGCAGGGGCTGGCTGTAGACATGGACTCTGTGGTACTAAATGGTGACTGTTGGGTAATTGGTGTTTAAGCATTGCTTCCTGTAGCTCCTGTATGACCATTATAGTCAACATTGTAATGAAGTAGCCTCTTCCACAATCCAGTGGCACAGGATTATCCAAAGACATCAGAGCTACATTGGTTACAGAAGTTGCTAAATGTTATATATAGTACAGTGATTGAAGAATAGAACTGGGAACAAAACATATACCAAATTGAATTTTCAAAGTATATTTCATATATATATGCTAGCCATATGATAAGTGGCTAACAAATGAAATATTTGTTGTGTGAATGAATGAAAAATCTCTAGTGGAAAATTCTGTACTGCATTTACTATTTCAGTCATGAGATTAATTATTATTATTTGATTGCTTTCTTACCTTTAAAAAATGTTTAAAACTTGTGAATATAAATGATTCCAAGGACACAGAAGTAAAGAGAATAGTATAGTAAACTCTCATACATCCTGACCTTCAACAGCTATCAACTCATGGCTGCTTTATTTGATCTCTAAATACCTAAGCAATTTACCCATCCCTGACTAGATTATTTTAAAGGACAATCCTAAATGTGCTTGAATGTTCTGAAGAAGACTGAAAATAAGTTTTACTGAGCAAAATTCTAATAAAGTTCTGGGACTAACAGTCTCTTTCTATGTTTTCTTCAATGCAGCTGGGCTTCGGTCAGATTATTCTTCAACCATAGGATCTGGTAAATTCTTTCATGTGGTATCTTCTTACCCCCAATTAATATCTTTTTTGGCCATAATTTTCCTTTTAAAATGATGAAGTGTTTGTTAGTGCTTTTTTAGTTGCAAGTGACAGGAACATATTTCAACTTGCTTAGACACAAAAGTAACATGACTGGCTCATATAACTGGCACACATGTGGAATATATTGATTTTAGGCATGGTTGGGTCCAGTTTCTGCAATAAAGTGCCAGAACTCTGCATATCTGCTTTCCTCTGTGGAGGCTTCTTTATTAAACATGTTCTTTATTGTAGTAGCAAAAATGATCACCAGCAGATCAAACTTATCATTTATCCTTTTCTCAACCATGGTGGAAAAATTCTCCACACATATTTCCTTACAGTTCTTACAGAAGTCCTGGGATTGAAGCTCATTATCTAGATTGGCTGACCTGTCCATTCCTGAAGCAATTTCCTTGATTGGCCAGTCTGGGTCATGTGCCCACCTCTAGAGCTAGGGGTGAGTTTAACCCCAACCAAACTATACAGACAATGTAGGGACAGTGTCTCAAAGCAAAATCTGGGTGCTGTTACCAGAAGAGAGGAGTGTGGAATCTGCGGACAAGGACAGCAGATGTCCTCCATATGACCTCTTTTGCTCTTTATTCGTCTATAAACATTTCTAGAAAAGTCATTCCTTAAAAAAAAAAAAAAAAAAAGAAAGAAAGAAAGAAAGAAAGAAAGAGACAAAGAAAGAAAAGGAAAAGAAAGAAGGAAAGTACTGTCTCCACAGACAAAGGTTGCTCTCAGGACTTGTATGCAGATCATCTGTCTCTCCGCTACCCTCTGGAGATTTCTGCCACCTCAGGGAGGCTGATGTGTCATTTCAAGTTGGTGGCCATAGTGGGCTGTCTGATTCGTCTCTCAATTGAGTCTATCCAACTGGAAGCTGACAACTGTGTCACTGACTCCCTGACCATTTATGACTCCCTCTTGCCAATTCGGAGCACCATCTTATACAGGTATCACACAGTCTCTCTCTCTCTCTCTCTCTCTTAGTGAAGGCACTCTTGTTGGCAGGCAAAAAGATTTTTCACAATTCTGTTTATATGGGCTCCCCTGGGATTTTTACAAAGAACATTTTGATGTAGACTCATGAAGTCAAAGACTGACCTGCATTCAGTTTAGGATACTTAAGTATCCTCATTAGAGTCTATCAGACTCAATGTTATTGCTTGTAGCACACCAGACTCTCAAAATCAGTATAGCAAGAACTTTAGTAAATGCATCTAAAATATAAGATATTTTGTTTAATTTTACTTTTATTGCAAAAGCATTGAAGTCTACTATTTAAGTTTGACAATTAATATTCTATAATGATTACCTAGCTAGTAAAACAAAATTATTTTCTCATTCCAGATGTTCACTGTAGAAAAATATTAGAGAAAATAATATCAATTACTTTATGATCTCATTACCCAGGACACATTTGTTACATTTTAGCATAAATACTTTAGTTAATATGTTTATAATTATATATACATGTACTTAACCATATTCTAATATTTTTCACTTGATGGTAAACACCTGCTTAAGGGTACTTAGTATTTGAAAAACTAATAATGACAAACTTTATTAAGAAATTATTATTTATTATTCACTGGTTAAACAGGTACATGATTGTCTTGTTTTCAAAAATGTATGTGTCACAATGCTTTATGTGTGTATTGGTATTTATATTTTGATAATGAATGTTTGTATCAGAAATTCAAACACTATGCAAGGATAAGTTTGCCGCTGGCTCTCATCTCTCAATCATTGTTAGATTTTTTTCATCTTCCAAATATTTTTGGTCATTATCACTTCCACTTCTCAGCACAGTGCTATGAGGAATATACTATTATTATTAATACTATTTCATGGAAGGAAAAATGGTACACACATGGATCTGGTTGCTTGATTGCCTGGCAGCTTTCATCCAGTTAGTTGATGGAGCTGTTTTGAATCCAGTTTTCCTGGTGCAGAGCCCATGACTATAGCCCTTATATACACTGCCTTTATACCAAGTTGTTCTCAAGAACAGCCCAGGGAGGGTCATCCAGGAGAATTCTTTGGTAGTAGTTTCTGGACAAACATTGCTGTATCTTTTTTCAGCTTTATTCCATCTGTAGTATCCTGTGGTCACTGGTTAACAAAGACCTGCCTGGCAGAAACTAATTCACAAGAACCTTGTGAATGACTCTGGAAATGTGTACAATTACTGTTGGGTGGAGTCCCACTTCTCCATACCTGCTATTCATGTACTTTGTTTTGCTATCTGATTTCAGAATTTGTGAACCCACGAAAACACTGATGTCATTTGTTTCTACAAACAATCTCATGTTGGTGACACTTAAGTCTCCTTATATACGGAGGCTATCAGGAATCCGGGCATATTTTGAGGTCATTCCAGAACAAAGTAAGTATTTTCTAATTGGAAAAAAAAAAAGTTGCCTTTGGAAACATTTGTTTTGATGCTCTTATCTTTCCTGAGGCTGTTATAATGCTAGTTGCATTAGTCAGGAATCCTGACTTGGGGCCCAGTCAGAAAAGAGGACAGAATGAACTGTTAACTTGGCACAAAGCTGTTAATTAGGCAACTCAAAAGGCAAAAAGGACGCAAGAAAACAGAAAGATATCATGGAGGTAACACACTCTGAAGCAACCACCTCCCTTGTGGCTGGGGTAGCAAAGAAAAGATGTTCAAAGTATTACCACTTAGAGCTTGGAAGAAGCCAGTATGTGAAATGAAACCCTGGCTTCTTAGGAGGGGCTGCTGCTGCTGGAATCTCCAATTCCAGAAGTATGTTCTTAAAGAAAGTAACAGCATCCTTCAGATATGTAGCCAAAATGTAGGAGTTGGCAACAAGCATGGAATTTGGAATTTGAGAACAAGTATTTTAGCTGAACCTCTGGGGGTGCTATTTCTTTAAAAAAAAAAAAAGTTCAAAAAATATGCCAGATTTTTAATCAAGAAAGTGTGCCTTTGTAATTAGATAAATGAATGTAATGTGTTTTCCCATAGCCTCACAGCTGCAGGTCACTGTGTGTGGACATCTTTTTCAGAGTGTGAAAACACAGTTTTGGTCAAAGAAACCACTGGCTTCAAAGGGAAAATTTCAAGTCCATACTACCCGAGCTACTATCCACCAAAATGCAAGTGTACCTGGAAATTTCAGGTAGCCTAGTTTTCCAGTATGTTAGAAAAATATTCTTATCCTATTTTTAGTAGAATTTCATTACCTTTATTTTTTAAATTACAAAATAATATCACTTAATTTTATAAAATTTAACCTTACTGTAATATATTATCTAGAAATTTTCCTGTAATTTCAACCCTCTTTTTACAAAGTAAGTTCTCTTAATAGATATGGGCTATTTTTCCAACTTATTTTGTTTATTTGTGTTAAAAATGCAAAGGCATGCTTGCAGGATCAAACAATTATTTTATTACAACAGAGCTCATGTAGCAATTATTAATTACTTTATCATAATAGGAATTAATAAAAATAAAAAATTAGATTAGGCAATATATATTTCAGTTGTGTAAGCAAACCAAACAGTAAATTTATATGAAGTATATACATCTTCCCTCTGGTGCTAGATGGGGCATTGCTTTTTTTCCCCAATCTTTTTTAAATCTTAAAAAAATCTACTTTTCTTTTTCATGCTACAGTATCATGAAGACTGGGCAAAGTGTCACCTTTGCTCAGTCAGTGTATATAAAATCATTATTGTGTAGCATAGCAATTAGATGTAAGTGGTAAGTATATAGTTTGCATTTGTCAATATATTATTGAATGACTCCTATGGATCAGGTTCTCAGGCACTATTCTAAACTCTGAGGACTTATGAAATTGGATAAAACTTTTTAAAAAGTTCTGCTTTCATGGAGACTACCTTTCAGTAATGGAGATAGGTAACAAACAAACAAACCACATACACAGTGAGTAGCCAGGTCTAGGTTCAGAACTGTGGATTCAACCAAAGGCAGACAGAGTCCACATCTTTACTGACCATGGACAGACTTTATCCTTTTCATTATTCTCTAAGCAATATAGTATAATATTAGCTATTTACATAGTGTTTAGATAGCATTAGATATTATAAATAATTATATGTTTATTTACATAGTGTTTAGATAGCATTAGATATTATAAATAATCTAGAGATGATTTAAAGTATATTGGATTTGGCTAGGTTACATGCAGATACTATACCAGTTACTTAAAACATTTATTATCTGTCAATTTGCATTTTTTTGTGTGTGAATAAACAAACAAATGATAAGACTGGAAAAAGTTTGACATGTGTTCTCACGAGTCCTGGGCTTTTGGTGAACATGAGACAATTCCGTTCCTCTTGTTTCCCCCACATTTGTTTCCTAAAGCTTGAGAAACTGTGAACAGAGTGACCCTCAAAGAAATGCTGGACTGCTTTGGATCTTTGGTCTGCTTTTTTTTAACATTAGGAAAGTTACTCATCTTTGATTAGTTATGTGGGTTTATTTATTTTTTCTTCCTCTATAAAATAGAAATCAACCTTCTTTTTTTTTTTTTTTTTTTTTTTTTTGCGGTGCTGGGGATCAAACCCAGGGCCTTGTGCATGCAAGGCAAGCACTCTACCGACTGAGCTATCTCCCCAGCCCAAAATCAACCTTCTTTGCCTCACAGGATTGTTATGGTGTTTAATTGAGAACAACAAAGTGCCTGATTCACTCCCTCTCAAATGTAGGAGGTGAAGGGCGACTTCCTGCAGTTAGTGTACTTCAGCAACAAAGACAAACACACACGCACAGACATGCATACACACACATGAAAGAACACAAAATAATGGCATGACTAAAACTCTCTGTCACAGTAATAAATGTCAATGGGTAAAATTCATCTAAAGAAAAAGATAGTAGGATTGAATTGCAAAGTACTACAAAATTAAAAAAAAAATTACTCAGAAAAGCTGAACAGAAAGGATGGGCAAGATCGTACCAGGCATACATAAGTAAAGAAAACAGTGTTCATTCTTTGTACTTGGTAACACTGAAACCAGGGTTCCAACATCCCTGGTTTGAACATAAGAGCTGAAGGGCAACTTATAATAATAAAAAGGGTGATTCACAAAATCTAATTATGACAATTATTTATGCAGTGAATAATATAGCATTAATACATACAAACCAAGAAGTATAGGAAAGACAAAGAGAAGTGGGCAAGGGTTAAGTAAGAGATAGTAATTCACTTCTCTTGCTTGGTTCAGAGCATATAGGGCAAGAGAGGCTATTAAACCATACCGGTGTGTTTGGCAGTAAAAATAAGCAGAGAGACCATGGAACATTCATAATTTGATCACAATCAAATGCTTAAGAAAATAAAAAAAAATTAAAAACAATATAAACCATAATCTTTCATCTAATTGAGATGGAATTAGAAAACTTGAATATGGGTGAGCCAAAATCCAACTCTCTGGAAATATAAAAATTTTCTCTTCCATAATCACTGGGTCAAAGTGAAAGTGAAAACTAAATGGTATATCAGACATGAGGGGCATGTATACCACACAGTGCGATTAAAAGGCCAGTTGCATGGTGGCGTAGTGTGTACGTGTATGTGTCTGCTCCCACACATGGGCAGCTCTGGCTCCTTTGACCTTTTCAGAAAATACCCAGGATGATTCAGTGACAGTCCTCAGGAATACCCAGGTAATATGAAGAGGATGCTGATTCATTTCTCCTTTCTTTAAAGAATCTGAATGAAGCTTTAAATAAACCACATCATTGTTTTCATCAACAGAGGACATTCCTTATGCTCATTAACTGGTGAATATTTGCAAAATTAAGCTCATCCAACAGGAGCAAGCTGAAACCCGGAGACGCTGCTGCCTGCCATGTCCCACCTCACCTGGGCCCAGCAGTTGCTCCTTGAGTAACTGACTGTCTGCTTTGTTCTCCACGTGCACTCCCCCTCATCCTGGTTGTTCAGGGGAGCTGGCCTAGCACACCAGGGGCACAGCTCACAGAAGTAGAACACTCCTAAAACAAGCCAAGGGTTGAGTACTGAGCTGGCAAAAAAATGTTAGCCTGAGACTCGTCATTAGCCTGAAGCAGTTTTTGACTTGATGTTTGTTTTTCACAGACCCCTCTGTCAACTCTTGGCATAGCCCTGAAATTCCATAACTATTCAATCACCAAGAAGAGCATGAAAGGCTGCGAGCATGGGTGGTGGGAAATTAACGAGCACATGTAAGTGATTTTCATACCTGAGGAATCTGATGAAACGTTGGTGGCCTCTATCCCCAAAGAGGATTCTTCTGTCCCCAAAGAGTTTCCACTTTACTGTGGACAGAGGGCAACCGAGAAACAGAGGAAGTAAGAAACTTGCACAGAGCTACTCAGCTCTTGAGTAGGCAGGATTCAGGGTAAAGTTGATGGAAAGACAGGGCTTACCTCTGCTCTGTGCTGCCTGACTTTTGATGTATATAGTGCATGCTTTACAAAAGTATTTGGTGACTAAAATGTAAAATAACTAACTTTTATAGTACAAAAGGTATCCAATTCTTTGTGGTCTAGAGACCTGATCCACCTAGCTGGATCCTAAGGCTGGGAAATGGGTTGAGGATAACCAGAAAAAAAAAAAAAAAAAAATCTGAGAGAGAGGTAGGTGCTTGGGCTTCCTGAACCAACCTTTGTCCCCATTCTCACAGTTCTCTTCCCCCGGTTCTGGGTATTGAACCCTGGACCTTGTGCAAGCTAAGTGTATGCTCTCCCCTAGCTACACTCCTGGCTCCTCACTGCTCACTCTGAATTTGTTCCTTACTTGTTAGTGTTGCTTATTTGCTTCTGAAACTATAATAGGTATTTAACATTCAATTGAATTAGCATTCAAAATACAGGACACCCTGTGTTGGCAGTAGAATGACTTCTCCTTTCACCTTTTAGAGAAACATCCCATGAAGTTGAAAGATTTGCCTACTAATTTTTAAAAAAATTTTACATGCATTTTGAGTCAATATACACAAATGGGATACAACTTTTCGTTTCTATGGTTGTGCACGATGTAGATTCATACCATTTGTGTCATCATTCATGTACATAGGGTAATGATGTCTGTCTCATTCCATGATTTTTCATACCCCCTCCCTCTCATTTCCCTCTACACAATCTAATTTTTTGATCATTATTATTTCATGAATGAAACCTTCCCTTTCTAATTGCCTTTCCTAAACAACCTTCTTTCAGTTCTTTTAGACAGACAACTTGCAAAATAGTCATTGGTCCTGTTTTCATTGGAGTAGGCCCTGTAAGATTGTAAGATGGATACAAAGATGTTCTTGTATCCATTCTTAAAATGTAGCCAGTATTCCTTTGAGAGGTGTAATTGAATCAAGGGTTGTTTTGTAGGAGACAGGAGACCTGGCTTCAAATTCCATCTCTGTCATTTAATAACTATATAAACTAAGACTAATTACTTAACATCTTTGGTTTTCAATTTGTAAAATAAGATGATAATTCTCAATAAGGGTCTGTTGTTTTAGCAAGCATTCAAGGACATAATGCATACAACACATCAAAGATGTTATATATATTAATTTAAATAATGAGGGTTTTTTTGTTAATTATATTTGACGAATAAACACTATAGAATGTGCCCCAAGGCTTCACAGATACTACATTTTGGTACTTGATAAAAACAGGGATCCAGAACACAAATCTTTACAAATCCTTTGTATCATAAGCCTATGACTAAACTGCTTCAAATAAGAGATATGATTTTTTTCTCCTAAGTCACAGCAAAACAATTAGGATACGTTGCTATAAGTAGGAGCCGGGTCTTCTCCCAGGTAATATCAGGAAAGCACTCTGCCCCACTGCTTCTCCTGAAAGGCCAGTTCTTCCTGTAATCTGTAGGCTGGCTGAAATCCTATCAGATTCATTTCTTGCTAGTTGTACCTTCAGGATTTAAAATGCCAGCCCTTTCCTTATCCTTCCTCTTTATCCAGAAAGGGAAGACTCTCATTGAATTAGTAAGACCCCTTGGTGAGAAGTTAGCCTAAGGGAATTGGGGCTGTAAAGGGAAAGGTGGAAAAACTAAAGATTTCCTCAAATAGTTCAGAGAACATAACCCCAAAGAAATAATGGTCAGCCTACAAGAAGGAAGCCTGCGGAGAGCACAAGCAGAGCAAAGCCTGAGGAGAAGGTTTTTGGTTTAGCTTTTGCTACAGTTTAACCTCAGGCAGACTGTGTTCAAATCCTGATTCTATTTATTTGCTTTTGAACTTTAACCAATTATTTCACTTATGTCTCAGTTTCCTGACTTGTTATATATCTGGATACATAAATTGACTCTTGTTGGGTTTCTCCAATCTCTCACTTTTTTTTTTCACTTTTATTATTTTATTTTATTTAAAATTTTTTTTAAATTTTATTTTTTATTTTTACAGACTGTACTTTGATTCATTGTACACAAATGGGGTACATCTTTTCATTTCTGTAGTCGTGCACAATGTAAATTCCTACCATTCATGTAAATCTCACTTTTTAAGCGCCCATTCTCTAAGCCCCATCATGCTCCATTGCAGAGGCTCTCCCTTCAAGCTCCAGCCAAAACATGGAGGCAGACATCCTTCTTAATTCCTCTTGAAGATACCTGAGTGGGACTTATCTTTGCAAGAAAACTAGATGTTAATGGAGAATACACAGAAATCACATCATGTCTTTAGGCACAGGATGCCAATCTCAAGATGATCACTTAGCGTAGACTCTGATCCCAAGAGCTTGGCTTGGCTTTCAGGAACCTCACAGACTTGGCTCCTATTAGGTCGGGTGGCTCCCTACACTCCTCCTTATATAACAGGAACTGGCTTATCAGTCCATCAGTTCCTGAACTTCAGCCAATTGCAAGAGACTCTTCCTGAATGACATGAGAATGCTTTTCTCCTTCAGGCTTTAAAATCACAGATTATCTGTACTTTAGAATGCCAGTGTTTGGTTCATAGGACATGTGTGGTTCCCAAGTGATTTGAGATCCTAGAGGGATTGGCATTCACAGGTTCCAGGGGACAATGTCACCCTCAAGTCTTGTGCCTGCTCTCTGTCTCCCATGGAGAACCTATAGTTTGCACACTGGAAAAAGCCTTGCCCACACAGGGTCCTGGACTAACTAACTTCTCATGGGCCTATTTTATAATAATGCTCATACTCCATTGCCCACAGTGCTCATTGTAGCAAGAATTAGTAACCAGAGTGACATTTTCCCAAAAGAATTCTGGGAACCCTGGTGGCATTAGGTGATGAGAGGTAAGAAAAAAAAAAAAAAAAATCAAGTGAGGGAAATATTATGTAGAGACATTACTTCTTTGAAATTCTACCAAGGACAAACCCAGAGGTGCATATCATATTTCAATTTAGATTGAAATAATGTTGTCTTTGTTTCAAGTGTTGATGAAGTTCCTGCATATTTTCAACCTGAGTTCAGAGATTCCACTCTGCAGAGAGGTCTGTGGGCAAAAGCAGGCAATTCTTGTTTCACTTTTTTTGTTTATTTTTTTGTTTTGCACTAGAAAAGGAGAGAGGCCTAGAAGAATTAAACCCATAGTTCTGCTTGTGGGTGTTGGTGAGGAAAGGAATAGGTTAATAGTACTATTACAGCTCTATTCAGCAGAAAATAAAATTGAGAAGATACTAGATTGCAGTCATATAGCACAGGATGGATAGTACTATTAGTGCATTTCTGCTTAAGAAATTCAAATGACTACAGTACTGGTGAATCACTATTAACAGGAAGGCAGTTGATGAAACCTCATACTGTGTGTCCTCTCCAACTCCTGTCTCCTCAGGTACTGCGGCACCTACATGGATCACCATACAATTTTCCGAGTGCCCAGCTCTCTGATTCACATTCAGTTCCAGTGCAGTTCAAGGCTTTCAGACAAACCACTGTTGGTAGAATACGGCAGTTACAACATCAGTCAACGTAAGCCTGGTTATTAGTGAGATCCTTAGAAAACTTCAATAAGTCATTATGTGGTGAGCCAGGCATGGTGGCACATGCTTATAATTCCAGCCACTTGGGAGGCTAAGGCAAGATGAATACAAGTTTGAGGCTAGTCTCAGTAATTAGAGGCCCTAAGCAGCTTGGTAAGACCCTGTCTCAAAAAATAAATAAATAAAATAAAATAAAATAAAAGGACTGAGGATGTGGCACAGTGGCTAAGTGCTCCAATCCCCAGTACCAAAAGAAAAAAGAAAAAAAAAAAAAAGTCATTGTATGGTGGCCAATGCTTTATAACTCTTAGCCTCAATTTCAGAAATGAGTATTGCTTTATTTTTGTTATTTCCTTTTGCATATGTATTTTTAAAAATAAATGATAATGAATAACATATATAATACAAAGACAGTAAATAGTATGTAATAAATTATGTATACCCACTTTAAGTTGTAGAGAAATTATTTAATATTTTTGACATTATTGATTTATAGTTGAAATATTACTTCTTATATTATTCCTGAAGTTCAGGACAAGTCCCCTTTTCAGTTTGTTATTTTTCTTGCTAGCCATGATTCCTTATAAAAATAATATTTACATCAACACATAGAGGACCCAAGACCAACAGTTTTGATTCATTTTGGTTTATGATGTACAAGGAGAGCTGTCTGGGTGAAGGGATTCAAATATCAGCACTCAGAAGGTTGAACTTGAAATTCAAATGGAAACTGCTGGAACAGTGGCCAGGAAGTGACTAATAGAAAAAGGCAACATTTGAAGGAAGTAATTGGAGCTGGGGAGTGCAGATAATGACTTATTCGAGAAATCTAGACCCATTAAAAAAGAGGAAGTATAAAAGGTATTCATTGAGAAACCTATGAAGATATGACATGAGCAAAAGGACCTTAGATCATGTCATTCTCTGCCAATCCCCAATATCCCTGCTTCTGCATTTGGAATATTACACTCAGAAGACTGAAGTCTCCAGCAGGGGCTCAGGAAGAGCCAGCTATCTCATTTTTAACTATCTTTTCCAACCATGACTATTCCCCCTGACTCACCCACTCCACCACATGCCATTGAGACAGTGGGGGAACTATCATGAACTCTCTCCTGTTCTTTTGCACAAGGGAGAAAGGATTTATTATTTCAGCGATATTTATCTATAAGCTCAGGATATGATTTAAACCCATAGAGGGAGTGCATCTTTAATGAGCAGGGTGGTTAAAAAGGAAAGAATAGTGTAGTGAATAGTGAGGTAGGAGGCAAGAGTCCTGACTTTTGAGGTCAGGCACTAATCTCTCTAGGTCCAGCTTGATAAGATCAGTGGTTACTCCTATATTTTGGAATAGAGATCACTTGAAAATGCAATCAAAAACTGCTTTTGATCACAGACAATTTGGAGAAAGCAGCATCCTGTTTGTAACCCCCAAGGAGTCTAAAGACTGCACACCCAGAATCCTGGCCTCTAGTAGGTTTCTTCCCCTTTCCCATTCTTCAAGTCTGTGATAATGCTGTAGGGCTGAGTGAAGGCTCCGGAGGTAGAGGTTGGATTGTGAAGGTAGCTTGGATGCAGTGGTTACTCAGATCTCTTGTTCAATTAATTTTCTTTTGTCTTTGTTCACTTGGATTCTGCTTTTTTGACTTGTTATTACCCATAGCCTTGATTAGATGGAAGTATTATATAATGTCTCCTGCTACCTTGTCAAATCCCTAGTCACTTAAAACTTCGTGTTTCTTTGCTAATGTGGTCTGGTGAGTTTTCAGGACCCATGTGACATTTTCTATTTTTTATTGCTTATAGCTTGTCCTGTTGGATCTTTTAGATGCTCCTCTGGTTTGTGTGTCCCTCAGGCCCAGCGCTGTGATGGAGTAAATGACTGCTTTGATGAAAGTGATGAACTTTTCTGTGGTGAGTATTCAGGCTTGGAATATGACTGTCTTATAAGTAGCTTGTGGGGACCATCGTTGTTGCTAATGTACACCTACTGTCTCTGTAGTGTAGATAGTGTTATCTGTCACTATCTAACAAGCTATGCCAAAACACAGTGACTTAAAACAATAATTCCTCCTTCTCCTCCTCCTCCTTTTCCTCCTTCTTCTTTAGTTATTCTTTCATTTTATTTTTTTCCATTTTGCAGCGTTGGGGATAAAATCCAGGGCCTCATGCAGCTAGGCAAGATTCTACCACTGCACCACATCCCCAATCATGCTTTTTTTTTTTTTTTTTGTGGTGCTGGGGATTGAACCCAGGGCCTTCTGCTTACACGGCTAGCACTCTGCCAACTGAGCTATCTCCCCAGGCACCCAATCATGCATTCTTGATCATGTATGCATGTGTTATCTTGGATATGTCTGATCTAGGCTGAGCTCAGTTGGGTGACTTTGCTTCAAACACTGGATCATCCTGAGTTGGTTCTTCACAGGTCAGGATCAGGTCTATTCTTTATGACTCTTTCTCTCACTGAGCCATGGGTAGCCTTGATAGTGATAGAAGGAAGCAAAGGAGGAGTGAGTAGAAACGCATGGTTTCTCTGACACTTGTAATGGGCACCCATCACTCCTATATAGTTCATGACTCAAAGCAGATCACATAGCTGAGACCAAAGTCAAGGTGCAGGGAATTTACTCTCATATCTGGGGTCATGGCAAGGATGGGTTGTATTAATATGACCACAGGGAGTGAAGATCTGTGATCAATAGCTTAACTCACCACAATCTTAAACACAACAGTCCTGTTTGAAGCCACAGATCTTCATCTTGAGAGAAGTTCAGAATCTACAAAGAAGTAAGCCTTCTCCTTTATGGAGCACAGGTGTTTGTGAATGGCAGTTGTTTTGTTGCTATTGTCTTTAATCTACACAGTTTGTATTGACATCACATTGGTCATAACTAAACCAGGGTAATCTGTCCCATAATAATTCTATTGGCGAAGACAGGCAACTCCTCCAATGCCAACCCTGACAGACCTTCCTAGGCTCTCCTCAATCCAAATAGGGATCCCCATACTCCACCCGCCCAAATCCTCCAATGTCCACCTCCACATTCTCCATACAGACCCTTAGGTTTGTCCATCTGATTTGAAAGTCCTCTCTTTATTTCCTCTGTCTAGTAAATGCTATGCATTCTTGAGGTTTCCTTTGTGTTCTTTCTTTTTCATATCAATAACACCTTTTAAAAAGTATTTGACACACAACTGGTGCCCCCAAAACAAGCAAACAAACAGAACCCAATTGAAATGAGTGACCTTTCCCAGTAGGGCTTCTTGAGGGTAGATGTGTGGTCTGTGATTAGAAATGTCTAAGGAACCATAATTTCTGAAAGCGCTTGCTAATATACTCTACCTGTCTTTGGTCTAAAGAGAATATTCCAAAAAGGAGAAATATGATAGATTTTTCTCTGCATTTTCTAATTGAGGAAATGGACCTCTCAGGATAAAATCATCTTAAGAAGAGTTTCCTTGCACACAGACCACAAGTCTATTGTCCTCTAAGATCTCACATTCATTAATTCATTCAACAAAACCTCATTGAACTCCTACTATGTGATCAGGGGCTTGGGGTAAAGAGATGAATAAGATAATTTCAGTACACTGCCACTTTCATTAGGAGGAGAGACAAGTCCAATTTAGATAACAACTTACAATATTTATTTTTCTGAAAATAGATTACTTTGGAAGCATTTAATTGTAATTAAATAAACAAACCAGGGCTGGGATGTAACTCAGTGGGAGAGCACTTGCCTAGCACGTGTGAGGTCCTGGGTTCGATTCTTAGCACCACATAAAATAAATAAATAAATAAAATAAAGGTGTTGTGTCCATCTATAAGTAAAAACTATTTTTTAAAAAATAAATAAACCATCAGAGTTCAACGCATCTACACAATTGCAAAAATCAGATCTGACAAACTCAACTGCTCCAAAGTTTAAACATCAGCTTTTCCTCATGAAGGTGCCAGTATTGAGGAAAATACACTCTCTAGTTTGTCATAGTAATAGTTTGTCCCTGTAGAGGGGCACTCCTGGTCATCAGAGCTGATGTCCCAGGCTCACAAGCCTTCTCTCTTTTCTCATTCTAGTGCCTGTTAAACCTGCCTGCAATGCCAGCTCCTTCAGGCAGCACAGCCCTCTGGTCTGCGATGGCTTCAGGGACTGTGAGAATGGCCAGGATGAGCAGAACTGCACTCAGAGTGAGAGCTGCCACAGGCCCAGTGCCCTGCTGTGCTTCCTGTAGAACACTTCTAAATCAGAATCAAAATACTCTGCTGAGTTAGGGCACTCCTTAATCCCAGTTCCCCCAGAACTTTCTCAGATTTAGCACTGAAAATCCCTTGTCTGGGAAATCCCCTCAGTCCTAGACAAAATGAGTCAGTTGGTCACTGTAATGGAGATGGACTTGTGGTGGTGGTGGTGGTGGTGGTGGTGGTGGTGTGTGTGTGTGTGTGTGTGTGTGTGTGTGTGTGTGAATACTGGGAAATTTTCATTGCTTACTTGCTTTTTTTTTTTTTTTTTTTTTTTTTTTTCTGTACCAGGGATTGAAACCAGAGGTCCTTAACCAATGAGCCATAGCCCTTTTTTAAAAAAAAAAAAAAAATTATTTTCATTTTGAGACAGGTTATTGCTAAGTTGACTAGGGCCTCACTAAGCTGCTGAGTCTGGCTTTGAACTTGTGATCCTCCTGCCTCTGCCTCCCAAGTCACTGGGATTACAGGCTTGCACCACTGCGCTCAGCTGCTTACTTGCTTTTAATGCTACTTAAATTGTAGGATACTGAGGACCTGATATAGAGGAACTTGCCAGAGACCATGAAGGGACACCCTCTATTCTAATCACTACAGAAATGCAAACCTCCAGAGTTGTGAACAAATGTGTGGGAATTCACACCATGTGTCTATTTTTCTTTTCTTTGATGGTATAAAAGGACTGAATGTCATAGTGATTTATGTTCAAAGACTTTCCTGGGGGATAAGACACAATAGCAAAGAGGTTGTGGCCTCAAGACACTTACTTATACAGCCAACTCCTTTGCATCGCACCTACAGTGGAAGAAAGGCCAGGCAGTTGGATTGACTCTCAACTGGTGTTTGCCTGCCTGCCTGCCTTCCAGTGACTCTGAAAGGTCACCATGGGTTTGCTCCATTTCTCTCTGCTAGTTTTTACCAGAGCAGCAAATAACAATTTTGTGGCTAATCCATCCTTTGCAAAGATTAGTGTCATTTACTCAGATATTTTTCTGGCTAGGAAAAAACTGCTTCTTCTTTGGTTCCTTTTTAGGTATTCCATGCACCAACAGAACTTTTAAGTGTGGCAATGATATTTGCTTTAGAAAACAAAATGCAAAATGCGATGGGATCATGGATTGTCCAGATGGAAGTGATGAAGACAGCTGCAGTGAGTAGAAAGCTGCTCCTTTTGAGTCCTATCTTCCCACTTGGTTTCTCCATTTTCCATTTTTATTCTCTTCCTCATGTAAGTCCCCTGGCAGATATTACCACAGACCAGGAAATAATAGCAAATGTTGGTGAACTGAGTCTGAATTTATTTCTCTGACATAAAATTTCTAGAGTTTTATTCCATCTTCTTTCTTGAAAATAAGCATCAATGCACTCAATGTTTCTAAAGAGAGCTTTCAATTTCTAGTAACACTAATCAAGGAAGAAGATCTTAAATAAAATGACCTGCGATTCTGGAGGACTTATGCCTTACATTGTGAACAATATCAATTGGTGGTTCTTTGTTTATCCAAGACCTACTAAATGTTCTCTGCCATATGTTCTTTTTAGTCATGTGACTTCTGATTGGCCATGTGGCAACATGTTAATTATCACCATTATCAATACAATTTACACTAAAAGCAAATTACACTAAAAGTAACTGCTCTGATAACTAGTTTTTCTTAAGTTTTAATTTATCTTAGATTTACAAATTTTTCTCTTAAATTAGTACAACTTCAAAGACATTGTCAATTCTGTTATATCAGAACTTACCTTTTCCTCTCCTTCTAGCAACCTAACACCACGGGCTGCTGTTTGTATCAGTACAGCTGTTATTATGGATCCCTCTGCCCTTGCATGCATGACTGTATGGAGACTTCTTGTCAGGGCTTGTTTACAGGAGGGGAGAAGTAGTTGGTTGGTGCTGGTTTCAGACAGACCTATAAAATCCTTCTCTAGATAAGAAGGTGATTTTAAATTGCTTATTGATGAGTCAGTTCCCAACCCAGCACTGAACCTGACCTAATTTCCAGTTTTTCTTAAAGTATGCCTTTAAATCACGTGACCCTTCCTCTACCAAAGGCTGTAGCCGGAGTTCCTCCACTTTCCACCGAGTCATCGGGGGCACTGACTCCCAGGAGGGGGCTTGGCCATGGCAGGTCAGCCTCCACTTTGTTGGATCTGCCTACTGTGGTGCCTCTGTCATCTCCAAGGAGTGGCTTCTCTCTGCGGCCCACTGTTTCCATGGAAACAGGTAGGGCATCCCAATCCTTACTCTTGAGTGGCACACTCTGACTACAGACCATACGTCTGCCCTGAATTGTGGGAAGAAGCCCCTGTTGGGGGAAAAAAAAAATCAATCAATTCATTTGGGCTTCTTTTTTTGTTTGTTTTGGTGGTGGTGATGGGGCACCAGTAAGTGTCAAGTACTTTTTAATTTTTTTTAGGTGTTATTGACATAAAGAAAGAACACACAGGAAACGTCAAGAATTAATAACTTTTACTAGACTGAGGAAATAAAGAGAGGGCTTTCAAGTCAGATGGGCCGACCTAGGGGCTGGGTGGAGAATGTAGAGGAGGGTGGCTGGAGTATGGGGATCCCTGTTTGGATTGGGGGTGATCCTGGGAAGGTCTGTTAGGGTTGGTGTTGGAAGGGCTCTGTCTGCCTCTGCCAATGGGGTTATTATGGGACAGATGCTCTTCCAGCTGAGTGGAAGGAAGCTTAAAAAGTGATCTCCCTTAAAAGGTAAACTTAGTTAAGTCTACTGGACCCCGGTAAAAAATTAATATCAATTATTTCTTATTCTGAATTTTAAGTGATTTTTCAATGGAGTTACACAATTTAAGTATTTACTCTTCCAATAAATTACAGGATTCATGTTAATTACTGAAATAGCTTCACCTCTGATCATTAGTCTTTAATGCTGTGAAACTGCTGTGTCCTTATTTTCTTCCAAAAGTTTCCATATTCTCTTCACCTTACACGTCTCTCTGGCTGCCTCAGGGTGAGATCAAAGTCACAGATGGAGAACCACAAGCCCCTCTGACTTGTGCAAGGCTGGGTGGGAGTGGGGTCAACATGAGAATTCTGGAAAGATGGATCATGGGGGTGGAGTTTGGTGTCCCCGTGACTGTCATATTTCAGCAGCTAAAGCAGTGAGCTATGATGCTTCTGGTAGCTTGCAGCAAGGAATGTTACTAAACTTCTGCTTAAGGCACTTCATTATTTTTTACATTCACTTTTTTATTTGTTCTTTTTAGATATACATGAGAGTAGAATATATTTTGATATATTATACATGCATGGAGTATAACTTCCCATTCTTTTGGTTGTACATGATGTGGAGTTACATTGGCTAACACTTCATTTTCTAATCTGTCTTGGTATTAGTATCATTTGAATTTGGTAGAAGGGCTCTCAGATCATCATTTTACTGGCCCTGTTTGTCTCCATCAGATGCCATTGTTAGCATAATAGGAAGAATTTAACAAATTAATTCTAGTTATTGACATTCTTGACCTGTGTATGGCTTGTGAAATACCAGTGGCAAGAATTCCAGGCATTTCCTTAGAATGTTGTTGAGGGAACTTTCTGGAACATAGTTATAATTGGCTACTCCCAGGACTGATTTTTTTTTTTTTTTTTTTTTTTTTTTTTTTTTGCTTGTTTTTAATCTCTGGTTTTACACAAAGGAGGAGCAGAGAAGTTGTGCTTCTTGCCATGCTCCTACACAGAGTCAGGGGCTAATTTACCGCCACTGAAGTCAGGACCTCCTTTCCTCAGCCTTATCTCTTTGTAGAGTTCTTGTTTCCAAATCGTATATGACTCTTCAGACTACTAACTTTGCGCTTCATTCCTTCTCTGCCAGGCTGTCAGACCCCACTCCATGGACCGCTCACCTTGGAATGCATGTGCAGGGGAATGCCAAATTTATTTCCCCAGTGAGAAGGATTGTGGTCCACGAGTACTACAACAGTCAGACCTTCGACTATGATATTGCTTTGCTACAGCTCAGCGTCACCTGGCCTGAGACCCTGAAACAGCTCATTCAGCCAATCTGCATTCCTCCTGCTGGCCAGAAAGTGCGCAGCGGGGACAAGTGCTGGGTTACTGGCTGGGGTCGAAGGCATGAGACAGGTCCGTGTGTGAATGAATGGGCGTGGCCTTCCACGTGGATGAGAGTAACTCGTGCTGATGCAGTGCTTTGGGATTCCCAGGGAAGTTTTGTGTATATCATCTTCTTTGGGCCTCCCAACAACTCTGAAAGATTGGATTGGAGAAGACTATTTTTATCCCTGTCCTATGATTCTTTCCACCTGCTCAAAAAGAAGCAGGGAGATGGAGTGAACCTATAAACAAAGCACAATTGACTAGGTAGTAGGGGCTCTTTTCAAACTCTGAAGGGGTGCTAGAATTTTCACTAGACAAGAACAATTACTCCTTAGCTTCCCTTTTTATCCCAAGATGTAAATCATTTTCATAAAGGAAAGGACCTTTATGTATGCACAACCCCCTGTCAACTCAGACAGCTATGTAGAAGATTATGGGTTATGTTGTACACCAGGACTGTTGTCCAAGAGATGAAAGTGAAGAATGAAATCCAGCCTGCCCTTAGCAAATTCAGGCTTGGGCATTACACCAAACTAGAATTGGTTTACTCAGAGGGGATAGCTTTCCGTACTTCTTCCACTCAGAAAAAGCCATCATTTTCCAACATGTACAGAAGTCAGGGAGTATACTAGGGAGCCTGTATGTTCATCCTGCTGTGATTTTCCATGAACTAGTATTCATAGTTAATTTTGAATATATTGTGAGGAGAAGAATCCAAATACAAGAATACAAAGCTTTATGTATATGTCCCCAGAGTTTGTGCTGGAACTTTCCCTTGATCTCCTAGTCATCTGGGATTCCCTTGCAGCCTATCCAAAGGTTTAGGACAATGTCTATGATTCTTGAACTTTACCCCACATCCTTGCTTTGACACTCTCTAAAGATTCACTGTGAGCAGCTTCTCAAATGCTCATTCTCCCCATTTAGTTATTGAAGTAGTAATATTCACCATTGTTTTGCTTGCTGAGGTCTCGGGGTCCTGAGAGAGAAGGCAGCCAGGTGTTTGAACACTTGTAACTCTGACAGGTTACCATGCAACATGCTTTCATTGCATTGTCATATATCACAAGGGAAAGTGTCTACCAAGTTATCATGAGACATCTTCATAAGCATGGCTCTGTGTGTGTTTCTGAATCATCTTAGCCAGACAGGTTTAAAAGAAAGTGAAAGAACTATATAAAGACAGTTGTTTTTATGGTTCTTCAGAGACTTCCAAATGTCAGTTGTGCTACTTAACTTAAGGAGCTCTCTTGAACGGTAAATATCAGTACCAAGCGTCATTGACTCACGGTGCTTCTAAAAGCAGGAGGTACAGGGTGAAGGAGTAGGGCACCGTGGTTCAGGTGATGGAGGCAGATCTTGGGTCTGAATCCTATTTGTATTTGCTAACTGTCTGCCACTGGGAAAGTCCTTTTATCTCTCCAGGTTTCTTTTCTTCATCAGCAAAATAGAGATAATAATGGAATTCTTCTCCAAGAATTTCTCTGAGGATGAAAGGAGATAATCTGAGTTGATCATCCAAATGAAACCTTAAAGAAATGTAGTCGCTACCATTATGGTGATTTCCAACTCCAACATGTTTTCCAGATAATAAAGGCTCCCCTGTTTTGCAGCAAGCAGAGGTAGAGCTCATTGATCAAACCCTCTGTGTTTCCACCTACGGGATCATCACTTCACGGATGCTCTGTGCAGGAGTGATGTCTGGCAAGAGAGACGCCTGCAAAGTAAGTCCTCCCACCTTCCTCTTGCCAACCTGTGCTTTCCACAAATGCTTTCACATTTAATCCATGCAACACTGGGAAATAACTAGGGTAGGAATTCCCCTTACCTCCTCTGAGCTACTAATTATGACCCAGTTGCCTAAGATCAGGAAAGTTGCTGAAAGAACTGGTTCTATAGAATTGGTTTGTAATCCCTGTGTATCTTCCTCCAGCATTTACATAGTGAGGTCAGCCTTCATATGTCTGCCACAATTTCCTTATAACAGAAACGAAAAAGCAAAGCAAAAAGTGACACACACATGCACACTATGTTTCAGGATTGCTACCTATTTCTTTAGCAGCGGCAGCTGTTCAACTTCCACAGCAGGGGTTCAGTTGGAGGTCACCTCGAAAGGGAGGGGCTATTTCTCTGAGCCTATGATTTCAAATCTATGCCCATGATCACCAAAGACTAAACAGATGATTAAGAAGGTAAGGGTGAGAGCAGGAACTATTCCCATATCTTTCCACAACTTCAGCCATGATGCCACAAAACTCATCTTATTATAATAATGACTTCTATCTTTTGAGACCCTATTTTGTGAGCGCCATAGTATGTCCTTTACATAAATTCATTCAAGTCATTCTTTTATTCCCATCTTACAGAAGAGGAAACAGGGGACAAAGGGGTAAATAGATTGCCCAAGGTCATTAGCTAGCAAGTGCAGATATCTGGGCTGGGATTTGAACCCATGACTCTCTAATGCTAAAGGTGTTGTTTTAGGTGTTTTCTGCAGTCGGTCAGTTACAGAGCCCTGTTCCACACAGCCATCAAGGTTATGCACTACGTTTTTATGAGCAGAACTGGTATTGCATCAATTAAAATAAAGGGCCCAGATTCTTAATCTGTCAGAATTCACCTAATCAAGTGTAAAATTGTGGGGGTGGCATCTAGGGGCAAATTTAGACTGCTTTGTCATCTTTGTATCTAAATAAGTTGCAACTTTCCCAACCCTCCCTAAAATAGAAAAATAGGACTCAGACATACTAAAGGATTTTTACTGTAGGGATTATGTTTAAATCTTGAATTATTTGAATCCTGGCTTTCTGGAGTTGTGATATCAGAAGGGACTCTCAAACAGAAGATTATGA
Source organism: Sciurus carolinensis (assembly GCF_902686445.1). Taxonomy (NCBI): domain Eukaryota; kingdom Metazoa; phylum Chordata; class Mammalia; order Rodentia; family Sciuridae; genus Sciurus; species Sciurus carolinensis. Next base: position 80,531,053 of record NC_062221.1, on the reverse strand, counting down.
AAACTGTCTGACAGTGACTCTTAGGGTTGCTGCATTGGACCTGCCTAACAAAAAGCCTTTTCTTGTTTATTCCTTGGGCCATGAGCCAACTGCTGAAGTCTCATGACCCAGCGATAGAAGTCACCCTTCCAAGATAATCGTAAGGTGGTTGTGAGGCTCAAATGATCCAAAACAGTGCTTGGCATATAGGGAACACTAAATAAAAGTTAGCCTTTAATGCTATTGCCACTTACTCTTCATGTGGGGTATGTGAGAGTTATTTTCTCCTGCAAGAGTCTTCTAATGTTATTCTCAGTCTTAATAATCAAGTTTTTTTTTTTTTAAGTGAATGCAGTGTTTTTTTTACTATAAGAAGATATCTAAATTTATCCAATGACATTAGCAATTTCACATTATTTCTTGATAGGCTGCATAGTGATCAGCCAAACCAAACACTTCAGAATGGGACTTCTGAACACAATCTGTTAGATACATTAACAGTGAACTTGATGATTGATCATGAGACAAATATCTTCATACTTACATTATTTTTGGCTTAGGGAGACTCAGGGGGACCTTTATCTTGTCGAAGAAAAAGTGATGGAAAATGGATTTTGACTGGCATTGTTAGCTGGGGACATGGATGTGGAAGACCAAACTTTCCTGGAGTTTATACAAGAGTGTCAAACTTTGTTCCCTGGATTCATAAATATGTTCCTTCTCTTTTGTAATTGTACCAGTTGTATTTTTATCTGTGATTTGTGTGATAGATTCCTTTAAAAAATGCAATAATTATCAATAAAGTAAGTCATGTAATTTTTTCAACTGGTAAAGTTAGATTGTACACATTTGATATTTACTAAAAGAAACAGATTAGTATGTATTCCATAAAAAATTGCCCCAAGGATATAGAATATTCATCCTAAGACATCAAAACATCATTGATTCAGGAATGGGGAAAACCTAAAGTAATATCACATGCCTGGTCTCTAAAATAAAGTAAGAAATGAAGGAGATGTTTATGTGTCCACAATTTATTTTGTTTCTATTCACGTATAAATGTCTGTAAGTATTGAGGTAAACATGATTTGCTGAAATAAGGAATTCCCGTAAAAATCCCCACCCTTGATCATTAGCAATCCCGTAATATTAAATGCACAGAAAAGTATCTCCTTCATAAACACAAATAAAACAGAGCTGTTATTAACAAGATAAGTAGCTGTGTTGTTGCTATCCAGTTCAGCGTTTCCTGACCATATCATAACAGACCTTTTTCAGTCATGGCACATGGCAGCATTGTGTACAGAGAAAACTAATCACCAACAAACAAAACTAATGGTTAGAAACCTCCAAAAAACGATAGAAGAAAACATCCTGGTAGTTGGATTGAAAGCACATATATGAGATTCGAAGAGATTGTGGGAATGTTGGTCAACAGTGAAAAGGCAAAGGAAGTTTTAGATGGTGGTTGTGCAAGTGGAAGTTTTTGGAAGTCTTGTCATCTGGCTTTTGGTTATTTCATAAAATCCATAAGCCTCCAGTACACTCTCCAACTATTCTAGTTTTAGTTTATTTTTTCTTGATCTAGAGGGTTTCATGTTTTATCTCAGAATAATCTTTCTACTAATAGAGTGAACAGCACCAAACAGGTGAAACTAGCAGAAAAAAAAATAGAAGCATGATATTTTTCATCTATCCTGGGACAAATTCAAAGGAGGAATAACAATCCTATCATCAAATGGGGTTTGAGAACCTCAGATAATCTTAACGCAAAAGGTGAGAGAGCAAAATATGTCATCCACCAAATCAGGTAAAAGACTGAAATATGGGTATGGTTTCTCTGAAATGATGACTATTTCCCAATTCACACAGCATATTTGGATTTGCTAAGGAACTGTTTTCCTGAGATTATGAGTAAAACAGCAAAATGATACCTCTCTGAATAGGTCCCTAAGGCTGCAGTAAACTGGCTATGGGATGATGCAATTCATAGGATCCAGTGTGCCACTTAATCCACAGTAGGGGACTTAGCTTATACAGTGAATCTACTGTATAGAGAGCAAATTAGGCTGAAATTTCTTATAATGTAGGTTTATTTTGCCTGATATGGCTGAGAATTGTACTTTTTATTTTATGATAATTTCTAAGTCACAGAATTGCTATCTACAAAATAATAAAAAACTTTTTCTAAATTTATGATCTCAATCAAGGTGCAGAGGAGGGCTGGCATGATCTATGGGAATTATCAGGGGAGTTTTTCAAATCAAGCATATGCACTACCAATATGGGCACTTACTGATGCAAATATGAGTGTACGTGTTCTTTTATGTGTGTGTGTGTGTGTGTGTGTGTGTGTGTGTGTTGGTGCGCGCGCGCGTGCATGTGCATGTATAGTGGGGGAAAATTTGAGAAAACACCAATCTAACTGACTTGGATAGTTTATGCCAAAAGGTATCACTAGAACTTGAAAGATGTGGGAATATCTACTTCATTCTTGCAAAGGTGTGAATTGAGGCAGATCTCAAGACTGATTTTGTTAGCAGAGTGGAATGGCCCCCATAAACAAAGATAGGAGGAGCATTTTGTGCCATATTATAAGGGAGAATTTGTAGGGAGCAAAGCCCTCCTTCACAGTGCCTTGAAAACTGTAAAATAAAGCATCTTAAGCCAACCAATTACTTCTCAATTGTCTTCGGCTTGATCCATCTAAGTGACTGATCCAATTGTCCATGTTTGCTATCTTAAATATATAGATACAGACTGTTGTGTTTGCAAGAAGTATAGACCTATTTGAAAGTAATGAGATGCTCTGGAGCATTAATTTTATCAATTTAATGATGTTAATTTTTTTTGTATATATAACTATTTGAGGAGTTCTTTCCTCCTAAAGGAGATGAAGAAAGAAGGCAGAATACTATGACAAGAAAATAAAACTGAAAATCTTACATTGGTTTATCAAATCTTGACGTTTCTTTTTAATTTCATTTAAATTTGAAACTTTGAATACATAAAGCAATTAAGTTGACAATAATTGCAAATTGCATTTAAGATAAATATTTATGAAGTAACAATACACTTTAAAAAATCTGCCTCCATAGAAATAAATTCTGGAAAAATTGCAAAAACAATCTAGGTAGAACTTGGTTTTTCATAAACAAATACTTAACTATCATCAAGAATTATTTAATCTAGAATGAGGCAACTATATTTATGTGGGTTTGTCTCTGCATCTTCTATTTTTGTGTCTATTTTGATCTGTCTGTCTATTTTGGTGTCAATACCATGCCATTTTTGTTACTATTGCTCTGAAGCATAGTTTAAGGTCTGGAATTGTGATACCTCCTGCTTCACTTTTCCTGCTCAGGATTGTTTTGGCTATTTGAGGTCTCTTATTCACAAAAAACCCAATTAATAAGTGGGCAGAGGCTATCTTTTCTCCAAAAACATACAATGGAGAAAAGATAGCCCGTTCAACAAATGGCTCTGGGAAAACTGGAAATCCCTATGCAGTAAAATGAAATTAAACCTCTATCTCTCACCCTGCAAAAAACTCAACTCAAAGTGGATCAAGGACTTAGGAATTAGACCAGAGACCCTGCACCAAATAGAAGACAAAGTAGGCCCAAATCTTCATCATGTTGGCTTAGGATCTGACTTCCTTAACCAGACTCCCAAAGCACAAGAAATCAAAGCAAGAATCAATAAATGGGATGGATTCAAACTAAAAAGTTTTTCTCAGCAAAGGATACAATCAATAATGTGAAAAGAGAGCCTACAGAGTAGGAGAAAATATTTTCCACACATACTTCAGATAGAGCACTAATCTCCAAAATTTATGAAGAACTTAAAAAACTTTACACCAAAAATACAAAGAACCCAGTCAATAAATGGGCCAAGGAACTGGACAGACACTTTACAGAAGAAGATACACAGGTGATTAATAAATATATGAAAAAGTGTTCAACATCTCTAGTAATTAGAGAAATTAGATATTTCATCTTACTCTAATTAGAATGGCTATTATCAAGAATACAAACAATAATAGATATTGGCATGCATATGGGGGAAAAGGCACACTTTTACATTGCTGGTGCAATTGTATATTGGTACAGCCACTCTGGAAAGCAGTGTGGAGAATCCTCAGAAAACTTGAAATAGACCCAAATTTTGACCCAGTTATCCCACTCCTCAGTTTATACCCAAAGGACTTAAAATCAGCATTTTACAGTAACACAGCCACATCAATGTTTATAGCAGCTCAATTCACAATAGGTAGATTGTGGAACCAACCTAGATGCCCTTCAACAGATGAATGGATAAAGAAACTGTGGTATATATACACAATGGAATATTATTTAGTAATAAGGAAGAATAATATTATGGAATTTGCAGATAAATTGATGGAATTGGAGAATATCATGCTAAGTGAAATAAGCCAATCCCAAAAAACCAAAGGCCAAATGTTTTCCCTGATAAGTGGATGATGATGTATAATGGGAGTGGAAGAGTGGGGGGTGAGAGAAGAATGGAGGAACTTCAGATTACGTAGAGGGAAATGGGGGGGGTATGAAAAATGGCGGAAAAAAATAAAAATAAAAACAAAAAATAAAGGGGTGAATGACAAAAAAAAAAAAAGAAAGAAAGAAAAATGGCAGAATGAGACAGACATCATTACCCTGTGTACATGTATGATTACACAAATGGTATGAATCTTCATTATGCACAACCATAGAAATGAAGTGATGTACCCCATTTGTGTACAATGAAGCAAAATGCAGTCTGTAAAATAAATAAATTAATTAAAAAAAATAAAAAAGAATTCTTTAATCTAAACCCAATTGTACCTTCTTTTGAACTCATTCTGAATCTTCAGTTTGTAGTCAAGCTGGCAGGATGGAAAAAATCCTCAGAGAGAGTAGGAAACACTTGTCTGCATTGTAGGGCAGTTGTCTGAGGTTAAGAAATTGGCATTTACCAGTAACAGGAACTGGTTGCAAATAATAACTTAAGTAGTTCAGGTAATATTGGGAGGTGTCAGCAAGTGTTAGTTGACCAGGAAAATATACAGGACAGGAACATAAATCAATATTGAAAGAAAATATTTTGAATCAAGTGTTAGTGCTAAGTGCTAAGGATTGGATGTTGGTGGGTATTATTAATTAAAAAGCACTTACAGTCATGAAAAGTAAGGGAGAATTTACTGAGATTGCTATTTCCAGGTGCAGGAATAAGGGTTTTACTTTAATAACTTCACTTAATCCTCCTAACTCCACTAGGTAGGGATCATTTTATAATAAGGAAAGACACTGATAGATAAACAAGCTGCCCAAGAACACATAGATAGTGGGAGTCTAAATTTGACCCTTATTCTGCTTGTCTTCAAAAACTGTATTCTAGAATACAAGCAACAATAAATGCTGGTGAAGATGTGGGTGAAAAGGCATACTCTCACATTGTTGGTGGGACTACAAATGGGTGCAGTATGGAGATTCCTCAGAAAACTTGTAATGAAACCACCATTTGACTTGGTTATCCCACTCCTCAGTTTATACCCAAAGGCATAAAAATCAGTCTACCACAGTGATGCAGCCACATCAACGTTTATAGCACCTCAATTCACAATAGCTAAACTATGAAATCAACCCAGATGCCCTTCAACAGATGAATGGATAAAGAAAATGTGGTATGTACACATAATGGAATATTACTCAGCCTTAAAGAAGAATGAAATTATGGCATTTGCAGGTAAAGGGATGGAACTGGAGAATATTACGCTAAGTGAAATAAGTCAATCCCAAAGGACCAAAGGTCGAATGTTTTCTCTGATATGCGAATGCTAATTCACAATAAAGGATGGGTCCAGGGAAGAATAGAGGTACTTTGGATTAGACAGATGGGAGTGAAAGGAGGGGAGTGGTCTGGGGGTAAGAAAGGCAGTAGAATGAATTGGATATTATTACCCTAGGAGCATATCTGATTACATGACCAGTGTAACTCTACATCATGTACAACCAGAAGGATGAGAAGTTATACTCCATTTATGTATAGCATATCAAAATGCATTCTACTGTCATATAAAACTAAGTAGGACAATTTTTTAAAAAAGATAATAATAGAGGGAATAAACCCCTGTACTCCTCTCAAACCATAGGATATGGTTAGGCAGATGAAATTTTGAAAACACATATGAGTCTAGGTTAGGGAATATGTAAACTTGCTTCACAGTGCTAAGAAGGCATCAAGAGATGTGGCTTGTGACAGGAGCAGTTGCTTTCTGATTCTCTGGGGAGTGAAGGAGAGCGGATGTAAGCAAGGATGGAGAAGCCCGATTTGGAGATAGCTGCAAGCCATCTGGCATCAGGCAATCTCCCATTGACACTGGTTTCTGCAAATCAAAGGAGGGGAACCACAAGGAAAGTTGTCGAGGCCCTGGGTAAAGGGTGGGGTTCTGGTTTGAGAACTCTGGTTGCTTCTAGTCAGGTCTGCATCTTTTTGTGACTACAGATCCTGTCAGAACCCCTTCCTCCCCCTATAGTGACTCCAGTTCTTAGCAGGCTCCAGGTCTTTTTAGGTCTAGGGTGCTAAGAGCTTTCTGCTGTTGCTACTCCCTGGTGCCTCAGTTTTACTTGGTTTTCCCCTTAATTTTTCCCTCTAAAAAGCCTGTGCAAAAAACCTGGCTGAAAATGCGACTGCTTCCTTAGTATCTGCCTGTTAAAGAAGACAACCAAGTCAGAACAGGTTCACCTGAATTCCCTGCAGTCAGCAGGCCCCACTTCAGCAGACAGATGGAGTCCAAAGTCCAGATGCATTAGGCGCTAGACCTTAAAAACAGGACATTGAGGCAAAGTGTCTGAACATAGGCATTAAGGGTGCCAGACTTTTGGACACAAATAAATATCTTCTGAAGTAGAGGCTGATTCTCCCAACTGACCTTAATATGTGAGTGTGTGGGGATAAACTGGAAGAAGGATGGAGCAAGACGGGTCTGACAGAAGTTTAGAGGTTTTGGACAAACACCCAATGCTTGGCAAACATAATTCCAGACACACTAAGCTGGAAGTCTTGCACTATGCCTTGGGTGTGGAGGAGATTGTGCATACATTTGTAAATGCACGCATTTGCTTCTTTCACAGACTTGGGGAGTGTCTACGACTCCTCCCATCAAAGATAAAGAATAATCTCCAACATTTATGAGTGCTTTCTGTGTGCCAGCCACCATTCTGAGTGTTTTCTAAGTGTTTTACTTATATTCGCTCATTCATTTTAGAGATTATTTCATTTGGTGGGAACTATTAGGTCACTTTCTAAATGAGAACACTGGCACGGAGAGATGAAGCCTGAGGTGTCCTTGTTAGGAGCCCTCTGAGTTGGAAATAACTCCGCAGACTGGTTCTAGAGTCAGTACTCCGCACTACTGCTCCACAATGTTTCTATGCCTGACTCTGGACTTGTAGGAGGAAGTGTGTGTATTATTCATCGTCTTATGCTCGCAACCATGTAAGTGCTTTATAGTTGTTTCTTAATTCAATGAATGAACTTTTGCTAGGCAGCCAGGACAGTGCCACTCCAGGACTGGTGCCCAGCAACAGCCACTCCTAGGGGAAGAAGACAAACTTTCCTCGCAGAACTGCGCTGCCGGCCCATCGGTTCCCAACCAGGGCTCACGAGTAAGCACCAACAGGTCTGTGTCTGCACCAAGAGGGAAAGGCGCAGCAGACAGCGCCCTGCACAAACCAGAAAAACTGCCCTCCTCTGCTCAGAGCCCACGGCAGGGCACAGTCCCAGCGCTGCTCTGCCCTGCAGGAGCGAGGAGAGTCTCCCGCGGCCCCAGTGCGGTCACTCTCTGGCCTCGCCCCTTCGCTTGCCTTCCCTGCCCTCCCGCTGCCTGAGGTCTGGCGGGCGCTCCCCTCCTGGTGGGTGGAGTGTGAAGCCCGGAGGCAGCGCGGACTCTGCGCCCGCAGGTGTGTTGGTCCTGCCTCCCAGGGGAGCTGCTCGGCTCTTCTCAGCCGGCCCATGGAAGGGGCCGATCCCTCGTCGCCAGGAGAGGAGCTGGAGCTCTCGGTGCTCCAGGAGCCGCCGGAGGAGCAGAGGCCTCTCAATGGAGCCCTCCAGGTCCTGCCTGCTTCGGCCGACGACCCCAGCCCAGCCCAGGTAAGGTCCCTGTGAGGCGCCGGTGGCGTGATCGCCGAACTGTGGCCTGGCACCCCCCGCCACAGTGTCAGGGTTCCAGAAAGTTCGCGGGGCGTCCCCGACGAGGAACGAGAGTGACGCGCACTGGAATGCTCTGAAGGGGGCGCAGTAACACGAATGCCCTTTGGTCCTGGCGCGCCGCGCCTTCCCGCGACCTTTGGCCCCTCTGACATTTGTGACCCTTCAAACTCGCGGGTCTCCCTGAACCCGAAGGCACTTTAAAATTTTTCTCTTCGAAGAGAGAATTTGCAGAGATAGAGGTGGTTTTTAAAAGTTATGTAACTTTTAGTGGTTTTTATTCCCCTTATTTTTTCAAATAGGGAGAATGAGTTTTAGAGTTTTCTTTTTTTTCCCAAAATTTCTTCTGCCTTCCTCCTCACTTAACGTTCCCTGGCTCCCATTTCCCCGTTCCATCTCCTCAAACCTCCCCTCATTCCTATCCAGGCTTACCATCCCCCAAACACTTTCTCTTTTCTCCCAGCTTGGCCTTTTGATGCTGCAGGAAGAGAGATACGGGGTAGGGGAGAGGGGCAAAGCAGGGAGAGCCAGAGGGGCGGAGCTGGCCTGGAGATGTGAGGGAGTGAAATAATTTAAGCTGTAGGGAAATGATTTCAAAGTTCTTGTCCCCAAAGCATTCGACTAGCTTATTTGCTTTTGCTTCTTTTAATCTCCTGGTGATTCAACCTTAGTAGTGAGGGGAGCATTATTCATTCACATCAAGTACTTGTAAACCATCAATTTGAATTCTGAATCTTCTGATTAACCCCTGAGGTTGGCTTGTGGTTTACTGCATGTAGGGAACTCCCCATGTATATAGCTTTAAACTGAACTTTCCAGGCCCCACTCCTCCGCGTCCAACCTTCTGGCTGCCCAACTGTTGAGTTTAGGAATAAGCAGGAAATTCAAAAGTTGAAAGCATTGCTTTTGTGCCACACTGATTCCTGGAAGTTCTATGCCCGGACGTCTGCTTTTATAGGTACCCTGGAGAGTAAGTTGGTAGCTCATGTTTAAATGAAATAGGACCACAGAAGAATGAAGTTTGGCAAAGATGGCTGATTTTTAGCACAAGCGGCCAAACAGTGGACTTGCTCTATGGATCCTTGAGGACAGGGTCTAGGCATGGGTATTGGGAATACTTGCATCACTTTAGCTAGACCCAGCTCACCCCAAAGAATCCATGGTTTGAGACTACTCTGGTGACAACTTCACGAATAGAATATATGTGGCAAGGCTGTCAAAAGGTGGTAATGTAATATGCCCAGCCGTCGTTTTGGAGACCAGGAGTGCCTTTGGAAAACAGTTAAGGAGTAGAACCTGCCAGATCCATGTAGGGCATCAGTATTTAAAATTGTTTAGCACCTATCTTGTAGAGGTTGCCCTTTCATGTTTTAATGACTTCCTTGTTAGTCAGGTATATACAGATATCCTAGACTTCCTTGTAATTTAGCTTTGTAGGTCACTGAATAGGAAAGCTACAGTGACCGACAGAATGGAGCGAAGATGAAGGATTATATGGGAACTTGGAAGGCATTATAGAACAGCCTTTTACTTGAACAGCATTATACTTGAAGACATTATACTTGAACAGCAAAAACTTTAGAAAGGAGAGGAAAAAACCTTAGAGTATCTAAGGTTAGTGAGTTAGTCTCATTCCATAGGGTAAGTTGAAGTGTATTTCAATTAGAAAATTCAGTTTATGTGGGGTCATTAAATGTTGGCTAGCACAAGGGAAAGATTTACACAATTAAGATTTTGTGTGTGGGTGCTTACACTCTGTATTAAGATTCAAGTTGTAGCTAAAGTATTTTTATGTATTTTTATTAAGCCTATGTTCAACAACTCTTATGAACAAAACACTAGTGATACATGAATGCATTTAATTATCACAACACACTTAAGAGGCAGGTGTCAGTGTTTTGATTTGACAGACAAAGGAACTGAGGGAAGAAACTGAGATTCAAAGAAGTTACCAAAATACTCAGGCTCACTCAGTGGTGCCTCTGACATTTCTGAGGTTTCTGAGGTATCAGATCTATGTGCTTTCCATCAAATTTATTTACCCATAATTTCGATATATAACATAATTTATACTCATTTACAGTAGCCAAACTTATAAATTATGTATTACTAATTTCTACAAGTTAGATCCCTCATAATTAAGTAATTTAAGTGAAATATGAGGAGCTGAGAGGTAGTTCTGGTGGATGAGGGAATTGCAGGTGGATGGGTGGCTGGATGAGGGAGTAAGGAACAGTTCTGGACATTTAGGAAGATGACATTGCATATCATGGATATCTTCCTACTTGGAAGAGCAGGGCTAGGGGAGTATACAGAGGCAGTATAAAGAACTTTCTCTCATCTTAGTTTGCTGCTTTGGGAAAAGGAATATTAGCCAACCAACAGGTGAGGGGTAGAACCTGCTGAATGTAGGGCATCAGCACTTACGACAGCACTTTGCCTGTTGTCTCTGTAAACATGTCAGAATCATTGGGTCAAAAGTGCAAAGTAGATTGTAGGTAACAGAGTGACACTGGTTTTCTTGAATGGCTCATTACAGGAGTTCTGACTTAGAAGTCTCAGATACATTTAAGTATCTTTAGGAAAAAACCAGCAAATTGACAGTATTGAGACAAACAAGTCATACGTGGATGGGTTAGCAGACTCTTAACCATTGGTACATGCTGTTGAGTCTAAGACAAGAATCAAATGGTACTTTTGTGCTCAGATCAAAAAAGTGGATTAAATGCCACAATGAAGATTAAAAGTACAAATTTTCCTATGTTCTAAGAAAAATATCCCTGATCTAAATATCTGCTCCTGATTGTGTCAAAGAGAAGAGCTTTTTGCATCCAAGAGATAGATAGTCTTGCCGTTCTTCTAGGATCCAGTACCATGTATTTAGGCTTTTGCCAGAAGAGGGATGTGAATATCTGGGGGAGTGCTCAGAGGAAAGATGCTCAAATTCTGGACTCATATGATGCATATAGAATGCAAGGTGTCGTTTGCAAACATCTCTGGAAGGCTCCTTGTGGAGAATCTGCCTGTGACCTCTCGTGACCTAGAATTTGGTCAAGAGAGAATGAGAAGCCAGAGAAGGAGGCGGCATGACTTTGTAATCCTGTTTTGAGAGCAAAGACTCATCTTGTGTAGGATGGTACCTATTGTATCACAGGTTCTTCCACAAACTTCCCAGGGACACTGGTAACAGATGTTGATCCCTGATTTGGTTCTAATGTGCAGAGAGTCAAGAAGCACTGCACTGTATTGTTTGGTTGACACACCAAACATGGTTTGACTGACACACCATTGTTTTGTAATGACTTCAAGCCTGTGAAGACTAGTCATGCAGGGGAGAGCCTTCAGCGGTCCCCCTATTAGGACTGAGGAGAGGACAAGGAAGGTGCTAGGCAGTAAGAGAGCAACTTTGGACTGGACAGGAATAGGAGTTTCCTACAGATGAGGAGTGTGATATTCTTGACTGAGTTCCTCCTGGAAGGCAGAGTATTTGGTCTTTCAAACCACCAGAGTCCTAATTTATGATCTCTAGGGGACAACACGTGAAGGCAAAAGTGTGTGTCAGTAATGATTAGCACTCATTTTTTACTCATTTGAGATCATTTCCTGTTGCGCTAATCTTTATGGCCTGGCTGCCTCTTGTGTTATAAACACAACATGGCACAGTTCTGAAGCTGTGCAACTAAGAGATATGTTTCTGTCCCCTGAGAGGTCAAGGATTACTTACACCAGGATTACTTTTCCCCATGTGCCTTCTTGAGTACTTGCTTTGGTGACTTTGGAGAAGTTCTTCAAACTTGAGTTGGGGTGAGAGGTGGCCCTATCCCTGGACTCCAGAAACACTTAACTCAAGAGATGTTCCTCTGTCCAGATTCCCAGGTCCTTCACTGCACCTCATTCTCCTGTGACACCTGGGACACAAGATCCAGTGCTTCGGATCTCCACCATTTGACCCTTCCTCTAGAACCTCTCAAAGTACAAAGCCCTATGTAACTAAGTAGCACTAATTAGTACACATTATTAAATGCCTGTTACCTGTAGGAAGTACACTGTGGGATATAAGAATGGGGAAGTTCAAGAACCACTCCTCCCTCTACATGGTTTCAATTTACCTAGGAAGATAAGGACATCCTGCTTGCATTTGAACATGAAACCAGACAGCACAATCAATGGCGGTATCAGATGAGGTGTGGGGAAGTTTCATGCATGTACTGGGAAGTTTCACTAATAGTGGGTAGGAGGTTTCAGACCAGGGGTCTCAATCCTGACAAAGCAGTTGATTCACTATGGAAGGTTTAAAATGATAATCCAGGTCCTACTTCTACCTATGGTCCAGTCTGCTTGGTGCCTGGGTGTGTGTCAGTGATAATCCTCTTCAGGTGATTCTAATGTGCAGTCAGGCTGGGGGACCTCTCATTGAGAAAGTTTAGTATGTAGTCCTAATGTGGACTAACAATTTCCTTTCTGATGGCTACCATCAAAATAAGGATGAGAGAGAATATAAACAAGGGTCAGTTCAGGAGTGAGCCCACTGGAGTTTCCGCTGCTGCTTTGTGGAATAGGAGGGCACTCGGAGAGGGACTCACTCCTTTTGGGTGAGTACTATGTTAGTCAACTTTTATTGCTGTGATCAAAATACCTGTCAAGAACAAGTCAGGGAGGAAAGATTTATTTTGGCTCATGATTTTAGAGGTTTTAGTCTATGATCAACTGGTTCCAAGGCAGAAACATCATGGCAGAAAGCAGCAGGAAGGAGAGAGAGAGAGAGAGAGAGAGAGAGAGAGAGAGAGAGAGAGAGAGAGAGACAGAGAGAGAGAGAGACAGAGAGAGAGACAGAGAGAGGGAGAGAGACGTGGACAGCCTGGTACAAGATATAGTGATATAGTCCCTAGGGGCCCCCAGTGACCTATTTTCTTCAACCATGCCCCACCCTGCCTGTAGTTAACACTACAGAAGTCCATTCAGTTATCAATGGATTAATCCACTGGTGAGATCAGAGCCCTCCTGATTCAGTCACTTCCTAAAAGCCCCACCTCTGAATATTGCATTGGGGACTAAACCTTCAACACATGAGAATTTGGGGGAACATTCCAGATCCAAACCATAACAAGAGCCTAATATTGGTTTAGCATGTTTTGTGTACATTGTCTCTAGTTTTTACAACAGATTTGGGAGCTAAATTTAGTATTTACATACAAAATATTACCTGACTTATGGTTCCATTTAGGATTTTTCAGTGGAAACTGGACTTTAAACTTAGTCTTTTAATCTTTAAAATAATTTATTATACATAGTAACTCATGTTAATTGTACAAATCAATGGATTTCACCATGACATTTCCATATTGTATATGTTGTGCTTTAACATTGTCTACCCTTCCTATTACCTTCTCTGAACCTCCCCACCCTCATCCTCACGCCCCCATCTCCTTTCCCTTCCCTACTAGTCCCTTTTCTACTTTCCTGCTTTCAGGTCATTCAGGTTTTTTGTTTGGTTTTTCTTTGTTATAGTTTCCACATACGTGAGATACTTGTCTTTCTGTGTCTGGATTATTTTGTTTCACACAATGACCTACAGGCCCATCAATTTTCCTGCAAGGAATATGATTTCGTTTCTTTTTATGACTGAAAAATATTCCATTGTTTATACAGACCATATATTCTTTATCCATTCTTCTGTTGCTGGGCCCCTAGGTTTATAATGTAACTTGGCTATTGTGAATAAGACCACAATGAAGATACATATGTAGGTGTCTCTTTTGTGCGCTGACTTCATTTCCTTTGTGCATATACTC